>NW_006771642.1:197233-212901 GCF_000442215.2 Lipotes vexillifer
CTGGGCCCGTGAGCCATGGCCGCTGAGCCTGCGCGTCCGGAGCCTGTGCTCCGCAACGGGGGAGGCCACAACAGTGAGAGGCCCGTGTACCGCCAAAAAAAAAAAAGTAGAGTTGCTTTACTCTGTGCTTTACTTCATAGTTCCCAACAGAGGCTCAAGTGGTAAGTCCCTGTCCCAGAAGCAAACCACTGGAGGAAGGTGACGGTAGTGAGTGGCTCCACTGTGCCCGGCCCTGAGATCGGAGCATCGGGAAGCTTGGCAGGGGCAGGGAGGAGGTCGGAGAGGGCAGGAGGCGCTGGAGCTGAATCAGGATCGGTGTGGGCCTGCGTGGACTTGTCGGGAAAAGTGCTCAAGAGGAGGCTGGGGGAGCACGTGCCCGGACCAGCGGGGACCGACTTCTTTCCTGGAGGGGAGGAGGACGCCCGCCTCGCTCACCTGCCTCTGCAGTTCCAGCTGCTGCTGCTTCTCCCTCTGGGGTCCAGTGATGGATCCTCAGTCCTCGTATCTGGGAATCAGCAGCAGCATCTGGCAGCGGACCATGCCTTCCTCCTGGAAACTTCCTTCTCCCTCTCTTGTTCCCTGCCATCTGCCCAGCCGCTCCTTCTCAGTCTCTGCCGGTTCTTCCTTGCCCCGCTGGTGCAGGGGTGGCCTGAGCTCAGAGCTCTGACCTCTTCTCTCACAACACTCATTTCCCAGGTGATCTCATGCGGTCTCGGGGCTTTAGATACACCTCACTGTCGTCAATCCCTGACTCTACGTCTTCAGCCCCAGACTCTCCCGTGAATTCCTGAATCGTATGTCCAACTGTCGACTTATCTTCTCCACTTACAGGTAAGACAGACCAAGAAGGAGGAGGCTTACACGCTGCAGTCAGGAGATGACATCACCAGAGTGAAGGTGTGATCTTACAGCCCATCAGGACTCTCAGTGGAGGTGAGAAGGGAGCAACCCCATCAGAACCCAGCCCACCGTTCCCCCAAACAGACCTCATCCTGCAGATGAAGGACCTCCGGGAGCCCATGCACATCCTCATGGATGACTGCTGCCCTTCTTTCTTGACCGTCCCAGTCTTCAGGTCCAAGATCCGGCCTGAGAGAGAGAGAGAGAGAGAGAGAGAGAGAGAGAAAAGGACATTTGCATAAGTCTCTGCCTTTGATTGGGGGGGGTGGCGCAGGTGCAGGGAGAGCTCTGCAAATGAAAACACAGGGGGCAACACAAGTCGTTTGTTTCTTGGAATTCCCAACATTCTTTAAGCGATGAAATCCACACAATTCAAATGCCTTGTTTTCTTCAGAGTGGTCCACACTTGCTGTTTCTGCATTGTTCAATTCCATCCCCATCGGTCCCTCCAATTCGGCTTTCTCCCCCACTACATCATGGAAACGGCATTCACCGAGGTCACCAACAATTTTCCTATTGCTAAATCCAAAACGCGTTCTCTCTTTGACTCATCTGACTGCTTCGCAGAACTTTACTCAATGGCACAATGATTCTCAAACCCCCCCCCCCTTGGCTTCTGACAAGCACTCTCCACTCTCCTCGTGTCTGCCCCTTCATCCCCCAGGGGCTCCAACCTCAGCCATCTTCCCTTCTTGTTCTATGCATCCCCTATGAGACTTTATCCACTCTGAGGTTTTCATGATCACCTCTATCCTAATGACCCTATGTCTACACCTCCAGCACCAAGATCTAAGCCACCAGCAGCTGACTGTATACCTCGAAGGCAGTATCACCCACTTCTCCCTAGATACCCGCAAAAGCATCTCCATCCAACAGCAAATCGAAGCCAGAATTCTAGATGTCATCTTACTTTCCTCTCCCTTGCCTCCCGCACACTCAGTCGGTCCATCTCGTCTGGCTCATCATTCCTCGAGGGAGACTCACTCACTTCCAACCCCCAGCATCCTCTCTCCTCGGTCCACCTTTCACACAGCTGACAGCTGTCTAGACAACATGCATCTGACTGTGCCCGCCTTGGCTTAAAACTGCATTGCTATATGGTAGGTCCCTGTTGATTATTTTATATATAGGAGTGTGTATAGCACAGGGGACTCTACTCAATACTCTTGTAATAACCTATATGGGAAAAGAATCTGAAAAAGAATATATATATGTATACATGTATATGTATAACTGAATCACTTTGCTGCACACCTGAAACTAACACAACATTGTAAATCAACTATACTCCAATATAAAATAAAAATTTTTTAAAAACTGCATTGCTTACAGGAGGTCCTTACAGAGTCCATGATCTGACCCCTGCCTGCCACTCAACCTCATTTCCCCTACATTTCCTAGTACCCTGTCCAAGAGAAACATACTAAGAGCCATCTATGTAATTTTAAATGTTCTAGCAGGAACATTTTTAAAAATTTAAAAGAAGCAGGTAAAATTACTTTTAATAATATATCCAAAACATTACCCTTTCAACATGTAATCCTTGCAAAAATTACTAATGGGATATTTCACATTTTCTCATACTAAGTCTTTGAAATTGGTGTGTATTTTACATGTAGAGCATATCTCAATTCCGACTGGCCCCGTTTCGGGTGCTTAGTAACCATATGTGGTTAGAGGCTTCCCTGCAGTACAGAGAGCAGCTCTGGACCGTGGCCTCATCAAAGCACTCACCAGGCAGGCATATCTATAAGTGCCTTGTGCCCTCACACACTTGCAGATATGGTCCTTTCTGCCAGAAATTCTCTTGCTGTTCCACATGAACTGTCATCCCGGTGAACTGCTACTCATCCTTCAGCACCAGTTCACATGTCACAACCTCTGGGAAATCTTCTAAGTTCTTCAGGCAGAGCTTCATGTCCTTTTCTTCCTTCTCCCTTCCTCCCTCTCTCCCTCCCTTCCTCCCTTCCTCCTTCATTCCTTCCTTCAGTATTTATCAAATGCTTTTCATGAGACAGGCATCTTGTGAGGCTCAGGGGATGCACATATGTGCAAGATCATGTCTACCAGCATGTCTGGTGGAAGAAGTAGACATTTATAACACTTTCCACATTGCATTGTAATGATTTAATTACATGTCCATTTTCTTTGACCTTGAGCTCTGTACCTTGAAGAAAGGAATCAAGTTTAAAATGTTGTGTCCTAGCACCACTTATGGTGTCTGATTCAGTGTACAATCAGCCCTCCATATTTCATGGGTTCTGCATTCCCAGATTCAACCAACCATGGATGGGAAATATTGGGGGGGGGAAATTCCAGAAATTTCCAAAAAGCGAAACTTGAATGAACTATTTACGTAGGACTTATAATGTTATTACATATAGGTGTTACAAGTAATCTAGAGATGATTTAAAGTATACAGGAGGGGGACTTCCCTGGCAGTCCAGTGGTTAGGACCCCACGCTTCCAATGCAGGAGATGTGGGTTTGATCCCCGGTCGGGGAACGAAGATCCCACATGCAAATACTACACTGTTTTATGTAAGAGACCTGAGCATCCGTGGACTTTGGTATCTGTGGCGGGCACGGGAACTAATCTGCATGGATACGGAGGCTCGACTGTATACACTTGCTAGTTGAACTGAGTTGTTTTTTGCCCATCCACAACACAATTGGCGTTAAGTAACATGCTAGTATAAATGGATTGTTAACTCCTTGCTTCCCTGTCCCTACGTTAAAACACACACGCATCTGCACCCATCACCCACTGTGCTCTCATCTCAGAGGAAGAAATGCTGAATCTCAGTGCGTCCTCCCCACCCACAATGAGCTTTGTTCCATCAGCCAGATCCCTCCAACCCAGTTATTTCTAACTTCTCCCCTCCCTACCATCCGCTCCTTCCAGTATTCAAACATCATCAAGTATCTTTCTTCATGGGTGTCTCAGGGTGGGGTCGGGAACAAATAAAAAATCCTTCTTGGAAGTTCCCGTCCTGTCCCCCAACTTCTGAAGTTCCCATCCTCCCCCTAACCCCTGCAGTCAGAGCGTCCTCTCCACATGCACTGTCTCCTGCCCCGCTCCTCCTGATGACTTGGCCCCCGCGCTCTGCCTTCTCTACAGCTCACAAGGCTGCTCCAGCCTAGACCACAGGGTCCCTGTTTGTTGCCACATTCAATACACACTATTCAGTCGCTCTCGCTTTCATCCCTGACCTTGACCAGTCCCTCCTCCTTGGAACATTCTTACCCCAGGACACCACTCTCTCCTGCTTCTCCTTTGCTGGTTCTCAGCCCTTGTGGTAGCTCTTTCTCCTCAGCCCAGCCTGGCACTCCTGGGGTGTGGGGAGGTTGGTCCTTTTCCTCTCTCACTCTCCCCAGGACCCTCTAGTAATGTTTTAGTTCCCGTACTCCCTACATGCCAATGACACCAAGATGTCATCTCCAGCCAGACCTCTGGGAAGCTCCTCTGTGTCCAACTGTCTCTTGGGCATCTCAGACACCTTATACTCCACAGGTCCAAAACCAAATCCGTCCTCCTAAGCATCCAGAGCTGCCTTTTCCATAGTTCCCTACATTGGTCGTTGGCACTACCACTGCTCAGTTGCTCAATCTAGAAATCTAATAGCTAAGACCATGGACCTAGCTTTAAATCCTGCCTCCTTCACTTACTGTGTGACCCTGGGCAAGTTACCTAACATCTCTGTGCTTCAGCTTCTTTGTCTGTAAAACGAGGATAATAATAGCACTTTGCTCGGATGGTTGTTGCGAGGATTAAATGGGTTAATACTATAAAGTGAGCGTGGCTCATAGAAAGTGCTCTATAATTGCTTATTAAATAGTGAATATGAAAAACTCACTCCAACATCTGGTCAATTACTAACATTCTGTCAACTCTCCCTCCTGTACACCTTGGTCTATGCACGTCCATCTGCATTGCTACTACTTAGACCTGCCCTCGCTGTTCCCCTGGATGGAGTGCCGCAACAGCCTTGCCCCCTTCAATCAGGTTTCTGCACAGCTACCAGAAGTCTTTACTTAAAACACAGAAATGACAATGGTTCTATGCCTTGTGTGACCCCCAGCACTTAGCTTCTCTAGTCCACAGCTTTATTCCTGCAAAATGGAGGAGTAGGATCTCACTTTCAGGATCATTGTGGTACAACACATACACAAGTGATCTGCACACAGAAGGAAAGCAATAAGGGTGAGGTTCCTGGCAGACCTCAAACAAATGATCCTGTCACACTCCTCCTTGAAAACCCTTCCTGCTCCCCACGATGGATTCCCAATAAAATCCAAGTCCTGCAGCCCAGTATCAAAGGTCCCCCAATGGGACTTTCCTGGCGGTCCAATGGTTAAGACTCTGTGCTTCCACCGCGGGGGGGCGTGGGTTCAATCTCTGATCGGGTACTAAGATCCCGCATGCCGCATGGCATTAAAAGGTCCCCCAAGATCTGGTCTCTGCTCACCTCACTCTACCTGTCACCCCCTCCTGCTGACCAGTCACCCACCACCGCTCAGCTCCCTCCCTGGCATACAATGACTCATCATGGGTCCCCAGGGGCTGCTCTCACCTCTCAGCTCTGGGCCTTACCTGCAGCTGCCTTGGGACCTCCCTTCCCTTTGCCTGACTAACTCCTATTTATTGTCACAATCTACCCAAGGTGTCATCTTGCCATCATTTAATGCATATTTATTAAACACCTACAATATGTAAGCACCAATATAAGCACAAAAAGCTAAACAGGCAAAGGCAATTATATTCCAGTGCGTGAATAGACATCAAAAACCAAAGAACAGGAGGGAAGAGAGGAGACAGGAGGACAGAGAGTGTGTTGGGAGGAAATACGTGCTAGGAACAAAATAAAGTCAGAGTAAGAAAGTGGTCAGAGAGCCACAACTTTGCAGTAAGTAGTTGGATGGGTTTCTATCACTTGAAATCTAAAGGTCCTTGAAGAAGGCACCCCACCCACCCACCCAAGTGACTCCCACCGCTCTGAGCAGAGGGGAGGAAGCAGGGGCGGCACGCAGGGTTTCGGAAGGGGCGTCAACTCTCTTTCCCCAGCACCTGCAGCAGCAGCTGGGACGCTGCAGCCGTGGCTCCCCAGCTCCCCACGTGGACCAGGGCTCTGAAGGGTGCGGGGGTGAGCAGCCCTCCAAACACCGGTAATCACCATCATGCCCACTACAGAGCCACGCATCTTTAAGCAGGAGGTGTACCCCAGAGTTCAAGCCCATCGCCCGGCTCTGCCTGCTGGGAGCTCTGGCACCATCCCGCACGGAGGAGGCCCTGGGGTTTCTGCCGGCGTTTGACACCTGTCTGTCTCACTCACAGACGTCTTCTTTTTAGGGCTGTTTTAGTGGAAATTGTCACTTGCTTCATCATCTACCAAATGGCAAATGGTTTCAGCTGTGAAGCAGGCCCGCATGAGAGTCTGTCAAATTCCAGAGTGTGCTGTGAAAATAAATCACAGCTGCGAAGCACATGAGCCCTGGAACATGAGGAAATGAAAAAACACATTTCCATGGTCTGCTGTCCTGACCCTGAGGGGCAACAGCTCCAGCGTTTATTTCTCCGTGTGCTTCTCCAATTTCCTCAGGCACAACGAACCCCCATTCCGGGCTCCTTGGGAATGGAAAGCATGCCTACTTTATGCAGTAGGTGTGCTCCTGAAAGGCTTATGGAAATTGGATTTTTGACAAAGTTAATAGCAGGGGAGATGTATGAGGGTAGGGGGCCAACCCCCAGCTCCGGGAAGTGAGTCCCAGTGTAATGGACTGAGAATCACGCTCCATCCCATGGCAACTGGATGTCGAGTTTACTTACAACGGGGCTCCCCAGAAGAGAAGCAGGCATGGAGACACAGCTGCTATTTCTACTGCTCTTAACCTTCTTTCCTGACCCACAGAAACCTTGGTCTGCTTAGAACCATGGGTCTGGACTTCTAGGACTGGTTCCCAGTGGGTCCCTGGAAACACGATCAAGCAGGCCAAAGCTGACCCCTTCCAGAATCTCCCCTGACCCCCAACCTCATTCACTGGGTCAGGAGGACTTGCTCCTTTGTAATCCTGTCACTGGCTGGTCTCACCGTGAATCCCAACCTGCTTTCCTTTGGCCGGCGCCTAAACTCCTGGCCACCCTGGTCACCTCCCTCTACTCTCTGTCCTCTTCAACCACGACGATCCAAGCCCCCCGTTCCCCTCCTCCCTCATCTCCTCTTGGTGCCCTCTGGAACACGCACTCTGAAATAAACAAACTCCTATATCCTCAGCTCCTTTCAGAAGCTGAGGGCCTTTCCCCAGCCCCCCTGACTTAACAGTCCAGCCTGACCTGCTTGCTTCCCTGGCAGCATTTCTTCTGGAGAAGAGATTTGTTCTCTCACATCCCATATGCTACGGCGTCAGAGGTAGGTCTGCCATCTTCCTGGGCCCCCAGAGCCCTTCCAAACCAGCACTCCTCTCATATGACCCCAGGCTCCTTCCAGACTCACCATGTCAGCCTCGTTCACCTGCAAGCCCTCTTTTTTTTTTTTTCACAGTCGTTTTTAAAACCTTTTTATTTTACATTGGAGTATAGTTGATTAACAATGTTGTGCTAGTTTCAGTTGCACAGCAAAGTGATTCAGTTATACATATACATGTATCTATTCTTTTTCAAATTCTTTTCCCATTTAGGTTGTTACAGGATATTGAGCAGAGTTCCCTGTGCTCTACAGTAGGTCCTTGTTGGTTATCCATTTTAAATACAGCAGTGTGCACATGTCAATCCCAAACTCCCTAACTCTCCCTCTCCCCCAGTTCTCTGTAGTCTTCAAACCTCCGGGTCACTGCTCCTCCTTCATTTTTAGATGTTAGCACATCACTTAGAGTCCTTCTCTTCACCCCAAGACCTGTTGTCACCATGGATGGGTTCAGCATCCATGTGGAGGACTCACCTAACATCCCTGCCTCAGTATTTGCCCTCCTCAACTCTGATATGTTCCCCCCACTCCATGGCAGACTCCACGCCCACCACCGTATCCTGGAACTCACAGGCATCTACAACTGCTCCCTTGGAGATTTTACATTCAAACATCCCCTTCTGGATCACAAATTTCACACCCGTTAGTCCTTTCACTCTGGCCCTCCCACTTCACCAGTTCTTTGAATTCAGCCAGTCCAGTGCCGAAGCCTCCCAACCCATCAGCTCTTCCTGCTTTCAGTACAGAAGCCATGAGCTTCTCTCTGAGCACTCGCACCCAGCCGGTCACCAGAGCAGGCAGGTCTCACGTTACACAATGGCCCACTTTTCCGAAGAAGCCCCAGAAATGGTCCAACGCAACCAGCAGCTGTGGAAGCAGATATTTTTTCTGAATTCGATGTACAAAGCAGAACCATCAGTGAGTTAATAACACATCCCAAACCTGATGTATGCTGTTTCAAAGAGAAAGGCTGGGAAGGATGGGAGACACAGGTCCTGCAGGTGCAGCTGTGGGAGAGGAGCACGTCACTTCCTTTCTCTCTGTCTCCGTCCCTTTAACTGGAAAGCAGGGTCAGACCTGCCTGCTTTGAAGGTTCTGTGAAGACTTACACATAAGAGCTCAATAACCCCCTTCGAGAATTAGCGTACAAATGACTGGCAGGCTCCAGGCAGCCCCTCTGTGAGCCCTAAGATGACTGTCCTGGACTACAGAGCACAGGTCTGAGAGGCTCTCCTAGAGTCAACCCAGCCCCTGCCTCTTGGCGTCTCTAAGGAAGATTCTAGAATAATGCATACTACACTGTCTCAGGCTAAAAGGTTGAAGAACTACTTTTCTCCTTAAAATACTTCTTTAAAATTCTAGAACTGAAGTGGTCATTTTAGAAAAATCAAACACACACACACACACACACGCACGCACACGCAGTAAAAAACTCAGATAATCTTCCTCTCTAGAGAAAAAACTATTAATACTTAGGTGTATTTCCTGTCAATCTTTTTCTATGATGCCTGCTCTTTTCTTTTAATTAAATGAGGTTTCATGGTATATATTTTTCCACTTTATATTACAACATAAACTCATAAGGATTTAATCATAAATATTATTTGAAAGGCTCTGTGATATTATTTTGAGTAGACAATTTACCATGGGACCTTAAGTGGTTCCCAGGTTTTGTACATGGCAAATAATGCTGTGGCAAATAACTACAGAGAAAAAAATAGCCATATCAGCTTAGGACAGATACCTGAAAATGGAATTACTGCATCAAATGAAAAACATTTTCTTAAGGCTCTTAATACCAGGTCCTAGTGAACCCTGCAGTTAACACATTGACCAATATTCAGTGTTTCTGCTCCATGAAGTGGAAAGAAGAATTATGACACATCCTGGATTTTAACTATACTTTTTAAAAGACAGTGAAAAAGCATAACATGCTTCAGAACAGGAGTTGGCAAACTCTGACCTATGACCCAAAGCTGGCTCACTCTCTGGTTTTTAAATATTTATTGGAACACAGCCATGGCCATTCACTCATGTACTGCCCATGGCTACCTCCATGCTAGGACAGTAGAACTGAGTAGTTGTGAAAGAGACAATATGGCTCACAAAGCCAAAAATATTTATTATCTGGCCCTTTACAAAAAACATTTTGCTGACTCCTACTTTAGAAGAAGAATGATTATAAAGAGTCCAACAACAGAGCACCTTTTTCTATGGGCAGAGGGCCCTTCTCTAATTGTTTTCAGTAAGCTGATTTTTAAGTATTATTTTGGTCAGTAGTAACTTTTTGATAAAAGAAGAATCAGAAGTTTGTCTTGGATAAGATCACAAAAGAAGGCTTTGTGCTCATAAAACAGCTCCCCAGGCTATAACAGAAATACAAATATAAATTAGAATTATTTCATCAAAAGAATCCTTAAGAAAACTGGAAACATCTTATCTTGGTTTGAAAAGGAGGAAAACAAGAGAAAATGATTAGCAACAAAAGCAAAGCGACGGCTCCATGATGGACAATATTTGATGTCCTTCCAAAAATGTGTGGCCCCTGAAATAGGAGCCCGGGGGCTAGAAGAAACTTTGGTTGCTGTTCCAGTGACAATGTGTTCTCATTCTCAAAAGGCTGAGCCCAGCCATTCCAGCAGCTGTGCACACAGGAACAAACAGCCCACAGCAGAGGAACCTAAGCAGAGTGCACGAGGCCTGCTCCAGAACAAACTCCAGAGCATGAGCTACAGCTACTGAGTCTGGGAGAGAATGGGCCTTCTGCTATCAAGGGTGGGTACATTTTCCCCTTTTTTCATTATCTCTGGCAGGTGTTTGGACACAACTAAGGGTACAAATATACCAATTCTGAAGTTGTAGCCAAGCTATTTTCTTCTCAAACCAGAAGCGGGGGTCTCTGAACGGGCAGTAGAGTTGCTAAGGACAACTGCTCCTCTATCCACCCAGAACCTCCCCCACCACAATGTTCTTGTGTTATTCCTTTTTTTAAAAAAAATATTTTAATTTTATTGGAGTATAGTTGATTTACAACATTGTTGTGTTAGTTTCAGGTGTACAGCAAAGTGATTCAGCTCTACATATACATATACTCATTCTTTTTTAGATTCTTTTCTCATGTAGGTTATCACAGAATTTTGGGTAGAGTTCCCTGTGCTATACAGTAGGACCTTGTTGGTTACCTTGTGCTATTCCTTTATTATGGAAGTCAAACAAGAAGCTGCCATCTTATAAGATCCCATCTCCTGGGATGTAGTGATTGGTTGAGTGTTGGGTACCTGACACAAGCTAGGCCAATCATAGCACCTCATCCACCCTGTGCCCACAGTGAATGGGTGAGGGCTGGGCAACCTGACACAAGCTGGACCAGTCACTGGACCTCACTCCTCCTCTGTCCATAGTGACTGGCCCCAAGACTAGGACATGGTCCAGCCAGGCCAATCAGAATCCTCCATAGGCAAAATGTGACCATTTCTCCCTCTCCCCTTTTCCTTTAGGAATCTGAACACAGCTTTTTCAGCAGCCATGATTCCAGCTTCATGGAGAATTGGATCTAAGACAATGAAGCTGACTCTAAGAAAGCAGTGAAGACATAAACCAGTGAAAGAGTTCCTTCGCAGTGTTCAAATCATTGATGCCAATAAGTTCCCTCTTTAATGCCTAAAGTAGTTCAATTTTAATTTCTGTTACTTGCAACCAAATAGCCCAGACCAATACAACAATCTCTGGCCTCTGACGGAAAACGAAAGACAAGGGATTCACTTTTAGAGGATTTTACGAAGGGCCAGTTATTATCATAAAATATTATTAAACATTTTCTATGCATTATTTGTTTGATCTACATCACAGCCCCGGGAATTAGGTCAGAGTGGTGTACCGAGGTAGAGTGGAGAGAAGGAAAAAGGGCATCGGGAGTCACCAGCCTCAGAGGGGAGAAATATTTTATCATTGATATTGCTGAGAACTGCTGGTACAGGGTGATAATAAAAAGCAGATGAACTTTTAGTAGGCTTTGTTACTGTTTTTTAATTCTCTATAAACAATGCAGCCCTTTATTCCTGGCACCCTGGGCAGAAACTCACAACAACACCCCCTCCTTGCTAGCCCCTGGGTAGGTCGTATTGTTCCCATGGGGAAACTGAAGCCCGGAGATACTGAATAATTCAGCCAAGATGGGTCTCATCACTGGGGAGTGGGGAGTCACAATCTGAACTAGAGTCTGTGCTCGTCACAGCAGCGATTGCTCAGGGGAACTGGGAGGCCATATCCTTCAGCGGATAATAAGATAGCACCCACCAAACGGAAGCAGATGGGCAGGCAGGGGGACAAGAGGTCAGCCATCTGCAGGGGACTGTTGCCAGCCTGTGGCTGCTTCAGGATCAGAAACCTAGGCTAGGAAAATGCAAGGTTTTTTTCCTTGTAATTCTTAACTGTGTGTGTTTCCTGCTTTTCAGTTTTTCCCTCTGATTTAATAGAGACCTGTAGATTACGCTAGCCTGTCTCAACCATTCCTCGGACATCACTGGAATGGATTTATGTCTATATTTGGATGGAGTTATGGAAGGAGCAGCACCCCTCAGGGCAGGCATGGTTAGAATGACCACACCTGCCCGTCCTGGCTTTTGCCCAATGTCCCAGCATAGTTATTAGTAGTGCCTCTTTTCACTCCCAAAGTGTCCATGTTCAGATGATAGACTATATACATATGGTCCCTCTTTACAGGTGATCTCAGAGGGAATCAGAGTGAGAGATGGATCTCACCCTAGGAAGATTGAGAAACTGCTAGATTCGAGGTCACCTAGCCCTCCTGTCCCTCTCTCGGGCCCTCTGCTCCTGGACAGGTCTCCATTTTGTCTTTAGAGGTAGGGGACAGTTCTCCAAGAGCCTCTCAGAAGAACAGGGTGTGCTAGCAATGCAGTCCCTGGTTCAGCGGGACATGTTCACAAAAAGTAAAAGCTCACTCAGCTTTGCGAAGGGGGAGTTAATGCTCGGGCGGAGTGGGAAAGCTCCATTCTAAAGAAACCCTCTGGGCGCCCGAGTGGAGCAGCTGGCTGAAATCATGCTGCTCTGGTCTGAGCTGCACCAGATTAATGCTACCCCAGGAGCACTGCCTGAGTCACATTCAAGGGCTTGACTTGTTGCAAATGCTTGGAGATGAACGTGAAAGCGAAGTCCCGAGGTGAAATGTATCAGAAAGCGCTTCTCCCTCCCCTTCCCTCTAAAGTTCTTGCTCTAGAAAGAAGGCCTTTCTTTCTCACATTTTCCTCATCAAGAATACATTCATAATTATCTCGTCTGCAACGCTGCTCTACTATTTCAAATCCACATGCAACCATTTACTGGTGACGGCAGGATGTGAGCTTCTCAGGGCAGGGATCCTCTCCTATTCCTCTGGGAACCCCCGACAGCCCAGGGAATGCTCTGCCCCCTAATACCTGTGTTCCTTTCTATTGCCCTGTAGCAAATTACCCCACACCCAGAGGCTTAAAACAACACCTATTTGTTAGCTCATGTTCTTTAGGTCCAAGTTTGGGTGGACTTGACTGGGTTTTTTGCTCAGGGTCCCACAAGGCCAAACTGAAGGTGTTGGCTGGGCTGGGCTCTTGTCTCGAGGCTCTTGGGAAGACACCACCTCCAAACTCATTCAAGGTCTTGGCAGGTTCAGTTCCTTGCAGCTGTTGGACTGAAGTGCCCATTTCCATTCTGGCTTTTTTTGTGGGGGGAGTCACTCTCAGGGAGACCTTCACAGATCACTTCTCACAGCCCCCTCCACCTTCAAAGCCAGCAACGGTATCCTTCTTGTGCTTCGGATCTCTCCAACTTTCCCTTCTGTCACCAGCCAGATAAAATGATTTGCCTTTTTTTTTTTTTTTTTTACGGTACGCGGGCCTCTCACTGTTGTGGCCTCTCCCGTTGCGGAGCACGGGCTCCAGACGCACAGGCTCAGAGGCCATGGCTCACGGGCCCAGCCGCTCCGCGGCATGCGGGATCTTCCCAGACCGGGGCACGAATCCGTGTCCCCTGCATCTGCAGGCGGACTCTCAACCACTGCGCCACCAGGGAAGCCCATGATTTGCTTTTAAACAGCCTACCTGATTGGGTCAGACCTGCCTGGATAATCTTCATTTTTTAAGGTCACCTGACTTGGGACTTTAATCACATCAGTAAAATCCCTTCCCAGAAGAACCTAGATTCATGTTTGAGTGAATAATCGGGGGCGGGGGGCAAGTTTGGGGAACCTTTGAATATACTGCCCACCATCTTCCCTAACATCATAGCTACTAAGTCCCTTACAGATGAACCTTCAAGTTGTGAACTTTCAAAGATGCGAACGTGCGTTCCATCAACATCAGGCGTGAGTGAAACTGCATCTTGCCCTCCGTCTCCTGTTGCTGACGATCCTTCAGCTCTACCATCTCCCACCTCCTCTCCCTCCTCCAGTCAGTAACTCTTCTTGCCTGTTCACTCGATGCCAGCCCCTGCATGCCAGCTGTTGTACTTTACTACTGTACTTTTCAAGGTACTGCACTGTAAGATTATAAATGTTTTCTTTATTTTTTGTGTTTGTCTTTTATGTGTTATTTGTGTGAAAAGTATTATAAACCTATTCCAGTGCAGTACTAGAGATCCGATTGTGTTAGTTGGGGACCCAGGATAACTCTGTTGGACTTATGAACAAACTGGACTTACGAACGCACTCTTGGAATGGAACTCGTTTGTGGGTAGGGGACTTACTGTACTTGGTCAGATGACTTGGATCTCTTCGTGTCCCCCAGGCCAGGTGTCTCCCACACGTTTGGTGTCCAATAGCTCTGTCCTGAATCGCCACCACCTACCACGGAGGTTAAGCTGTCATGACTGTATGGTGGCTGAATTACAATCTTCATGTGCTCCAATGAACGTCCCATGAGTCTTTTTTCCTCCTATTTTCTAAAGGATCCCTGAAGTTTTAGGACTAGGGCTTCTGTCTCAGAGCACCTCCACCCACCTCAAGCCTCACTGCCTCTCCCTTTGGCAGTAGGAAACCTGAGCAGCTACTGGAAGCCGAGCTCCTGAGATCTCCTCAACAACACAGAGGCAGTAAACAAGGGCCCTCCCCTAGTAACCTGGGCCCCTGGTTCTGTATGGTTATCCAGGCATGGAAAGCTGGGTGACATCCAATGAATGGCAGGCTGTGTGTCACACTAGCCAGTTCACAACTATTTATACACTGGGACACTGGCACTTGACTCTGGAAGGGGTTTCGTAAGAAAAGACACACGGTCTAATGGCAGCAACCAAGGGACGTTTCCTTACCCAGCTCGAGTTACACGCTGTGTTAAACTCTCCCCACCTAGACCATATGCTGGGTAGGGTTCTTCCATATCACATCCGGTGCTCATGACTCAGGCGGGCAGGAGAGGAGGGTGGTTGGCATGTGGTGAATTTGGACAAGAAGGGACTACAAAAGGCAGCCCAAATGCTCTGAGATGGAAATTAACCACACAGAGCAGCAGTTTTTTGTCAAAATAATATTGTCGAAAGAGGGCACATGGAGGCTCATGAACATTGAAAGGCTCGCAGGGAGCGAGAATCTATGAACTGGCTCTATTCCACAGAAACTTCAAAGTGCAAGCTCCAGCAGCCTCACAGTTAGGGGGAGGCAAGGCACCGTTCTCTGCCAGCTATTCAACCAACTCTGCTGAGGTCTGGAGAAGACTAGACCAAGTGCAAAGGCAGCACAGAGCAGAAAGAGAGTGCTTCATGTCAGAGAGCACAAAGGGGTATCAAGGGAAGCTTCCTGGAAGAGGTGGCATTAGAAGGAGCCCTGGAAGTCCAGAGAGGTGGAGCTAGAGGGGAGGGGTGTCCCAAGCCAAGGGATCCGAGCAGGGTGCAGGACAGTGGAGGGAGGGGTCTGCAAATGGGGTACAGTCCTGTCCAGATGGCGCTCAGGGGGAGAGAGGCTGGGGCCCAACCCCAGGACCCAGAGGGCCAGAACGCCGTGAACAGAAGCAAACAGAAGAGTCCAGCCTTCAGGGCTGTTCCACTGTCTTTCACACAGAGGCAGGAGAGCCAGAGATTCCAGATGTTTAGGAAATGTGCTTCCGACAGACCCACCCGTCCCCTGATGTCTTTGGCAACAAACGTTGAATGTGCTTTGCATAGGCCACATCGTATTGTAAAAGCAAAACTTCTAACTGTCCCAGAACTGTCTAGGGAAATTCGTATGATTTATATAACAGTAACAATAATTTCAATTTCAGAAGCAAAAAACCTGTAAGGCTAGCATTACTATCCAATGTCGCCTACCGCTGACACTCAGGGAAAG
>NW_006771642.1:212926-221393 GCF_000442215.2 Lipotes vexillifer
CCAGGCTTGGGATTCACTGTCCTAAGTATCCAGGGAAAGTGTTCAGTCCGCAGCAAAAAAAGCTTGCTGCTATGGACAAAATATTGTTGCCTGCCTTTCAGGTAAACAACAAATGTTGCCTGCCATCAAGCCATCAGCCACTGCAGCCGCCTTACGGTGCGCCCTGAGGGGATTCAGGATGGAGAAAAACAGGATACTGGCCCCAGATAGTTAAGATGAATATCAAAGGAATGATTTCAATGAGCCCAGACTCATTGCATCTTCCCATACACAGAAAGGACTAACATCCTTGAGATGTCTGTTTTTTTTGTGATTAACAGTAATTTTTTCATGTTCAACTATCTGGTTTTATTTGTTTGTTTTTGTTTTTAGCAAAAACTCCTGTACAGTAAGTCCCCTACATATGAACGAGTTTCGTTCCGAGAGCGCATTCGTTAAGTCCAACTTGTTTGTAAGTCCAACAGTTAGCCTAGGTACCCAACTAACACAATTGGCTCTATAGTACTGTACTGGAATAGGTTTATAATACTTTTCACACAAATAATACATAAAAAACAAACAAACACAAAAAATAAAGACTTTTAATCTTACAGTACGGTACCTTGAAAAGTACAGTAGTACCAGCTACACCAATGGGCTTTGAGGCTTGCTTCTGGACGTCCTGAGCTTGAAATAAAGATACCGTACTACTGTATTCTGTACAGTTCTGTAAAGTACACTAAAGCACAACCACTTGTAGAGGGTGCACACACGTGACAAGGTATGCCAGACACGTGAACTAACTTATGTGATTGGACATGCGAACGCATGTTTGCATCTTTGAAAGCTCGCAACTTGAAGGTTCGTATGTAGGGCAGTTACTGTATATCCTGGTTCTTCCCTTACCTCTTTGGAACAGTTCCTCAGAGCAATCTGAGAGACTGATTCCCAGGCTATAGTCCTCAGTAAGGTCTCCGAATAAAACATAACTGTCACCTTTTAGGTCGTGCTTTTTTTCTAAATCAACACTGGGCAGAAGTGACCGTTGGCAAAAGAGCAATCATGATCACTGAGCAGAACCAGGCTCCTGGCTGTGACCCACAGAGGGAACTGTTTTCGGGGGTAGGTATAGGTTTGAGGGGGGAACATCCCTCCTCTGAACCCTTTTGCTTTTCTGGACCAAGGAAGCTAGTGGCTGGGGTTTGGGTCAGGACTCTCGCCTGTGGCTGTGAAATAACGAAATACGCAAAAGGGCTCACAGGGACCCTTGGCTAGGGCTGGCAAAAAGGACTGAGCACGGTGACTAAGAGGCCCCGCAGACACTCAGAAGGAGCTTCCCAGACAAGCAGTCTGGTTTTTGTGTCAATCTTTCCATCTCCCCACTCCACCATCTGGGGAAGGTGGTAAGGAGTCGCTAACTGGGCAAGGAGTAGGCAGCAGCTCTGCAAAAGGAGGGCGGTGAAATCAGCACAGAGCATCAACGGGATAATTGCCTTGTGTGCAGGGACAAGCCCAAGACCAGAACATTTGGGGTAAATCCGTACCAAGGATGGGGCAGACAGCACCAGCAGGCGTGACAGGCCACACCATCTCATCCACCTAAACAACAGCTCTCATACCTCGCTGAAAAGCCCCAGAGCCTAACAGCTTTCTCCAACGCTCACATTCCAAACATGACGTGGACTCACTGGAGTGCCGTGTGCTGCAGTCCGGGGCTCTGCTATTCATTACAAAATCGTCACCCCGCAGTCCCCCCTGTGGCCGGCCGGCACCTCTTCTGCTATTTAATCTGTAGACAAAGTGCAAATTCTTCATCCTGTTTAGAATGTGCTGGAGTGTGATTTAAAGAAATACATTCCTCTTGGGGTATCATGCTACAAAAATGCCAGAAATGCAAGCCTGAGGGTGGATGATTAACCCTACCCTCTGTCCTCTGCTGCAGAGAGGCTGCCTGGTATATGGAAAGAGCCCAGGTTGACATGTAGCTCAAGAAGGCAATTTCAGGTCGTGCTTTGCCTCCCCTGCAAATTGCTAATGAAATGATCAAAGAAATACAAAAGTAGCAGGGACGATGTGTACCCATGCAGGAAAACAGTGGAAGGGGTCTTGAAACATGGATCAGAAACATGGAGGGATTTCTGCAAGAAACAGTACGTCTAAGGATGGGATGAGCTCAACAAATACAAAAGAATGGGCTGCATGAGAAGGAAGTGAAAGGGTCCCCTAAAAGAAGCCTCTAAATCTGCAAGCAGGAAAGAGACTAGGGGGTCAGAAAGCAGAGAAGTGGTCCAGAGTCTGGACCCAGAGAGGCCAGGGGCAGAGCTCTCACATCACCTTGACTTACAGCAGCCAACCTGCTCCAAGAAGAGGAGGAAAGGCCGCTTCCAAGGGGCAGCATTCTAGTGAGACGAGTGGGTGATGCCCTTGCCAACTTGAGGCTGCCACAACCAGAGCACACAGCGGTCTCTGCCTGCACAACCTCATAGCCCCTCCCAGACAACCAGACCCCCAAGCTAGACAAATTAAGTGTCAAAGAAATAGACATTGACTTAAATCATCTCAAGTCTTAATAAATGTTAAGGACATAGGATGAATAAAAAGGTGAGGGAGGGGGAAGGGTAGCTTAGTAGATGAAAAGATTCAGTACCTAAAAAGGAAGGAAGTGATTTGAAAAGTTGGAATAATACCACTCCACTCCATGAAACACATCCCAAGAAAAAAAACAGTATTTCGAAAACACCAAATCTCAGCGATATTTGAGGAGATCTTTCATAAATAAAAAGAGAACGACCTGAGACCAGGAAAGATTAGTTGTAGATGAAAAACATGATTTCAGGATTGAAAACTCAAATGGAGGCAGTACAAAGTGATACTGCTGCAAGCTCAATTGCTGAATTAGAAAGATCCATCGAAAACCTGCCCCAGACATCACAGAAAAAGAAAAAGGAGGTGAGTGTGATAAGCAAACATCTAACATTCTGCGGGAACAGTCAGGAGATCCATCACGGGAATTGCAAAACAGAGTTGACAGAGGAGAGACATTCAAAGAAATACAAGGACTTCTGCTTCCAACCAACACAGAGTAACAGAGGCCAGATTTGCCTGCCCTTCTGAAACAGTCAAAACAACTGACAAAATTGCTGAACAGTTGAACATAGAACAGTAGTGCTCAAAACACTGGACGTGAGGCAGCGAAGGACAGAGATCTGTGAGAGATAGGAAGCGGACAGGTTGAGCCCTACAATCCCCCACCACACTACCTGGAGAACTCCAGGCTGCACCATAGGCAGAGGCCACCCAGGCTGAGCCCAGCTGACTCCCTGAGGTGAGGAAATCAAGCTGAGAGACCAGGAAGACCAAGCAGCTAGAATCCACAGGACAGAGTACCAGGAGGGAGAGAGGTCCACATAGAGAACCCCAGAGTTCTGTAGAGGGTCCCCCTTGAATCGGTACCAGTGTACTGATCAGCACATGCATGTGAGGAGACTATCTGAGGACAGGGAAAGCACCAACTGAAATGTTAGAAAGGACAGGAGAAACCTGAACACTGAAAAAACTGAAATTCTGGATCCAAAAACTACAATGTCTAAGATAAAAAATTCACCGGGTGGAATTAATAGCAAATTAGGCATCACAGGAGAAAGAGTGGTGAACTTGGAGACATAGAAAAAAACTATTTAAAGTGAAATACACAGAGATAAAAGGATTTTTAAGAAGAAAAAGAAACAAAGATAATAAAATAAAAAGAGCATCAATGAAGTGTGGAACAAACTTCAGCCAGTCTGATATACAGGTAACTGGAGTCCCTGAAACAGGAAAGAAAGATGGAGATAGAAAAAAAAAAAAAATGAAGAATGAATAGCTGCTATTTTAAATAAATTTGATGAAAACTATAAACCTGGGGACCAAAGAAGCTAAATGAACCCCAAGCATAATAAACATAAGAAAACTGTACTAAGCCAAGTCATAATCAAATTGTTCAGTACCAATGACAGAGAAATACCTTAAACCCAGCCAGAGAAGAAAAGCAGAACAAAGATAAAGATGACAGCAGGTTTCTCATAGGGGTCAAAGCAAGTGACAAGACAGTAGAGCAAAGATACTACCAGAAAAAAAAAAAAAACCCAAAACAAAAAACCTGCAGACCAATATCCCTCATGAACATGGACATAAAAATTTTTAAACAAAATGTTAGCAAGTCAAATCCAACAATATGTAAAAAGTATAATACATCACATCCAAGTAGAGTTTACCCCCGGAATGCAAGGTTGGCTTTACTTCTGAAAATCAAACAATGTAATTCATTGCATGCACAAACGAAAAAGGAAAAACCATACTATTATCATGATGGATGCCACAGAAGTATCTGACAAAATCCAACATCACTTTGTAATAAAAACACCCTGCAAACTTTGTGTAGAAGATAACTTAACTCAAATCTCAAGTCTATGAAAAACTGAAGCTAAGATAATAATGTTGAAAGACTAAATACTTTGTATGATCATAAAAAGAACAAAGATATCCACTCTCACTATTTCTTTTCTACATTATATTTTACATATAATATAAGTTCCAGACAATGCAATCAGGCAAGAAAAAGAATCAATTCTACTTCTATATTCCATCTATTAGAACGTTAATGAAAAAAATACCATTTACAAAAGCATAAAAATACAAAATACTTCGAGATAAATCTGACAGATGTGCAAGATCTGTACCATGATAATAACAAAATAGATGTGCAAGATCTGTACCATGATAATAACAAAATAATGCCGACAGAAATTACAGAGAAACTAAATAAGTGGAGAGGCATACAGTACTCACGAGTCAGAAGATTCAACATTGTTAAGATGTCAGTTCTTCCCAAATTGGTCAACAGATTTGATGCAACCTCAATCAAAATCCCATCACACTCTTTTTTGTCGGATCAGACAAGCTGATTCTAAAATTCATACGGGACTGCAAAGGACCTAGAAGAACCAAAATTACTCTAGAGGAGAAGAATAAAGTTGGAAGATGAACACTACCTGGTTTCATGATAAACCTGCAGTGATCAAGACTCTGTGGAGCTGGTGTATGAATAGACAAAGAGATCAATAGACCAGCACAGAGAGTCCGGAAATAGACCGACACACACAGCGATAAGTGATTTTTGACAAAGATGCAAAGGCAGTTAAGTGGAGAAGGGACAGTCTTTTCAACAAGGTGCCAGAACAATTGGATATCCACATGTAGAACACACAAAAACAAAAAACGGCTTGTCATGAGCATTACGTGAGAGATATTTGTGAAGTTACTTCACAGAGCGCCTCAGGTAGTATGTATATATTAGTTCCTTTCATTCTCGGATTCCAAATAAAACCATGTCTTTCCCTGCACCGGAAAACACATAAAAATGAAAATCGGAGCATGATAACGTGCTTTCAGGGACTGCTTCTTGCATTTTGAGTGAATTCTAATGCGTAATGGTCCTCCGTGGCTGCCACTGTCCTGGCCTTTCTCCCATCACACTCCATGGTCTTATTCACCTCCCCAAACTCGACAGTACCTTTCCTGCCACAGGGCCTTTTCACGTGTTGGTCCCATGGCTGGGGAAGTTCTTGACACTCCAGGCCCTACAGATTGCTAATCCCTATTCATATCCTTCAGGTCCCAACTTAACAATCACTTCCTCAGAGAGGACTTTCCTTGTGCCACTCTCCCCACTACTGCTAACATGGGAGTCGGGGTCCCCTCTTACTGTGTTTAGACTCCTGTTTTTTCCCCTTAGAACACATCACCATTTAAATTCTATATTCGTCTGACCATGTTTGCTATTTTCTCCCAGCCAAACCAAAAGCTCCATCATAGATGGTGACCATGTTTGTTTCACCCACAGCTGTATTTTCAGTTTCTAACACAGTGATGTGTGCTAAATAAATATCTGTTGGATTAAATAAAGACATGCAATTTGCCTCCCAGGAAGAGGTTTCCCCTTCATCCATGAAGACTTAGTGGTCAAGCCCTGGGAGCTGGCTTCTGTCTTGGGCCTGGCTGTTGCCAGTGCTAGAGAGCTGGGACAGTGGGGAATCCAAAGACTTGCTTTGTCAGGCTGTCTAGGACAAACCTCAGCTGCTTTTGTGGGCAAGCCTGAGGATCGTCATCTCCCGCCTCGGGCTTCTTTACTCGGAGGGATGTCGTGGCCACTGCTATTGTCCCAGCCAAGTTCCCTGGATCTCTTGTACAATCTGACCAGCAGATCCCTCTTCCAGCTGCTGGAGGTGTTTCAGCTAACGGCTCACGTGTGCATCTTCTCAGAGGCGTGTCCTTGGAGCCACTTGGAAGCCGCCTGGCCTAAAAGTGCCCGGGAGTTACACGCACCCCTTGAGGTCTGTGACCAATGACAGCCATCTTCCTTTCCTCCAGGTGAGACAAACTCTGGCGGGAGCTCCCTGTGGCATCAGGCTGAAGCTGACCTCTCCTGAACCTAACCTGGCGTGGCGCCGCCTCTGACCCACACTGCCTCTCCCTCACCATTCCTCTTCGGGGGGCTCTTTTAGGAGGTGTGTGCACGAACCCCCAACCAGGCGTAGTGTCTGGGGACTCCACCTAAGACCAAGGCTGCCGGCTGCAGGGAGTGGATGCCCACAAGCTTTGAGCACACAGCACAGGCCAGGCACCATCTTAGGCACCAGCCGTATGCCAACCCTGAGGAGGAAACCAAGGCCCAGGGAGAACCCGGCCTCTGTTCAAGGTTGCCTCGCCGGGCGAGAGTGAAACCAGGACCCAGACTCATGGCAGACTCTGTCTCCTAAGTCCATGTCCTTCACTCGCCGCCCCACGTGTGTGTGTTGTGTGCGTGTATGCAGACTCCCAGTCCTATCAGACAAGTCAGCTGTGCTGGTTAGAACAGGGGCTGGGGTGACCAAACTGACTGAGCACAGGGATATTATCCCAAAGCAGACAGGGCTGTCTGCCGAGGCCGTCAGCTCTGCCCCTGCGGACATTCCAGAAGGAGCCAGGCACCCACTCCAGAGGCGTGCTCTGGAAGGAGCTGCGTGATCCAGAGAACAGTCAGCCCGTGTGACCTCTGAGGTCCATACAATGCACAGCTCTAGGTCCCCAGAATATAAGCCTTCAACTCAGGGTTAAAGAATGACACTTTCAATCACTCACTGGAGAGTAACTTACATCATCACCAGAGACGGGAGGACTGAAACCCACCCGTCAGATCACAGCCTGAGAAAACTGGTGGATAAGAAAAGAAGAGCCAGGACATGGAAGCAACCTAAGTGTCCATTGACAGATGAATGGATAAAGAAGATGTGGCACATATATACAATGGAATATTACTCAGCCATAAAAAGAAATGAAATTGAGTTATTTGTAGTGAGGTGGATGGACCCAGAGTCTGTCATACAGAGCGAAGTAAGTCAGAAAGAGAAAAACAAATACCGTATGCTAACACATATGTATGGAATTTAAGAAAAAAAAAATGTCATGAAGAACCTAGGGGTAAGACAGGCATAAAGACACAGACCTACTAGAGAATGGACTTGAGGATATGGGGAGGGTGAAGGGTAAGCTGTGACAAAGCGAGAGAGTGGCATGGACATATATACACTACCAAACGTAAAATAGATAGCTAGTGGGAAGCAGCCACATAGCACAGGGAGATCAGCTCGGTGCTTTGTGACCACCTAGAGGGGTGGGATAGGGAGGGTGAGAGGGAGATGCAAGAGGGAGGGGATATGGGGATATATGTATACGCATAACTGATTCACTTTGTTATAGAGCAGCAACTAACACAAAAATGTAAAGCAATTATACTCCAATAAAGATGTTAAAAAAAACAAAAACAAAAACAAAGGGAAAACCGAAGGTAGATGTTTTCCTCGATTAGCTTCTATTGAGAAAGCAATAAGCAGGAAAGGTCAGTGCTATATGTGCATTTTTATTTAACCATTTGGCGTGAGTCACAACCTTTCAGAGGAAATTTGTCTCTTCTTTTAGTGAAACCAAGGGAAACTATTTTAATTTTCTTGATCATGCTGGGGTTTTTGCAATCAAGTTATTTTTAACCAAAGCATTACACAATGTGACCATCACGTGAGAATATTACTGAAACCGAAATCATACCAGCAGGAAGCAATGACTCCATGTGTCTTTTCAAATGTCCTAAACTAACTCCAAATAATTTCATCTGCCTAAAAACAATGCTACTTATAGATTATTTTTGTTATAGTTTCCTCTTATACATGGAAGGAAAAAAAAGGTCTTTATTTCTTGAGCATCAAACTTAGGACAAAAGATACCTCATTAAGAAATCAAGACTCTTGCAAACAGGTTCTAAAATGCTGAAGCTGCTCATTTTTCAATCGTGTTGCTACACGATTACATTTTTAACATTTTGTTTCTTTGTTATTTTGATCTTGCTGAAATCTCTCTCCTAGTGTAAAACAGATGGGGCTGTATTATTTTTTTTTTTTTTTTTTTTTTTTTTTTG
>NW_006771642.1:221621-235578 GCF_000442215.2 Lipotes vexillifer
TCCCCTGCATCGGCAGGCGGACTCTCAAGCACTGCGCCACCAGGGAAGCCCGGGGCTGTATTATTTGATTGGATTGGGTTTTATTTGGCTGGGGATACACCAGGATACAGCAATTCTCCACCTCTAGTTCACACTGGAATCACCAGGGCTGCTCTTACAAATACAGATGCCTGGGCTTGACCGCAACATAATGAAAATCAGAGAAACGTGGTGAAGCCCTGACATTAGAATTTTTAAAACATCCAACAAAATTCTGATGTGCATCAAGCTTGAGAACCACTGTTTCAGGGGCTGCGAATTTTAAAAACTTATTTACAAAGCAGCTGTGTTTCAAGCGCCTCCTGCATGTTCCTCAGTTCAAGAAAAGCCAGGATACAGAAATGAGCATGTAGAGAACAGATCTTTAGGAGGTGACAGATCTTTAGGAGGTGATTTTAGCGTTTCAGAGAAACGCATCAGTGGTTCTTTGATACGGTTAAATCTGGGCGTGAATTTGAAGCAAGATTTAGAGTTCTCAAGTCTAATTCACATACCTTTATAATGGGCTGGAAAATGCTCTCTCCCTGGATATGGCAGCCCTCCTCCCCTCTCTTCTCAAACCTGGCTGCCCGACTGAGCAATGGCACAGCCTGGGCAGAGGGCGAGGGCTCCCTCGATTCACCTGGGGAGGCTCTCACTTGAAGGGGGAGCGGCTGGTTCTCTAACACCAAAGGGGAGAATCCACTTGGCTGTACATAAATACAATGAACACAAGACTCCCAGTGGCGGCTGTTTCACCTGCATCCCTAGATGCCTCCCTGCCTCCCTGGAAGCCCCTCTGTGCAGGAGTCTGTGCGCCTCTCCGTAACTTCTCTTGCAGAGGTGTGCTCCACGATGAATGGAAAACCCAATCATTCAGTGCCATTCCTAGGCAGGCCCCTTGCAGACTTGTAAAGCTGGGCACACTTAAGTTTTGGACCCTTTCCCAACAAGCTGTTACTCCGGACAACGCAGGACAGGTCCTGAGACAAGGGGAGGCAAGGACAGGAAGAGAAAAGAGTCTGGGTCTGGCGAGGGGATGGGTGCCCTGCCCTAGCTGCAGGGCCGGACTCCAAAGGAAGCCTCAGGAAACGCAGGCACAGTGGCTGCACCAACCGTCTAAGTCCTACATCTGGAAACTGATTCTGTACCTTGAAGACGGGCAGAGACAGGCCTGAGCAGGCCAGGTCTGTGTCACAGCAGAATACGGCCCAAGCTGGAGGACAAACTCCACCTCCCCTCTCAGATGTGCCCTGCTTGTTCACTGCCCTTGGCCATCCTAGCATCGCCCAGCTCCCTCTCTAGCTTCAGGCCTTGACCTGGACCCCTGGTCTCTCCCCATCTGAGCCCGCCCTCAGCCGTGGCGACCTTCCAGTGCTCTCAGCACAACACGGCCTTGGCCCTGGCTCTGGACGGTGGCTGGCTCTGCTCTGTCCATGAAGACAGTGCAAAGTGGCAGGTCTGGCCCAAGACAGGGGGCGGTGGGCGGGACTCAGATATCACGCAGTGAATCAGGTCGGAAGGAGGGCAGGCAGAGAGAGACGGAAAAGCCCAGGCTAGGAGCTGGAGGGAGCGTGAGAGGCAGGAATGAGACTGCCCATCCCGGTCGGGAGGGGTGACTGAATGCCAGGCCCCAGCAGCTCTGAGAGGCTGCTCTGTATCCTGCCTTCGGGCAGGCTTCCCCCTCCTTCAGATGGATGGGGGTGAGCGTCAGCAGGTCCAGCCAGAAGGAAATGAAGAGGAGGTGGGGATGAAGCAGAGGAACTGGGAGAGCACAGCCCTACCTCTGCTGAGGCTCAGATCTGAAGGAGCACCATGCATAGCTGGGGGAGGGGCACGCAAAATCCACCCCACCCACTGGGCTGCAAGACCCAGTCCTGGGGTCGTGACACTGTCGACTCACGCTGCAGGGTGACCCACAGTTATACACAAGGAACAACACTGAGTCTCTTTGCCTCCCAGCACTGTACACCGAGCACATTCTGCATTGTAGCCAAGTTGATCATGAAAGCAGGCTGATGGGTCCAAAGGGATCCACTGGGGTGCAAACGCATGACAGGAAGGGATGAGCTTTGTGACTTGATTCAACGTGACAAGTCGGGACCATTGAGGGGGTACCTCCAGCTCTCCCCAGTCCAACTCACTTCTGGTGGAAGGAACTTGTCAGTGACAATACAGGCAGCAACAAAAGGCCACCAAAGGCCCTAGATCATCAGCTTTTTAAACATAATTTGGGTAGAGATAGAACTAGGGTCAGTGGATCATCTCCCCCTGTTGGTTTTGCTGCCTAAACATGTCTTGAATCTCCGACTCCCCTGCACCTCCTGTACTGGGTTGAATGGTAGGTCCGCAGAATGCGCATCTACCCAGAACTTGTGAATGTGACAATATTTGGAAATGGGGTCTTTGCAGCTATAACCAAGTTAAGATGAGGTCATATTCTATCAGGGTGGCTCCTAATTCAGTACATCTGGCATCCTTGCGAGAAGAGGCAACTCTGGACACAGAGACAACACACGCCATGTGATGAGAAGGCAGAGATGGGAGTGATGTGTCTACAAGTCAAGGAATGTCAGGGATTGCTGGCCACCATCAGAAGCTGAGAGAGTCTCCCCCAGAGCCTACAGGAGGACTCGACCCTGCTGACCTCTCGATTCTGGACTTCTACCCTCCAGAACTGTGAGAGAGTAAATTCCTGTTGTTTCAAGCTGCCCAGTTTGTGGTAATTTGTGACTGCATCTCAAGGAAACTAAGACACCATCCTAACCCCTGTCTGCATCACCGCCCCAGGATAATTCCCACACCCTCGTTACCTTGACTCCCCCCACCCAGGCTGGCTCCCACACAGCATGTTATCCACTCTGTAGCCGGAGTGAGCTTCTCACAAGCACCATGGATCCCGGGACTCCTCTGGTTGAAAACCTGCAGTGGTCTGGGTACTTACTGCTCTGGGACTGAGCATCCATTCTCCTCACCCTCCACCGTCTCCTCGGGTAACATTTAGCTCCCAGATGTCACTAAGCCTCATTCACTCACAAGAGCCCACTCCAAGCTGCCCAGATGAGCCAGGTCCTATGTTATTTGTTCTCCATGCCCCCGCTGGACTTTTCCTCCTTAACACTTGTCACGGTGTGTTGTGTGTGTTACATGTGATTATTTCTTTGCTGTCTCTCTTCCCCACTAAACTTTAACCTCCAGGAGAGCCAGACTGCATCAGTTTTGCTCATCACTATATCCCCAACACTCAGCACAAAGTGAGTTAGTACTCAATAAATATGTGCTGCATGAATGAATGAATGAACCAACAGAACAAAGAGAGAAAGAGTAAAGCGCATCTTCAACCCCTCTCCTCCTGATTGTGTGATGGATGATCTCAAGCACAGGGTGGGAGGGGGAAGCCATCCTTTCATAACTGGACAAAACTCAGAAAGGTCAAAGTCTACCCACCTTCCCTTGTCAACAGTGCCAAAATCCTAAGACACGTTTTATAGGGGTAAGAAGAGAAATAAAGCAAGCAAGACAGTTTGGAAAACCACTGATCCACATCAGTGTTTAAATATAATTTTCAGTTATTTAAAAGTGAATGAGGGCTTCCCTGGTGGCGCAGTGGTTGAGGGTCCGCCTGCCGATGCGGGGGACGCGGGTTCGTGCCCCGGTCCGGGAGGATCCCACGTGCCGCGGAGCGGCTGGGCCCGTGAGCCGTGGCCGCTGAGCCTGCGCGTCCGGAGCCGGTGCTCCGCAACGGGAGAGGCCAGATCAGTGAGAGGCCCGCGTACCGCAAAAAAAAAAAAAAAAAAAAAAACAGCAGAAACCCAATAACAGTGTTAATAGTTGACTCAGATAAAATAAGGATTTTTTTTGGGCGGGGGGCACATTTATCCACGTTACCTAATATGGCAAGAAAGGGACTGATGAATGTGTTTAGGAGTTCAGAGTCTGGCGTTAGTGCAAAGACTAAGTGTGGCTATTCCCAAGAAAATAAGCTATAGATTTGCAAGTATGGTTTTCATGAAGTTACCTTCATGACTGACATTTGGAAACAGACTATATTTTTCCAGAGCTGATATCACAGGGGTGGACTTCATGGGACCCCTGGGGGACCAATTATTGGCCTGATACTCTTCCCGGAAGGACCCAACTGCGAGGCTGAGTCCAACACAGTTTCGTCCTTGCCCTCCTTTTTTTTTTTTTTTTTTCCTTGCGTTATGCGGGCCTCTCACTGTTGTGGCCTCTCCCATTTGCGGAGCGCAGGCTCAGCGGCCATGGCTCACGGCTTGCCCTCCTTTGCACGGTGTTACGAAGGAGGCCCAGCTGCCTTGGGTGGGTGAGGCTGAATGCTGACTACCGCCAGCTATTTTCGCAGGTGGGCCTGCTGTCCTCTGCGGCGCCATGCGTAACTGGTTTGCTTCTGCTCCAGAGGGTCCGCGAGGGCGCGGGGTGGGCACCGCCCTCAGCTCCGTGCTCCCCTCCTCGTCTGCAGGGGAGGACGTGCCAGCTGCCGACCCTGCAGACCTCCTCCTGACCCTGGTGGGGAGTCTGCCATGTGTGGACTGCAGAACGAGGTCCCAGGGCTGCAGGCGGCTCTGTGCATGCTCATGCCCCTGCCTGGCCAGCCAGTGCCCTGGGCATCAAGCCTCCAAGGGCTGCTCCTCCAACTGCTCTCCCCAAAGGCCTGGCCTCGGGCCTGAGGGCTGGGCAAATCCAAGCCGGACAGCAGAGGTTGCTGGGGCCAACCCCACCGCTTCCTGCCGGTCCCAGCAGTTGAAGGAGGTCCCCGACCCCAGCAGCTGCAAGACCCCAACCACAACTTGCTAAATTCTTTAGTTCAGGGCTTCTCAATCTAGAATGTGCATATAAATCCCTTGGGGATCTCATTAAAATGTACTCTTGAGTCTAGGCCCAGGGGGCCTGTGATTTCTAAGGTGCTCTTAGGAGATGCAGGTGCAGCCCGGGTTCACATCCACTAAAGTGGTAGAAGCGTGCTATAAGAATGTAAGAGAGTTTGTTATAGTTATTAATAGTTCACTGTTAGGGTTGAGTGAGAAAATAAGGGCAAAACGTGCGATGGGTCCCACAGGCGTCCCCTCTCGCGGACGAGCAGGGAGACTGCACAGCAGATGCAGCATCTTTAACCTCTCCCAGAAACAGCGTGATGACAGGTCAGCCGGCAGAGCTGGCTGAGCACGGCTTCCTGGTGCGCTGCTATCTGTGCCCGGACCACGGCCCGGCCAAATCCTGTGATCCAAGGCTGAAAGTATCTCTGGACTTCAGCGAAGCTCTCGGGGAGATAGGGAAGCTTAATCACAGCTGACTGGGACATGTGAATCATGCACAAGAGCTTTCCAGCCAAGGGCCTCAGGGACCAACCTGGCTGGGGCTCTCCCCAAATTATCACAAATAATTTGGAACAATTAAGAAATGGGGGTCCATTCATTCAACAACAGCTGGAAACTCCTGTCGGTGACTGGGAAGGAGAGGCTGCATCCCAAATGACCTTTCTATGGCCATGCAAAACAGGTAATTGTTGAATGAATGAATAAATGATTTTTTAAAAACATATTTATTTACTTATTTGGTTGCACCAGGTCTTGGTTGCGGCAGGCAGGGTCCTTAG
Source organism: Lipotes vexillifer (assembly GCF_000442215.2). NCBI lineage: Eukaryota > Metazoa > Chordata > Mammalia > Artiodactyla > Lipotidae > Lipotes > Lipotes vexillifer. Next base: position 227,254 of record NW_006771642.1, read on the forward strand.
TTGTGGCATGTGAACTCTTAGTTGCGGCATGCATGTGGGATCTAGTTCCCTGACCAGGGAGCGAACCCGGGCCCCCTGCGTTGGGAGCACAGAGTCTTAACCACTGCGCCACCAGGGAAGTCCCCAATGATTTTTAAAAAGTAGTGACTGGATAAAGAAAGAGGGGGAAAGAGGAAAGAAGGAAGGAAAAGAAAGGAAGGAAGAGAGGGAGGGAGGGAGGGAGGAAGGAAGGAAGGAAGGAAGGAAGGAAGGAAGGAAGGAAGGAAGGAAGGAAGGTTAATCCAGCCTTGGCTTACACTCTTTGTGCCTTTGGACAGTTCTAACTATTGCAAAGTTCTTCCCTATACTGAACCAAAAGGCTGACCCAATTCTCTGAATGAAGGAAGAGTCAAGCAGAAACAGAGCCACAGAAGAGCAAAGTGGGGAAATGGGCCAAATAAACCTAGTCTTGACGAAGCCACGGGTTATCCTCTTCCACGTCTGCTTCTCAGCCGGGGCCGCCAGGCACTTCCTGCGCAAGCACAGTGTCACTGACAAGGCGTTTCCAGTTTCTGCTAGCCAGGATCAGGGCTTTCCAGAGTTCAGCAGCCACAGTGGTGGTGAGTGGGTGGGGTCTTCGGATGGATCATGGAAGATACAGAGAAGGACTCGCTCTCTCTGCACTCTGCTGGGCAGCTCGCTGCGCTGCTTGCCCTCTGACCCCACCCCTTGGGCACATCCAGTTATAGTCAGAGGCTCTGCCACCACGTAGAAAGCCTGGGCCTCTCCTTGGTTCCTCTCCTTCCATACAGTGAGCTGGGGCTCAGGTCACTCCAAGACCCACAGTAATTATTTCTGCAGCCCCTCCCTCCATCAAACTTTTACCTGATCACTACCCTCCTTCATAACTGACACTGGCTCCATCTTCAGCTCAGAATCCTGTAACCCCAATATCCCCAGCATTCCCAGTAAGAGGACAAGGTGCTCCCCGTTCTCCAGGAGAACGCCCATCCTTCCCCACGGGCATCACTTCTAACGCCCAGAGCCTGGCTCTCCCAGCCAGGGCCAACTTTTAGTGACTGCCCTAATTTCCTCTGGGAAATCACATCTCCCCACCTCTTGGGTCCAGGTGCCTTGGATGGAGAAGCTGGCCTCACACCCTGGCTCAGACTCCCTAGCCACCGGAATAGGGGAGGGCAGGTGTCCCAAGCTGATCCAAGAGAGCCAATCCTGGGACATTTGCTGGAAGTACTGGGAAGGCTAACAGTTTCTGCTGGTGTTGCAAAGCTAGTAGAACATAAACTTAGAGCTTCTAGTAAACACCTTTTTTGTTATATGAGGAGAGCCTGGGTGAGAACTAACCCTGCCTGGGAGCAGCCCCCACTTCTGGCTATAGTGTATATCCAAAAGAACTGCAAGCAGGATCTCAAAGAGCTATCTGCACTCCCACGTTCACTGCAGCATTGTTCACAATAGTCAAGATACAGAAACAATCCAAATGCCCACTGACAGATGAATGGATAAAGAAAATGTGGTATATACATACAGTGGAATATTTTCCAGCCTTAAAGAAGTTAGTCTTATCATTTGTGACAATAGGTTTGAACCTAGCTGACAGTATGCTAAATGAAATGAGCCAGTCACAGAAGGACAAATGCTGCTGATTCCTCTTATACAAGGTGCCTAAAGTAGTCAAACTCATCGAGGCAGAGAGGGGAATGGTGGTTACCAGGGGCTGGGGGGAAGGGGAAATGGGGAGTTTGTGCTTAATGGGTATAAAGTTTCAGCTATGCAAGATGAGTACGTTCTAGAGATCTGCTTTCAATACGGTACCTATAGTTAATGATGCAGTAACGTGCACTTTAAAATGGAGTAAGGAGGGATCTCGTGTTCGGTGTTCTTAGAAAAAAAGAAAGAAAAAAAAAGGGGAGAGAAAGAGGAAGGAAGGGAGGGAGGGAGGGAGGAAGGGAGGAAGAAAGAAAGGAAGAAAGAGAGGAAAGGAAAAAGAAAAAAAGCCACGAAAGAGCACAAGGAACTTTTTGGAGGTAAAGGATGCCAAGGCCACCATCCAGTGCCCACTCCAGGGACATTTCTGTCCAAATGTGGTTCACTCTGCCCCTTTAAACATTGCCAGACACATTAAGACTTCCCACAGACAGAAGGGTCCACCCAACTCTGGTGAGCCCGCTAGCTAAACCCTTGACCCAGAGCCTGACCTGCCCTTGACCATCACTTCCCCCACCAACTGCTCCAGCTGGGTCTCCTGACTGGTTTCAAAAAGCCACATCCTGTGTTCAAACACTGAAGTCTGGAAAAAGACAGCTCTTTCCACAGAAGGTGATTTCAGCTGTCAAACCAACACTTCCTGGCTGCTTTATTTCCCTTTCACATCCCTCCCAGATATCTAACTTTACAAGGTGTGTTCCCAAGGATTTCTACAGGGAGTTCTCTAATTCATCCCAGGCTGGGGGATGGCAGAGCACGTCTTTCTTTGCATCTGTTTCAGCGCCGTTGTTTTACAAGTACGGTCACGTGTCACCATTTCAGGAGACACGAGATAAGCACAATGTAGGCTCTGTCCTCACACCTTAATCCTTTATCTTCTCCCTCCTTTTCATGTATCGTTGATAACCAACACTGAGAAAATGACTATTATTGTTCAGAAACAGTGGTACTGCTGTCACTTTTGACAACAGCTGATTCAGTATTATCATAGGTGTTATGGACTGGACTGTGTCCCCCCTAAATTGATATCTTGAAATCCTAGCCCCCCAGAACCTCAGAATGTGACTGTATTTGGACACGGGGCCTTTAAGGAGGTGAAGAAAGTCATATAAAGTCAAGAGAGTACGGCCCTAATCCAGTAGGTCTGGTGTCCCTATAAGAAGAAAGAGGGAGTGGGACTTCCCTGGTGGAGCAGTGGTTAAGAATCAGCCTGCCAATGCAGGGGACAGAGGTTCGAGCCCCGGTCCAGAAAGATCCCACATGCCGGGAAGCAACTAAGCCTGTGGGCCACAACTACTGAGCCTGTGCTCTACAGCCTGCAAGCCACAACTACTGAGCCCATGCGCCTAGACCCCGTGCTCCGCAACAAGAGAAGCCACTGCAATGAGAAGCCTGCACACCGCAACGAAGAGCTGCCCCTGCTTGCCGCAACTAGAGAAAGCCCGCGTGCAGCAACGAAGACCCAATGCAGCCAAAAATAAATAAATAAAGAGGGAGAGACACCAGAGATGTGTGGACACAGAGGAAAGTCCACGTGAGCATAGAGTGAGAAGGCGGCCGTCTACAGGCCTGGGAGAGAGGTCTCACCAGAAACCAAACCTGTCAACACCTTTATCTTGGACTTTCAGCCTCCAAAACTGTGAGAAAATAAATGTCAGTTGCTTAAGCCACTCATTCTGTGGTATTTTGTTATGGCAGCCCTAGCAGACTACTACAATGAGCAAAACACTGCCTCATTTGCTCACCAGGCTTCTGCTGAATGCCTACTGCATGCCAAGCACTGAGTAAGGCTCTGCAGGCAGACACAGAAGTGAATGAGAAGCCAGTAGCTCTCAGTGTGGCAGGAAGAACACCACTGCACAAACAGATCTATCATAAAGTGGAATGCAAGTATTATGGTATAAGTCAGCTCTACTGTAACACTTGTTTTGAAAATGCAAATCTGTTCCAATGCCATTGATACATTGGGGGACAATTTGAACAGAATGTGAATTTTGTGTTTGCTTACGCATGATTTCATCTGCAAGAAATACTAGATGAACATAGAAAACTGCACCCAGCTGAACTCAGCCACATAGGAATCCACAAAATGCACACACTCAGGCACACAGCAGCCGTCTCAATTTACTGTGTGTGTTATGAGCCATACCTGTCCAACATCTGGTGTTAGAGTTTTTGATTTCTGCCTGATTTCACATGACTGTCCTTGCACCATTTCACAGGAACACCCAAGTAGCAGCCCTTCTGAGGCTCACTTCCATAAGTAAACTTCAAGTCAGTTTCCAGGTCAAGTGCCATATTTATGTGTCAACCTGTGCTCCCATTTTTATCAGGTTCCTAGTTTTGTTCTTACCTGTCACTGACAAATTTTTGAGTGTTGTGTTCCTAGCCCACTTTCTCCCACTAAGCCCTGTGGGTTTTGTTTCATGATTCTGTTTACTGCAGTGATTTTTATGACATGTATTTTGTGTTAGAGCAGAGCTGACTGTATTTAAACGTCTCAATGAGAAATTTCACTTCTGGTAAGTAAGGTCTGGGAAATCAGTGCCTATAATCAGGTTCACAAATAATCATACACTTGAGGCATAACCCTCATTTCAGAGCATGTGGTTGTGACTAATGTGTCAACGTTCCTAAGAGCGACATGCCTTAATTGCAGGTAAAATATAGGAAAAAAATCATGTATTAAAAATGAAGTTTTAAAACATTACAGGATGAATGAAGCTATTACACAAGCTAAGTCAAATACATCCCTCACCTGTAGGCAATTTTTTCTGACCTCCAGCTTCCTGATATGTTTAATGAAAGTAATTTTTCTCCAGGGAAAAGTCTTGAGAGAGAGAGAGAGAGAGAGAGAGAGAGAGAGAGAGAGCTACACTGACCTGTCATTGAGTTTTCTGAGGTGCACAGCTGCTCTCTCAGCTTCTCTACATCGTCAGGATGCACCTGTTCATAGAGGGTGCTCCCAAACCACTCGGACTGGGGCTGGTTCAGCACGGGGGTAACGGAGTCAGACACATAAATCACTCTCCCCGTCTCAGCCGCCACTACAAACAGAAATCCATCAGCCGCTTCAAGGATGAGATGCTTCAGTTCCTGGGAAGAAAAAAATCATGATTAGCACCAAGCATGGACAAACCCAGGCCAATTAAACAGTCTTATTAGCAACCTTGAACTTTTACTCAGAAATTCATTGTGATACACAAACAGTTTTGGGGCTTTTCTTTGTTTTGGGAAAATGAGCTGTAAAAATGCATGAAGCTTATACTAGCCCTAAGATACAGCTACTCCAAACACTGTTAACCCTGTCTTAACCAGCCCTCTCTTAGGGAGAGAGGAAATTTCCAGCCCAGGGGAATGAGAGAGCAAGAAGTGATCACCAGGAGGTGTTGGGTTGTCAGAGGTGTGAATGGCCTCACCTACATATTCAAACTACAGTCGCGTCATTGGAGCAGAAGGGCCCGGTACACACGGGGCTCATGGAAGGGAGGGAGGGGCCATGGGAAAGTGGGAGGAGAGAAGGAAAGGCACCAGGTGTCTCCCCAGCCACCACCTGCCACACTCAGATTGCGCTCATTCTTCTCTTCCTTCCTTTCTGAGCTGAATGCTGGCGGCGGATATAAGAGTATCACCTTACATCTGCATGTCTGTCAAACTTCCAGGACTCCTTGACAGCCAACATCTCAACAGACTCTCAGAGTAATCCCAGAAGGGGGCAGGCCACCTAGCATTGTCTATGTCACTTTACGGTGAGAAGAGAGGTTGACTGCACCAGCCCTGGAGTCACACTCACAGAGCTCATGACTGTCAGTGAAGGCAGGAAGGAAGCTGCTGGGGATCAATGAATGGGCGGCAGAAAGCCTGGCCATCATCCCGAGAGGGACATAGAGGGGGCAAAGTCAACTCTTTTAAAAAGTCTTCTCTTTGCAGGGCCTGCAGGCAGCTCAGGTGTGGCTACCTACCCTGTCATTCTCCCATCAAGCTCAGGAGCCCTTTCCTGCTGGATGAAAGGGGCTCCGTTCCTGCAGGAGTTGGGGGGCTATCTCTTCCCCGTGTGCTGGGGTCCATAGCCGCCTCTCTAACAACCTCACACACTGCTCAGGGCCCAAAGAACAAAGGGATCCTTCCAGTCAGTGGTTGCCAAACACTTTTTCCTGGGAATCCTTTGTTCACGTGTAATCTCAGGTGGAAGCCCCGCTGTAACACAGAGTTAAGGGCCATCTGCATGGAGGCGAAAGACGTGGAGTCTAGAGCATCTGACCCCACCCTCAGTGCCCATCCCGAGGGGGCTCCAAAAGCCCGAAAATTAGAAAATTAGAAAATGTGAGTCTGCTGGGGAGCAGAAACTGGGGAGATTTGCCAGTGACTCTGAGCCTTTGGCTGAGTCAGAACTGTAACATCCTCTGTCTGGGAATCTAAGGTGGAAGCAGGCTGTACGAGCATGTGTTTAAAGAAAAGTTTATTTTGTCCATTTCTCTTGCTTGGCCCTTCTGCTGTTCCACGTCTCTCAGATGCTTACTCGGTTCAGAAGATTGGGTCAGCGGTTTTACTTTCAGTATGCAGAAGATCTTCCCAACAGGAAGGACTGTAAAAAATGAAACAGGCTGTCTGGGAAAGTAGAGAATTCTCTGTCTTTGGAGGAGAGGAAGTGGACGCTGATGCCTCCATGTAGGTTTTCACAGTTTCAGCCCTTTTGCAAGGACTGTGGGAAGGGCTTATGGAACAGAGCCTCACCCTCATCACGGGCCCCTCCTTCTACACCCTCCTCCCCGGTTTTTGTCTTCCGGGAGCACGTCACTCATTACTCATTACTCATTCAGGTCCTGTGCCCTGAATCCAGAATAAGCCTTGCCTGTATTCTCCAGTTAAGCCAACAGTTAGGTCTAAAGGCACGGACTGTGGCATAAAAGGAGACCATCAGCTATGGCCCTTCCACTTCACCGTGCAAGTCTGGGCTCCCTACTGAACATCTTCGGCTTCCGCTTTTTCACACGTTTTTTTCAGTGAGATTTTGTGAGCTTCAGTGAGATCTTACACGTGAAGGACTTAGTAAAGGCTTGGCACACAGTAGGCACTGAACACATGTAGCTGTCGTTGTCATTGACAACCTACCTAAGAACCGAGAGAGAAAGATGGGGAGGACTCATGTAACTTGCACCACTGCCTTCTCTCTTCTCTTCACTTTCTTAATCCTCAGTCACTTACAGGTAAAGAGATTAAGGTCAAATATGGACCCTGGCAGGTCCACGTAAGGATTAAAGAAATGCAGAGGAAAAGCTTTTCACGATCCTAGTGGTCAGGAGGTGCATAATGCATTTCTGTCCGCTCACCTGCCAGCTCTCCATCCTTCATCCCACTGTGGCCCCGTGTTAAACATTCTCCTCTGCTGCCTCCCTGACCTGTCTCCACGACCCAGCCAGGTGGGAGCCATCACTGCGGTCCTTTTACAGAGGTGGAAAGAGGCTGGGCCCTGTGCCCTGGACCACCGGGCCCCGTGGCCTCCCAGCGAGGGTCACTCCGCTGCCACACCTCCTCACACCTCGAGGTGAGGAACACGGGGGCCCTGGGATGACCCAAGCCCTTTGCTAAAATGCCTGCCACACAGGAATACACGTTAGCTCCTCTCTCTTTGCTCTTTTTCTAAACCTAAGTCCTGTGACATGAATAGATTCTTCATACTGGCAGAATAAACGATTCTGTCTCTGGACACGCCTTCCTCACCTGTTCCTCCAAGGCTCTGTGCTCACTGGTCTGCTCGTGTCGAATCCCTTCCTCTCCCCCGTTTCTGTGCATCTTCTGGGGCTCCTTCACAGCCTGCCAGGGCCAGCTCTCTCCCGAGAAGCCCCCGACGAGACCTAACACTTCCTGCCTGCATCCCCGACAGCACATCACTTCCCTTTCCCCTGCCTGCACCATATATGAAGTGCTCTCAAGCCCATCATCTCCTTTACCCTGCAGCACCCCTCAGAGTCAGGAAGGCAGAAAGCTCACGTTCATCCACAGATGAGCAAACAGAAGCCGAGAGCATCTGATGATCTGCGCTACTACTGACCAGCATGGTGGAGAACCGTGACCCAGAACACAGGCCCTTCCAGCGCAGGGACGGTCAAGTTACAAAACACCTTCCCGCTAACCATTTCCTGGGTTTGCTCTTCCCAACTATGCAGCTACTAGTACAGCGTTAAATCTATGGCTTTGGGGTCTGACCAACCTGTGTCAGCTCCTGGCCCCGCCACTGAGCAGGGGACTGACGCTTTCTAAGTCTCCACTTGCTCATCTCTAAAGCAGGGATGAATTACAGAGGCTTCCTCCTCGGGCTAGAATAAGGATTGAATGAAATCCTGCACAGAAGGATCTGACTTGGACCCGGCTCAGGGCAGAGGCCTAAGTGCTGGCTGTTAGGATCCTTGCCACTATGATTATTGTGACGGCTACCAAAACTTTGATCACCACCGCTATTCTACCGCAGAAGAACTGTGGTTTTGCTTGGCTTTTTCCTGTATTAGCATGCTAAGCACAATGTCTTTTTTTGAGTGATGCCTTATTAAGGTACATGGGAAATTAAAAAAGCAGAGGACGCAAAGTCAGACAAACACCCCTGGAAGAGCGTTTCCTAGTGAA
>NW_006771642.1:235590-252686 GCF_000442215.2 Lipotes vexillifer
GAAGAGCGTTTCCTAGTGAAGAATGGAAATAAAATTCCCTGGTTTCGTCCCTACCTCAGCCTTGAACCCTGTTTCCCCACGTAGCTTATCTCAGATCTTGGTGATGCTGTCAATCATTCTCTCCCCTTCCAATGATGCCATTACCGGGGAAGAAAAGCACGCAGGCGAGGGACGAACGGGGTACCTGCTCCGTCAGGAACGAAGGCTTGTAGGCGCCGTCTGTGGACTTGTTCCCGGTGCCCCGCATGGACTTCATGTGCGAGACGGCCATGCGCAGGATGGTGAGCTTGTCTGGCTTCCGGGCCAGCGCGCTGCACGTGGGGACCATGTCAGAGAGCTCAGTGATGTACTGGGTCATCTTGTTCCGCCGCCTCCTTTCAATCTCACTGTGGTTCTCTCTTCCCGAAAGCACGAGATCAGGAGAGGGGGAAAGAGAAGGATCAGACTGATCAGTCTGACGGTGTAAAACAGCACGTACATCGTTAACGCCAAGTAACCAAAAGACTAGCTCGTAATGACTAATTCAGTGGCTTTGAACACATCTTGGGCAGAGCAGCTCCCCGACACGTTAGCAAGTTTCTTTCTCGGGGGGGTGGGGTGGGGACAGGCTGCTACAGATGCCTCAGACTCACCTCTAAATATGTACTCAAAGCTTTCCACTGCTCCCAGGTACCTAAGTACTTTTTAAAAACCATAAAGAATGAAGACATTATCCTTCAGGCATCCAAAGTGAACTCAACATGCTTTCCATGTGCACCCACAGATCTGTACATGTTACGTGTGCGCACGCACGCACACACACACACACGCGCGCGTGCGCACACACACTGAATGTAGTTACCATCTGCTTCAATACGTGGTTTACTTTGACCCCCAGTGAGAAACATGTCTAGCCTTGCCATTCTTGGTGTCACTGAACAGACAGCCACGCCACAGACCTACGTCACATCAAGTTGTGAACGCGCCTTTGCACTATGTGCAGCACATTTTCTGCAGCTTAGTAACAGAACAGGTGCACCCCGCTCACTAAACAACAGAGAGCCAATTAAAAAGCCCAGCACTGCCAGGAATTCTGAGAGCAACCCTCGCTGACGTGTTAAGATGCTAAACTAGCAAAAGGGATGATAGAATGTTTCTGTCTCGAGATTATCACCTCTAGGCTTGAAAGGGAGTAACAGCCAACCCAGTTCAACGACACTGAGACAAAGCTGTCACCTTGGATAAAAGAACTGTCTGAAGGGTACATCACACGTCCGTTGTAGGATTTAGGGTTTCACAGGTGCTCAAAGTATGAGGGCGACACTAAGAGCAAGAAAGGAGGCACCCCAGGCAAGGCTACCTCGCACACTGCATGTATCCATGGGGCTTCGCACCCCACCCTCCCAGGCTGGGAGCAGACGCCAGGCAGGCCTGATTACAGGCAGGTGTCACGTGAACACGCAAACAAACCAAGGGGGGCGAGCTAAGCCGGGCGGCCTGGTGAGCACCTTCCATACAAAAAGCACTGAGCCGGGTGCACAAGGGGGAGGGGACGAAGGAACCAGGGAATGTCCCGCTCCTATCCTAAAGCAGCTAAGTACCAGTTAGGATGGTAAAACATCACCTTGCATAGTAGAAATGAAGGCAGAATGTGATTAAATGCTCCCAGAGGCACATGGAAAGTAAAGACCCCAGGAGAAAATAAGAGAGGAGAGGGGGAGGTGCTCCTGGAAGGGGTGGGGGAGGAGCTGGGAGGGAGCTGGCCCTGATCCGGCAGCAGGTAAAGGGGGCGTATTTTGGCGGGAGAATCAGCAGGATCAAAGAAAGGGCTGGAATTGGGATGCAGCCTCTGTGGGCAGGAGCAGACAGGCCTGGGTGCAGGGGCGGTCCTGCGTGAGAAGCCGGGCTGGTAACAGGGCCTGGGTCTCCCACACCCCTCAGCTGGCTGCTGGGGAGACGTTCGGAGGTGGGTGAGTCCTGCGGGGAGGCAGGAGGAAAGGGCAGCTGAGGCCAGCAAGGGGACTCCTGGGGCAAGGTCTCCCCTCCTGCCCACAGCGAGGACCCTTGGCAGCGGACTAGGGAGCACAGGAAACAGCCAGAGGCAGTCCAAGCACCCCTGCTGCACGGGGCAAGGGAGGATGCCCACTGTTCAGGAGAAACGGCTCTCGGCTCTCAGGTTCCTGGGCGGGGGCTCGTATGCGGTGGAGAGAGAAAAGACAGCCAAGCAGAAGGGGTCCATCACAGAGACGGGGTGAGTGGGGAGAAGGGGGCATTTGGTCACGGGACTCCTGTGTGCCCCAGTCTTCATCACCGTCACCCACTTGTGCCCTCTGCACACACCTGTCACAGGCGACCTGGAGTCGCTGGCCCACTGTGCACTGTGCATCGGGAGGGCCAGGGTGAGCTTGCTCGGGGTCGTGCTCTCCACCCTGCCAGCCCGCACCTCGTCGAGGCAGACAGGAGCGGAGATGGTGTGCAGAGAACGCTGCCTGGGACTGCTGAAGGGTGTGTTGGACAGAAACTCTGGCCATGCAGGAACAGTACATTACGATGCGGAATGCACATCCCTCCCGGGGGGCCCTGGACATGCTTCCCCGTATCTCCTGCTCAGAGACACTCCCGAACCCTAACTTGCTCCTACGGCTTGCCGTCTAAGTTCCACCTCCTCAGCTTGATTTTTAGGACCCCCGCCTGCACCCCAAGTCAGGGCCCACCCACTTTTCCGCCCTGTGTTCCAGCAGGCGCTCAGCTCCTTCACTCGCCTCACAGCACAGGAACGCGCTGCCTTCAGGGCAGCCCACGGAGACGTGTTTCTTCCCCTCACACTCAGCCTGCGTCGGATCTTTTCTAAATACCTCCCGGTTCTCTTCTGCCTTCTCCTGGCCCACGCCCACCGGCTGGCACCACCTCTTACCCCCTCACCTCGGTGCCACCAGCCTCCGCAGTCTGGTCACCTCTCTCATCTCATCGCCCTCAGTTCGGTCGGCGTGCTGTGACTGGGCGGATATTTCCAAAGACGCAAACCCAGATCTTCCCTTTCCAGCCGTTCAGTGATGCCCCAAACCCACAGGGCCAAGTCCAAGCCCCCTAGTTACCACAGCAACTGCGCCAAGACTGGACCAGGGCACGCCTGCTTCTGATCCTATTTCCAAAAGGGCCACAGACCACCTCGCTTTGTAAACGTCTGGGGGAAGAGTCTTTGTGAAGTTCTTACTTCACAAAGTTCTTATGTGGATCTAAAGCAATTTCATCACGGCACTGGATAAACCCAACTCATGAGATCAGGTGCTTGACGGAGACACGAGGGCAACTGTTTAAAAGTGACTGTATTGACTGACCAGTGCAGAAAATGCTCCAATCATTTCACAAAATAAGACTGAGTTACCAACAGAAGGTCAAAATGACAAAGAGCTGCCAGTTACCTAGCAACAGGATAAATGAGTGTAGCTACTGAATCTATTAAAATATGTATATGTCTATTCATATACATGTATGTATATATAGTTCCATTTTGAAAGATCATGGAGGCAAGAACCAGGAAAAACACCCTCTTGGGAAAACAGAAGGAAGTGTCCCCAGGACCCAGGCCACCTCCTCCACAGGGTGTGGGCCGACGCGGGGTCTGCTTGGAGGAGCTGCAGGGGCAGCCTGTGACTTTGGCATCTGAGTTTCGTGTGCCCCACGCGCAGCATCAATAAAGCAATGAGCCCCTCTGTACGTGGGCACAGGGGCAAGGGCTCTGCAGCAGTGACAGCTGAGGACGCAGGCACAGCCGTCGGCTGTAACACCTCTGCTGGGACAAGAGGGTCCCCAGCCTGGCCCAGGAACACGGTTGCAGAAACTAAGGGCAAGAAAGAGGAACTCGGCTCCCGAGGCTGACCTCCTAAGGGTAATCGGAGCAGTGAGATACACGTCCATCCTGATTAAATACAAAATAGGGGTGCTTTGGAAATCTCAATAAAGATCTTCCTTCAACTCTGTGGATGGCAGCTGAGTCTCCCGTCTCTGGTGGGAAGGGAACGACAGACCTGCACAGGCAGACGGACAGGACAGCTCCACGCCGGGGCCAGGTCTCCCGGTCACCACAGACCCGAGACACCTGGGGCACCTCAGGGTCTGAGTGCTGGGGGCGGGCAGGCAGGACAGATGCTGACAGACCAGCAAAGGCAACAGAGAGTGGGCAGGCAAGGACACAGTCCCTGTGCACAGCAAGCCCCCTACATACAAACCTTCAAGTTTCGAACTTTCAAAGATGCGAACGTGCATCTGATCCCAGCAAGGAACCAGAACCTGTGCCATCAGCGTCAGGCGTGAGTGACATCGCAGCTCGCCCTCCGTCTCCTGTTGCTGATGATCCTTCAGCTCTACCATCTCCCACCTCCTCTCCCTCGTCCAGTCAGTAACTCTTCTTGCCTGTTCACTCGATGCCAGCCCCTGGATGCCAGCTGTTGTACTGTGCTACTGCACTTTTCAAGGTACTGTATTGTAATAGTCAAAATGTTTTCTTTATTTTTTGTGTTTGTCTTTTATGTATTATTTGTGTGATAAGTATTATAAACCTATTCCAGTACAGTACTAGAGAGCCAACTGTGTTAGCTGGGGACCTAGGCTAACTCTGCTGGACTTACGAACAAACAGGACTTAAAACAAAAGTCCCGAGAAATCTTCAGGAACCCGAGGGCCCCCAGACCCTGCATGCCCCTTAGGCAGGCCTGGCTGAGAGGAGCGTGTGGTAAACCTAAGTCCTCCAGCTGCCTCTCTTTGTTCTTGTCACCAACTGTGAGCCCTGGGGGTGGCAGACAGCCTGACACCATCAGGGACACGACCAGCTCCCTCTCGGCCTGGTCACCCACACAGCCAGGTCCCAAACCTGAGAAGTCAGTGCTGACACCCACCCCCCGCCATTGCCAGCTTAGTAGCTCCACGGGTGACAGGACTGTTGGTACAGCAGCCCTGCTCCAGGTGGGACCAGGGCCACGTTCCTCTATGACACCTCAGCTTCCACCACCACCTCCTGACACACACGCTGCTCTCCAGGCCACCACGGTCTCAATAACAGACCAGCAGGAAACAAGCAAAACGCCTCTTCTGTCCACTTGGATACACACGGCCAAGCAGCAGTAAAGGTCTGATTCGGTAAAGGTCTTCAGCACTTCTCATGCAAAAGAAGCATCCATCCCCTCCAGCCAGGGGGGAGTCAGACTGTGGGAGGAGACCCTTTGCAGAGGTGCAGACCATCTGTCCTTCAGGACTGGGATGGGGAACCATCCTGACCAAGGGGGTAGGATTTTGGGGGGGGGGGTTCCACATGAATCCTTGCCGGCTGGCAGCAGCCTCAGGCTCAGACTGGCCCTGGTTCCTCCTCCCTGACACCAGGAGGGAGACTGTATCTTGCAAGCTTTCAGGGAACACCCTTCCTGTCCTGGCCAGCCCTTCCTGGGTGGTAGGGCACGGCACCGTGAGAGCCGTGAAGGCCCGAGGAGGGCATTTTGGGCAGCCCCACAGTGACGCTGGTCACAGGCCCTGCGGAGGGGACCCACAGAGGCATATCCAGCGAGGCAGTTTCCCTGGGTTCCAAGGCTTCTGCAGAAGGAGCAAAAGATATTTCCTCCTTGGGACGGAGGCAGGAACCCCGCCCCCAGGAGCCATCCACAGCATGGTTTTCTGCAAAGCAGCTACAAGATACCCCGGTGTTTAGGCTGAAGATAAGGCTCACACAAAACACAGGGAGACGGAGTCTGAGAAAGCCCAGGTCCTGCAAAGAGGAGGCCCAGGCCCAGTTTCTGATCACCCCCATTCCAGTGGGACCACTTCCCCAACAGCCTCCCAAGGCCTCCCTGGTCACTGCACTGGTCCTCAGGACCGCCCTTTGTGGAAGAGGACCCTGAGCTCAGAGAGGTACTGACGTCCCGGGACTTGAACTAGGCTCCTCAGGAGAGCGCTCACTGGTCCCAGCGTCAGAGCTGGAACAGCCGGGGAGACTGACAGGCAGAGATACCTAAGGCTCTATGGGGAAGAAAAGGCCTGGCAGCTTCTAGAGAGATACAGCTCAGGACTGCTTACGACTCCAGAAACGATTTCCTCCCCTTCTCTACAAAGTCTGGGGTTATCCAGGTACTGTCATCGCAAATCTAGGTTAGTCTCTGCAGGAGAAAAGCAGGAGGAGCTGGGGTTGCTGAGTAAGGAAAGAAGGGTATCAAAACTGAAGTCAGTGGCATGAGATCCCAACATCTACGAAGGGGTGACTGGTCCAGATGGGCCTGAGGGCAGAGGGCTGGCTCCACCTGAAACAGAGTTCATTCCAAAGCGTTCCAACTCCAATCCTAACCCCAACCCACTGAAACGACGAGAAGGTCTCAAGCTAAACCCCCTAGTAATTTGGTTGCTCGTGGGCTACACCATGCCAGGTTCTACCCAACTTCTCTGCCAGACTTTACTGGTTCATAAGAACTAAGGCTGTCGAAGCTACTACGGAGAACAATATGGAGGTTCCTTAAAAAACTAAAAATAGAGCTACCGCATAACCCAGCCATCCCACACCTGGACATATACCCAGAGAAAACCATAATTCGAAAGGATGCATGCACCCCAATGTTCACTGTGGCACTATTAGGACATGGAAACAACCTAAATGTCCATCGACAGAGGAATGGATAAAGAAGATGTGCTACCTATATACAATGGAATATTACTCAGCCATAAAAAAGAATGACATAATGCCATCTGCAGCAACATGGATGGACTAGAGATTGTCATACTGAGTGAAATAAGTCAGAAAGAGAAAAACAAATATCGTATAATATTGCTTATAAGTGGAATCTAGAAAAAAGGTACAGATGAACTTATCTGCAAAGCAGAAATAGAGACACAGAAGTAGAGAACAAACTATGGACACCAAGGGGGAAAGAGGGGGTGGGACAAATTGGGAGATTGGGATTGACATATACACACTACTATGTATAAAATAGATAACTAATGAGAACCTGTTGTATAGCACAGGGAACTCTACTCAATGCTCTGTGATGACCTAAATGGGAAGGAAATCTAAAAAGGCGTGGATATATGTATACATGTGACTGATTCACTTTGCTGTACAGCAGAAACTAATACAACATTGTAAAGCAACTACACTCCAACTAAAAAAAAAAGAAAGAAAGAAAGAAAAGAAAATCACAGTCCAGAGAAAAAAGAACTAAGGCTGTTGAGGCAAGGAGAACGTTTGGGAAGGTTGGCAGTGCTCACCTTGGGTGTCTACTCGGCAGTGTCAGAAGGCTCAGCTGAATCTCTCCCTGCTCTAAACGGAGTCCACATGGCCAATCCAGGGTGTCCCGCACAAGGTTACTGATAAGATGAAGTCCAACAAAGAAGGGCAATCCAGGCTTCCCTGGTGGTGCAGTGGTTAAGAATCCGCCTGCCAATGCGGGGGACATGGGTTCGAGCCCTGGTCCGGGAAGATCCCACATGCCACGGAGAAACAAAGACCCTAAGCCACAACTACTGAGCCTGTGCTCTAGAGCCCATGTGCCGCATCTACTGAAGCCCCTGCGCTCTAGAGGCCGTGCCCCGCAACAAGAGAAGCCACCGCGATCAGGGGCCTCTGCACTGCAACGAAGAGTAGCCCCCGCTCGCTGCAACCAGAGAAAGCCCGTGCGCAGCAACGAAGACCCAATACAGCCAAAAATGATAAATAAATAAAAATAAAGTCGAAAAAAAAAAAAAGGCAATCCTTGCTCCTTCCCAGCTGCCCTCTCTGCATCAGAAGTACTTTGAGCATCTTCCCACCTCGAAACAAAATGCTCAGCTCTCTCAGCTAAGATGCACAGACTGAGAATTCTGGGAAATGACCATCTTCCTTTTTCTGCCGGGAAAGATCTCTGCAGGACAAGCCCACATTGCATAGTTTTCCCTTATCAACGGGGTTTTGATATCAGAGCTCTAAATAAAACAGGGTGGTAAATTCAGAGGGAAAGATTAAACTAAAACATCATCACAACTCACAGAGCCAGGAAAAAAAATGCCCACAAGCGTAAATACTGCACAAAACCAAGAGGAAAATATCAAAATGGGTGTGATGAAAAAGGAAAAGTCAATTCTGTGGAAACTTTCCTAGCGTGGGTAGCTTTACTTTTAGATAATGTTAGAGGTTCACTGGCGAAACCCTACAAAAAAATATAAGGACTCCTTCTGGACTGCTGCAATTGGGTGCCACTGTGTCCCCAGGAACAGTTGAGAGTCACACAGATGATGGATGGAACCTCAGGTCAATTAGAGCCGGTCCTCGAAGGGTGAAGAGTAAAGGAAGGGTGGAAGAGAGACTAATAAAACTCATCAACAAGGTCTTTTAGTTCCAGGTTTGTAGATGGTCCCATGCACTATAGTAGAATTCACAGTAACAGATGTGAGAACTCCCTGTGAGATCTCCTGGGTCTTCTGAGAAAGGGTGCAGAATGAGTGTGAACATGGCAAAAATCAGGTTGATAGCACATAGCGACAAAAATTAAAGGTTTGGGAGTGAACACTTGGTTGTTCCTAAGATATAAACCCAACATTTAAAAAGATCTCTATTTTTCATGTTTCCACTCTTCTGTTTTAATGAACATTACACACATACACATACACATGTATGTACATATATGTAAGTCACACGGAGAGCATGGTGTGTAAAGTTGACTCTCTTGATGACAGCTCTGGGATGCCAGCTGTCCTGTGTATGAAACAGTATTCAAGACGCCACTGAGGGACTTCCCTGGCGATCCAGTGGTTAAGACTCCACACTAACAATGCAGGGGGCGTGGGTTCGATCCCTGGTCAGGGAACTAAGATCTTGCATGCCGCTCAGCGCAGCCAAGATGAAAAAAACAAAGCAACAACAACAAAAAAGAATTAAAAAAAAAAAAAAAAAAACCAATATGCTAAGAACTCTAATTCTAAAGTAGAAAACATGAAATAATAGATAATGTAAGCATAGAGAAGGAAATTCTAAGAAAGACTCAAAAATAAATGCTGGATCAAAAACTCTGCCAACAGAAATGAAGAATGCCTTTGATGGGCTCATCAGCAGAGTGGACCGCTCAGCATGATGCAAGAGTCCTGGCCTCTCCTCGAGTGTAGGGATGCAGGATCTGCTGGGCAGGATTTGCGAGCGCCTCCCAAGAGAGACCAGGGCTGTCCGCGAGGGGACGGGGTCAGGGAGGGGCTCACGCTGGTCTCCCCGAAGGCAGGTCCAGCCCCACTCACCCCCGCCCGGGAGGTTCGTCTTCAGAGAAACACTTTCTGGTGTATAATCAGTTTTCCTGGAGATGGAGAGCTCACCCCCAACCGATGACAGGAGGATGACTTGGTAACTGGAATTCCCAGAGGCATGAGGTGGAGCCCAGCCTGGGAAGAAAGGCCGGCTCCGAACGCCCACTCCCCTGACGCTCCCACATACCTGTCTCGACCACCCTCCAGGCTCCTTGTCACCGTCCCCATCAGCCGCCCACGCGACAGCGGGGACCTGCGCCAGCCCGCCCGGCTGTACCACCTTCCGCGTCCCCCTTCCTCTCCAGCAGCCATCCCCCTACCCCTGAGCCTCGGCCAACCTGTCCCAGAGCTGCGACTCCCCACTTTGTGAACACACCCGCTGCTTCTCCAGCTCCCTCAGATTCCCACAAAAGCAGAAGGTTCTTCGTTCATCTGCAGTGGGCAGAGGCTTACAGTTGTGCCTGAGAGGGAAATCTGGGATGCCCCAGGTTGAATTCCAACGAGGCTAATGGAGGAAACGGAGGTAAAAACGTTAGACCCCGACTGAAATTGCAGACCACGAACGTGGGGTGACACGAGCTGTATTCAAGTCTACTCCCCTCCATGTTCTCCCAGGTCATCAACCCTCGCTTCTCTCTGCTCCTGGCCTTGCTTCCCTCTGCAGCTGGACCTGTAGCTTGACCTCTTCAACGGCCCTC
This sequence comes from Lipotes vexillifer, assembly GCF_000442215.2. Lineage (NCBI taxonomy): Eukaryota > Metazoa > Chordata > Mammalia > Artiodactyla > Lipotidae > Lipotes > Lipotes vexillifer. The sequence continues at coordinate 245,511 of NW_006771642.1, forward strand.
TCATCAACATCAACCACCTTGCTGACCCCGCCCCACTGCTGGACCCCCCCACCCCCCCGCCGGGGCCTGAGTGCACAGGCCGTCTGCATTCCCCGGTATCCAACCAGCTGGGCGCTGCTGGGGGAAAACCGCACGCTAACGCAGTGTGCTAGGGTGTGGGGTCTACAGTTCGTACATCTCTTCCACCCAGGCATCCCAAACTTCTCTCTCAGGCGCACCATTAAGCCTCTGCCCCTGACAGCACACGGCCTCTGCTTAACCAGAGAGGAGGAACCATCAGAATGAACCCCTCAACTCTCCAGACACCCAGCAGCATCACACTCAGCTACACTTGCAGCTCCTCCTCTCTGCGGCCAAGGATGGGTGGTCCTCCCGCTGGGCTTGGATCTATCCCTCCCCTTCCCCACTCCCTTGACCCATCTCTCCCCAACCCCACTCCAGAACCTTCCAAATCCCCGGTTATACTCACTCTTCCCCCTCCCCGTGGACATGTGCTCATGGTCTCTTCCCATCCTTGAGAGCGGTCTCCCTCCCCAAGCCCCAAATACCCTCTTCCTTTTTTATCCACATCCAAGCCGCTCAACGAGCTGTCTCCCCCAGGCTTCAATTCTGCATCCCCCAGTACAATCCTCAGCCCCTGCAGACTGGCTTCCGCCCACCAGGTTGCCCGTGACTTTGTGCGGGAGGTGGGAAGCATCCGGGGTCAGCAGAGCCCTGTCCTGCGTGCCACAGCCCCCAGAGCGGCATGAACCGGTGTGGGAAGGAGGGCTGAGGCCTGGGGATGGTGCAGCAGGCTGCAGGGCATTTCTGGCCCTGGAACACATGTGTGCGCATGTGCACGTGCATATGTGTGTACCTGTGTGCAGCGGCTGGGTACACACACGCACATGTGCACGCGTGTGCATGTGTGTGGTTAGGTGGCTGTGGGCAGCTTCATGGCTACTACCTTGTTCTTCCTGAGACCTGCTGTGATCAGGCAGGAACCAAACCCAATTGATTTACATCCTATGTGGCTGTGACCGCATTTCCCATATCCGAAATTGAGACACGACGTCTGACGATAGGTCGGACATTTGAGTTGGGACCACCCTTGAGAAGCCCTGGGAAAGCTGGCTGCACACACACAGCAGGGGGACAGAAATCACAGCCTAGCACCCTGGCCCGATTCTGAGACAGCAAATTCTGCTGGTGAGATGCCCGCATCTCAAGCCACCCTCTCTTGCAGGGCCTCGCCCAAGGGCTCCCTAGGCTGACTGTAAGCACAGGAGCAGGAAACAGAAGTGGCCCCGAGGCACGCCATGCCCACCACTGGCAGGAGACGGCCTGGAGCAGTCTCTCCGACCCTCTCCTGGACGGCTGCCAGAACAGCTGGCAAAGCGGAGGGCAGCGTAGCCTCAGTCGCCTCCCCAGCTGGGAGCAGCTCAGATGCCCCCACCGGCTGACAGGTCCATCAACTCTCCGACGGTCACACACTGAAGTGGGCCCAGGCTTCCGTGGGTACCAGTGTATGTTGGAAACATGTCCCATCTTTCCCTCTCATTTTCCATGTGCAGGGGAAAGGATACGGTTCCCAGAAGCCTAGGTTTGAACCCTGACTATGTACAACCTGACTCACTGGCGGGCTTACAAGACAGTTTCACAGAGTCTAGGGTTTCTGTTTCTTCCTGATGGGACCTCAAACAATGAGCTCTCTGTGTCCCTGCACTGTTATTTCATCACTGACACTGATCTTCCATGTCAAACAAACGTCACTCCTCGTCTCTCTTCCTCCCTCTGTTCTGAGACCCAGGAACCATCATTTCCTGAGGTCAACAAGCGATGGAATGTTATCTCAAGGGGAATTCTGATCCAGAGAAATCATAGGTCATTGTTTCCTTGTAAAGGGAGGCTGTGTAAGGCGAGCGCAAACTAGGCTGGGGAGATGTGTGCCCTTATTTCCGAGGCTAGCTCTCTTTTCGAGAACAAAGCACTCCCTGCTATTAAAACTTATCCTAAGAAATGAGTGGACATCCAAGCTGGGGTTCTGTCTGTACCAAGGGAAAACTAATACACACTTTTGTTGTTGAAACTTGTGTCTTGATTTGATTAGAAACTCCGGGGTCATTCGAGGTCAAAGTGTGCTCCACCTTCTCTGTCCTTCTCACCCAAGAGGAGCGGGGAGGATGGAAGGCAAAGTTCCCCGGGGAGGAAAGCGTCTCAAGTGTCAAGACTTTCTCTGGGCTTGGAGACGCCAGGAAGCCCAGGAATAGGAACGAGACGCATGTTCCTCTTGGATTTGGGGAAGGGGTGCTCAATCCACACCCACAACACGGGTAAAAGGTACCCAACCAAAAGTAACTGCCATGGGGATGAGCAAACTGGGGGAGGCCATGGGTCCAGGGCTCAATACGGACATCATTCTGCTAAAAACTTTTATAAAATAACCGAGGTCGTCAATCCAAACTGTGGACTGTGCATACCGGAGAAAGGTACCCGTAACCTGGGGTACGTTTTCAAATGCGTCAACCACCAAGAATTAGGAGTGCTTTGATGGGGCAGCGGGGGAGGAATGTCAAGGCAGGCCCTTCCATAAGTAAACTGAGTACAGACGGGCATTTTGCTAAGACTGATGGAATGATCTTTGCCCTTTTCTCCACGTTGCCAAACTTCCTCCCATAACTTAAACAAAATAATAAAGAAAAAAAAAGCCATGGGGCTGGGCCCGCCTTGTCCTTCACATATGTGGTACATCTACCACCACCGGCTCCCACGGGCCAGTATCCTTCTGTGAGGCAGTCTGTTCTCAGGACAGCCCCACAGAGCCAAGTTAGAGATGCTGTCACGTGGCCAGTGAGTAATACAGTTCTTAGGAACTTAAGGTCCAGTTTTATATCCTGCATCCAGAACAGGGCCACCCAGGTTTCTTATATTTCTCCTTATTTTCCACGGTAGAAAAAGAGGCTTTATCTTGATTGTTTTTCTAAACTTGAGCTCTAGGTCTGTCTTTTAAAAAAGAATCCATTGAAACTGGCAGTCAGTATTTAATTCAAAAAGCCAAAAGAGTTAATAATTTGTTCCTTAACTTTTGATCATCCAGGCTGGGGCTGGCAGGTTTGCTAATAGTTACCTGTCCCTGGGCCAAATACTGGCACAGAATGAGGCAATGGCTTTCTTTCAATGACGAAAGACATTTAAACCCCTGTTGGTCCCAATGAGGTGATAAATGGTCTTGGCTTCTTTAAATCTAGGGAACATAAAGTAAACTCACCTTGAAAATTTGCTGGGACCTTCTCCATCTTCATCATCAAAGTCCATTCTGAAAAGCCAAGATCACGAGTGAGCATTCATTATACGTAGGACATTTAACTGGACACATGAGCTGGTGGCACACAGGGGGTTTTATTTGGTCAGATTGCTCTCCAACAATCCCAACACTTGGCAGTGCAAAAATCAGTATCTCTACACAGTCATTGTACAGGTTCGAGACGAGAAAGGGCAGAATGAAAGGTCTACAGTACCAGTGCCATTAATTATATGACTGGGGACTTCTGCGAAAGTGCTGGAATATCAACTCGAACCCTTCTAGAACCCTATACAGGCTGCCAGTGGGTTGCTCAGGCTGTGCTGGAAAAGTCGACACCCCTTATCTCCCACCACCTTTGGGGATACCTGCTCCCCTCCATATCATTTATTCCACAGGGAGACTTCCTTCTTTAACTTATTTTGTGGTATATTAACAGACTGAGAAAAGCCCAAGAGGGTTTCAAAAACAGCAAGTTTTAAGGGCAATGAAGGGATTATGAGGAAAACATATACTACTGGTTGTGCCATGTGAGGACTTGGCTGGTGTGGACGAGTCAACATGGAAAGGGCATTTAAGTCCATTATCCTATAAACTCCAGGTCCAAGTAAATGGGTGTGCGGGAGAAACAGTCGTTTGGGGCCCAAGCTACTCAAAGTGCCTGTCTGCTTACTGAAACTCACCCAATAAATACTCAAGATTCCCACTTCACTGGGCCTCTCCAAATACACATAACACAAAAAGTTTTGATATTTCTTTAACTGATATCCCAAACTCTCCTTCTCAAAAGACAAACAACAAAAAACTGTCCTCTCTAATGTCAGTTAATTTTACTCCTGAAGATGTCAGAGCAGAGCAGGTACTTATTTAAGGTGTACCCAGAATCTTCGGGAACAAAACAGAAATGGTACAGATGTCTTCGCGCTCCTGGACATTTGGGGGAAGTGGGATTCCTTGGGGGAAGAATGTCTCAGAGCCACTGCATCCCCCATCTTGTTCTCAGTGGAACTGAGGGACTAAGTGGGACACAGTTTCCGTGGACCCCAAGCAGAAGGGAGGCCAGCCTGCCTGGCAGCCAACAGCTTGCCACCAGAATGGCGGGTGTGCTCTAGGACCACAGCTGCATATGCCAGGGCTGCTGGCCTCACAGGGAACGTGATCTCCCCCTCAGCTCTCAGGGTGGGGGCCCCAGTGGGTAATGGGTGATGGGGGGAAGGCACAGGGCACCCAGGCCACCAGGAAATGGCCAGTTGCCTAGGAAGAGCCCCCACGGGACAAGCACATGGGAGAGGCCCCTAGTGAGATAAATCGTACTCTCTAGGCTTTGGGGTTACTTGGGGGACCTAGAGACTGTGATGACATAGGGCAAAGGAACATTGTCTTCTTTAAAATGGTATCACATGTTTGTTTTTGTATTGTTTTATGTGCAGTGTGGCCAGAGTTCTAATCTGAGTTGAACTGATGGGATCCCCTGCCAATTTGGAATCCCTGATTTCCAGGCACCAGGGCTTGCATTGGCTGCTGGGAATAAAAGAACAAAAGAAGTTACATAACTGGGAGAGATGACAGCAATGTTAATAAAAATACTTCTGCACAAAGAGGAGGGAAGACGGGGAAGAAAAGTGATAAGAAAGGGAAAGTAGAGTTAAAACACCACTGGAAGAGACAGACATGCACCCCCTACAATGCAGACTGGGCAGCCGGGCACCAGACAGCAGCTGCAGAGTTGCCTATGTTGTGGGAAAACGGTGGCTGAACGCACGACTTTCTAAATGAAGCAGACTCATCAATATACTGCTTGGCTACTAAGCCATCACCTCACCTTTCCTGAAAAATTACGTCTGGGAGACAGCACCAAAAATCCTGCTCCCAGAGCCTCTGGGCCTTTGCAGAGCTACAGAACCACACTGCCACCCAGTGTTCATCATGGGTAAGAGCGACTTTGCTGCAGACATGAAGGTTACTTAACATCCCTGGGCTGGCAAAAACAGACTAGTGTTAAGAAAAAGAACTCGCACTTTCAAAATTCTAATGCATTTATGCAAGCATTTAGCAAAACCTCAAGTGGGTGTGAGATGTACAGTTATCTTTAAAATGCCTTTCAGGTCAAGTTGATATGAGTGTGATAATCTGGCTCCTGCATGATACAAGTCAGCCTTCCCTCCTCAGGCTGCACGATCTTTGGGGTATTTAGGGAGACCAACTGTCCTGGTTTTCCCAGAATGTGGGGATCTCTGGAGGTACTGGGCTTCAGTGCTAAAACTGGGGAAGTCCTGGGCCAACCAGGACGGTTGGTCACCAGAGTTTTCATTAAGGACAGCTTGTCTCTTCACCTGAACCTCATGCAGCAGACAGATGGGGAAGCAAGCCATACGGTAAACGGTCCCTGTCTGGATCAGGTCAGGCCAGTTGAACAGAGAGTGTTAAGAGAGGGGCGGCCAGGCTCTGGAGCCAGAGTTTTCTGAAGTCTACTGAAAACTTAGGAAGCAGGATTTGGCTATGAAAACTTAGGGACCACAAAACTGTGCCTTCCCACCTGTGTAAGCGTGTGATCACACGTGTGCTGCAATCACATCTAGGAATTTTGAAATGCATAATGTGGGCGTGAACTCAGGAGAGAAATCAGGACACAAACGACCGTTCAGATCCTCAGGGTAACTCACTTGACCCCAAAGCGGTCTCACTGCTCATCAGCCACACAGAAAAAAATTCAACTTCTGGGGACAGAAGGATCTTTCGGAGGAGTACTTGCCAAGACGCTGCCTTTGGGTCTTCTGTCACCAATTCAAATGCTCCACTTTAAATATGACTACAATAGCTATGTTTACTTCTGCTATAAAAACTCTGAGTAACTCATCCTGTGTGTCTTTTATGTGTCTCTATTATACTTAAGCATCTGGATAATAAGGGAGAGAAATCAAAACATGCCTTTTAAGTCCTATTGTATCATTTTAAAGAATTCGGTACAATAAGTGGATGATATAAGAGTCCTCAAAAGGTGGGCTGAGAATGCATTTTACCTCACTTTCCTGTTGCTGAGCGTGAATTCTAACCTCGATAAAAAGCCGTGAAAAGCGTTTCTGAGCTTGCAGCTAGTTAAGAGTGAGTGATGCGGATCTGCCTAACAGCGATTGCATAATAATAATAATGCATCATCAAATATGAGTCAGCAAATAATTCACTTATGCTCTTATGAGAGAAGATGAGACGCCGTGCCAACAAGGCTGGTTCTAGAGTGCAGCAAAGGAGCGACCCCAGGCCAGCGTGAAGCTGCTGCTGAAAAAAAAGAGAAGTGACACGGGTGCGAGCCAACACCCTTCCTTCAGGGCCTGGGCCAGCTGACTGGGGCTACAGCAACACTACTGCAGAAATTTGAACCAAGCAAAACATCTGCTTATGTAATACGTCTTTTACTCAACCACATTCCAGCAGCCATGGGGTTAGACTGCAGGGAGACGCTGGCCTACTGGCTGCACACAATTTGGAAATCGTTTCCCTCCAATGACGATATCTTAGAAGCCCAACATTTGACTCCAAGGCAGCGGGAAGGGGCTGGTACACCCAGTCCCCTCCAGCCTCACCCTCCCTCCCCACCAAGAGCTGACTCTGGGGATGGGCACAGCCTGTCTAATGACAGTCACTTCGCCTGTCACTTGAAAAGCACCAAGTGTGCCCTGTGGATGCCCCCCCATGCCGTCCCACCGCCTCACTGGGATCAGGGCGTTCTCTACAAAAACGCAATCCAGGTGACTTGCTTCTGGTCACTTCTGCCACACATGTGGAATCACTTCTCAAAGAATCTGAAACTTCTGAACCTTCACCTTTGTCCCAACTGCTAGCAGAGCACGCTACTTGCTAAGATGCTTACTGGGGGAGCCGTCAGGAGACAGGGAAAG
>NW_006771642.1:252696-253843 GCF_000442215.2 Lipotes vexillifer
GAGACAGAGAAAGAGCATTCATCAGAGGATCCACGGCGCTGGGCCAGGCATGTGGCCGGGGCGTCCAAACCCCACGAGGGGTCACTTTTACTTGGCTCTGAAACACTAGGGCTGGGTGGTCATCCTGGGAATCTGGGACACGTCCCTCCACCGGAATCACCAGGTCAGAGCGGGAAGACCTAGGCAGGGAATAGGGGGCGGGAGCCGGGTCCTTACCTCGCCCAACCCCCCACTCCTTTGCTCTCTCCTTCTCCCCCTCCCTGTGTCTCCAGCTGTGCCCCACAGTCGCGGAGAGAAGGAAGAGCACCGTGGCAGTGACGGGGAGCGTGCGTAAACGCGCCATGGTGCAGGGGTGGGCGCCGCAGTGGGGTGACCTGCTTTTTTTTTTTTTTTGCGGTACGCGGGCCTCCCACCACCATGGCCTCTCCCGTTGCGGAGCGCAGGCTCCGGACGTGCAGGCTCAGCGGCCATGGCTCGTGCACGGGCCCAGCCGCTCCGCGGCATGTGGGATCTTCCCGGACCGGGGCACGAACCCGTGTCCCCTGCATCGGCAGGCGGACTCTCAACCACTGCGCCACCAGGGAAGCCCGGGGTGACCTGCTTTTTGATGAATGTGACTTTCGTCAGGACTGAGAGCGCAGGCCGCCGTCTGCGGAGCGTTATCACTGCTGCGGTTGTTCTACAACCGCGGTGGCCTCCATCACAGAATTTCAGCAAAACACGTAAAATACCAGATGTGAGAGTTACTATGGAAACTGCCCTGTAAAAATGGAGGTTTCCTTGCTGAGACGCAGAGGATACATCCCTCAGTCGCAGGGGCTTACCAGAAGGAAGCGCGGTTTGCCTGCTCTTCCTTCCGACAGGGAAAAGGAAGGAGGCGCGCGGGCTCCAAAGATGAGGAGAATAAAGGACGAGCCACCCGGAGGAGGTCGGCTCCTTGATCTGCCTTTCCGAGGCGCGGGCCCTCATCCTGCTGGTTGGGTAGCGTGCCAGCAGTTGCTGTTCGTCCCCTTGAATCTCTGGTTTCTTTGCTTGGTGTGGTGCTTCCTTGCTTCTAAGTGGAAGTGACCTCTGGGCTCTGTCTCAGTCCACCCCAGGTCCCCCTCCACCTCCAGTGTCACGCCGTGTATGTGTGACCTGGTAGGGA
>NW_006771642.1:253853-284087 GCF_000442215.2 Lipotes vexillifer
TGGAGGACCTCTTCAGAAAAGAGACCGAGTCCACTGTCCGGTCATCAGCTCAGGCAGCAAGCAGATGTCAGGGTCTGGACGCCAGGAACTGCGAGGTCAAGGAGGGCAGTAGCCACAGCCCAGCCCTGAGCAAAGCGTAGGCCCAGCACACACCCTGCGGAAGGGGTGGCAGAGGCTCAGCGACGACTGCTCTGCACGGAGAGGGCTCCTTGTCCTGCAAATACTGAGCCCCAGCATCTCTGCCTGTCCTTGGCCCTGGCCCAGCCCACCTTCCTGCATCAAACAGTCCTGTGCTACAGAGGTAGAGAACAAACGTACGGACACCAAGGCGGGGAAAGTGGCGGGGGGTGGTGGTGGTGGGATGAATTGGGAGATTGGGATTGACATGTATACACTAATATGTATAAAACGGATAATTAATAAGGACTGGCTGTATAAAAAATAAATAAAATAAAATTTAAAAAAATGTTAAATATACAGAAAAAAAAAAAGAAACAAAGAGTCCTGTGCTTCCTCTTCTTAAAAAGGACTGGGCCAAAAAAAAAAAAAAAAAAAAAAAGAGGATTGGGCCAGCAATGAGGCTCTGTCCCCAGGGAATGGAAGTTAGCAAGCACTGACATTTAAAATAATTTTTAAAAGGCCTGGCATCTTAAAAAAAAAATTCAGTAAGTTTATATGTTGACATCAAGTGCATTCTTTCAACAACCCACACTCCACTGAGCTTAGCACCTAGTTAGCAAGAATAGCTGGTTAAAAGAGGATGTCTGGGTTTGTAGTAAGCCCTAGGGCAGGCTGCTTCCTACTATAAAGCTGATCTCAGGAGTTCTGCCGCAGGCACCACACTGCTCATGAGAGCTCTGCTGGTCCCGCTGGAAGGAACGCTGACTGCATCAGCACCCTGGAGGGGAGCAAGCTGAATGGAGGGGAGAAGGCTGGGGAACCAGACTCCATTACCCTCTCACTAATCACCAAAATCTTAGCCCTTCTTTTAAAGACTACTACACACACAGCAGTCTTTTCACCATCTCAAGTTATAACGCTGAAGGGGCTTTTTCATCCTACTCCATTCCACCCCAGGTCCTCATAACATACCTGCTCCCCCTCCCCCAGCCCCGTTTAAGACTCACACTGGTTTAAAAGCGACTCTCAGGTTTAAAATGATGGACCATTTTACAAATGAGCCTGGACCCTTGTCTTCCTGGGGAGACCTGGGTTATTGGAAATTGCATTAATAGGACAAATTGATTCTATTTCATGAAAGTATCTGTCTATCAAATATTTGTCTATCAAATATTTCACTGAAAATAAAATTGATTCAATGAAGGAAAGGGGTTGGTTGATATACAGAGTCTGAAAATGTCGGTTATGTTTTTCCTGCAGGGATCTGTGTTGGTTGATCGGTTTCGTAGATCTCTGCACAGCTACAGACACCATACATCATGAGTAGACGTCGTTTCGGGTTCCATCAGTTTAGGAATGATGGTCTTTCTGGTCCCACCAGAACTTAACACTGTTACCAACTTTACTGGCAGAGCAGGTTACAGTGTAAGCTGCCCAGCCTTTAGGTGCTGGGCTAGAGCCGGTTTTTTGGAAAGGAATTCCTGCACACCACCTAGCAAAGACGGGTAGACGGAGCAAAGAACAGAGAGCACCAGAGGGATCTTTGCTGCCCACAGGGGCTGAAGCTCGACCTGCAGGGCTGCCCTCCGGCTGGTGGGCTCAGGCAGAGGGATGGGTAAGTCCCCTCCCTCAGAGAGATGGCCTGAGCAAAGCCCAGCAGGATCACAGAGCCATTCTCACCACAAGGACAAGCAAACAGATGTCCCCAGCTGGGTGCTGAGGCCCAAAAACACTTCGAGGCAAATCACATGCATAGTTAGGAATCTTGCAAAATCTAAACAGGATGCAAACTGCTGAGCTTTTATTCTCCAGGAGGGGGAGAGACAATATTTTCCTAACAGGTCAAGAGTGTTGCTCAACATGTATTAAGCCCAATTCCTGGAACCACCGAGGTTGCTTACCCAGAACGCCGCTTTCCTCCGCGGGCGGGCATGGCCCCGGCCATCCTCACCTGTCCAGTGGCCGCCATGGGGGCAACGGGCAATGTCACCGATCCAGGGATGTCCGAAGCCATTTCTGCAATTCAGCAAAGATGAGAGGTTTTGTTAATGCCAGAAAAGTCCAGGAATAAGCAAGAAGATTGTCCGGCAGACCAGAAGCACCACCTGGGAGGAGAATCCAGGGACCTGGGTCCTGGGCCCATCATTAGTCACGTGACGCAGCTGAGCCCTTCCCCCGTCTGGAAAAGGATATCCCTGGGGAGTATGCCCATACTTAGTTTAGGTGGTAAAAAAAGAGTTCGCGCAGCTAACTTAGCTTTCATAAAGAGCTCCTGTCTCCTGTCACCTGGAGGCAGGTAAGACGTTCAGGAATCCAGGTATGTGGCCAAAGCTTAAGGGGAAGGACCCCACTGCTGGTCCCAACTACTGGTAGCCCACATGGGGCCAACCCAGAGAACCAAAAGAGCCAATCCCCTGCGGCAGCACCACTGATGCTCGGTCCTCAGCCTGGGCATCTGTGTTCAAGCGGAAAGTCTGTTCCCCTCTCTAAATTTGGACTCAGAATCCCTGAATATAGAGCCCTGCCTGGCCCTTCATTCATGAGGAGGACAGTGAGGTCCAGGGGCCTTAAAAGCATCCCTTCGGGCTGCACGGTAAGCCAGTGACAACGGCTCTCCACAGCCAGGACTTTCTGGGAAGAAATGTTAATTTAAAGAATAAGTATGTCTTTGTTTTTCTCTTTCTGACTTACTTCATTTCACTCTGTATGACAGACTCTAGGTATGGTACAAATGAACCTATTTGCAGGGCAGGAATAGAGACACAAGACACAGAGAACAGACATGTGGACACGGTGCGGGGAAGGGGAGGGTGGGATGAATTGGGAGATTAGGTTTGACAGAAATACACTACCATGTGTAAAATAGATAGCTAGTGGGAACCTGCTATATAGCACAGGGAGCTCAGCTCGGTGCTCTGTGATGACCTAGATGGGTGGGATGGTGGGGGTTGGGAGGAAGGTCCAAGAGGGAGGGGATATATGTATACGTATAGCTGATTCACTTCATTGTACCGCAGAAACCAACACAACGTTGTAAAGCAACTATACTCCAATTAAAAAAAGAAGAACAGGTATGTCTGGCATTAGACGAGAGTACCTTTCCAGTACATCTTTATCATAATGTATTATTGCTTATAAGCTACAAACTTTCAGAAGCTTGTTAAGGCCAAGGTACACATCCCTAATGTCAAAGAAACCACAGTTAAAGAATTTCTCCTTCCCACTTTGTGGAGAGTTCTTGAACTCAGATGACCTTTCCTCAGACCATTAAATGGCAAATGCAATACTCCAGGGGCCTCTCTGATCCTGTTTATTGTTCTTGGGAATGACTTCCACGGGGCTCAATTTCCTCAGCCCAACTCTTATCCAGGGCAGAAGGGAAGCAACAGTCTACGAAAATGTATCTCAGAAAGACAGTCTGGGATAAAGACAGGGACCTGTGGGCCCTTGTTAGTGAAGGAACATTGGTGATGCTCAGAAGTGTTAAGTTACTGCTCTCTGCCCCCTCCCAGAAACCACGGAGGCATCTGACAGCTGATCCACAGTTATGTCCAAAGACACTGTGTTTAATAAACATACTCTAAGGTCAACTTGAACTACTCCACTCAAAAGTTCTGTAGAAAATTTTACAGTACTAATAAACAAAATCTTAATTTAGCTACTCCACTATGTTCACAAAAACTTGAGGGCTATTAGGTTTTGTTGTTGTTGTTGTTGTTGTTTTAACTAATGTACACATTGGAAAGTACTCAAGGAGAAAAAAAAAATCCCTTTCTCAAAGCAATCCTCTCCGCTCTAAACAATTCCTGTACTGGATTTGTGACAGCTAGGCAGTATGAACAGCAATGACCTCATAACCTTACATCTGCCTGCTTCTGATAAGAAATCTGTATTTTTTTCTGCAATGGAGGCTAAAGCACGTTAAGTCCATTAAGTCCCAAAATTAAAAGGCTGAATCACTGCCAGTGCAAACATGGGCGAAAAGAAAAGTCACTGCTTCCCAAAGTAAGTCCCACAGAACATCAGGCCCTTAAGATTCTCCAGGAGAAAGGGTGGCGTGGTCAAACAGGTTAGGGAAAAGCCGAAGACTTACCCCCCTTCTCGAAGATTTCAGTGCCCACCAAAAAACACACCGAGAAGTCCTGATATAAGGACGTTTGTTTACCTGTGACTAAGCCAGCATATCACAAAGGTCTCTAATGGTGGAAACTCTTAAAATGTGTTCTCCGAACAACTCATGTTCCACGTGACACTAGTTTAAGTATCTTAAAGTCAATTACCTCATTCCTGCCTTTGAGTTAAGGAAACGTCAGGCTGGAGATCTTCGCTATTGTCTGCAGACCTGCAAAGGCCCACCCTTTCCCTGTGTGGTTACCCTCCAGCTCGGAGGTGGCGAGTGGGGAGGAAGGAGTGGAAAACGGAAGGCAATGTGCAGTTAGGAAAGAAGCTGATATCTGTCCCATTTTATTTGGGGAAAACAAAGGTGCAGACGGTGAAGTTCTACAAAAACCCTGGCTATGGGGCAAGGGTTGAGGAATACGGAAAGTCCAATCCTTTCCTCAGACAGATGAGGGAAGCAAGGAAAAAGAGATTAAGTGACTTCCACAGGTGCCCACGGTGGACCAGGGGCCGGGCCAGGGGCAGGCCCAGTCTTGCTGTCACATCAGCATCTTATTCTGCTGGACTGTTTCCCATTATTAAGTTTCACTGGCTCAGAAAAAGAGCCAGCTCTGCGAGGACAGGCCCACACCAGCCTGCCTCCCTCAGACCCCACTAGGTATATTCTTGTGCCCTCCAGGCTTGGTGCAAGATACCCAGTGCAAGTGGACAGGCAGACACAAGTAGTTTCTACCACAGAGAAAGTGTATGCTTCATGAAGGCCATGTGGTAGATATGCTGAGTTGGCTACAATCTTTACATGTGATATGCATGTGCCATAGAGCCTGTGCACCATGGGATAAGGGGAAGGGAGCAAGGGAGCCTTATATGCAAATACATCAACATAATTTGCAGATGAGAGGCACATACACATCTCCAGCAAAGGGGGCTGCACACACGATACAGAAGGATGGCGGCTCACCATCCACAATGTCCAAAACTACCCCCTCTCCCCTCCCGCATTCCAAAAGCATTTCTAAGAAGACCTGACTCATTCTAGGTTTACATTTTCTCCTGTACACTGCATCTGTATATCATGTACCCAATTCTCTACTGAGACTCAGAGGTTTTTTTCTCATCTATTTGTATGATCTCTTTTTATGACAAAGATATTAGAGCTTTGCCACATTTTCTGAAAATCCTTTACAATATTTTTCCAATCTGTTGCTTGCTTTTTTAGGTTGAGAGATTTTTTTTTTTTTTTGAGAGACTTTTTAATACTAGAGAAAGCTTTAAGAGGTAGAGTTTTAAGATGTATTGGTCAGCTTGGGTTGCCATAACAAAATACCACAGACGCGGGGCCTAAACAAAAGAAATGTATTTTCTCACAGTTCAGGGACTGGGCAGTCCAAGATCAAGGTGCCAGCCAATTTGGGTGCCAGTGAGAATCCTCTTCCTGGTTTACAGACCACCTGCCCTCCGTGTCATCACATTTTCTCTTCTTCTAAGGCCACCAATCCTAGGGCTCTACTCTTATGACGTCATTTAAACTTAATTACCTCCCATAAGCTCTAGCTTCAAATACAGTCAGTGGGGGGTGGGGTGGGGTTGGTACGGTTAGGGCTTCAACATATGAATTTTGAGAAGACGATACAATTCAGTCCACAGCATAAGAAAAGATCAATTGTCCTAACCTCATTTATTCGAGTCCTTCCTTTTCCCCATAAGTTTTTTTGATGCTCCCTCTGTCTTACATTTTATTTGTACATAGAAAATGTGTCTGTTTCTAGAATATCTATTTTCTTTTTTTGTCAATTACCCAGTTATCTCTACTTGCTCTAGTACTGCACCATTATAACACACTTAGTGATGCAAGTTTCTCTCACTACTCTTACCTTTCAGAATTATCTTTGTTCTTCTGGCTTATTCTTCCATTTAAATTTTAGAATAATTTGATTAAGATATAAAGTTTAACCTCCTTTGGAAATTCATTGGATTATCTTGAACCTACAAATTAATTTTGGAGAAAAGTGACAGTTTTGCAATATTTAGAATTTTCAACAAAGAATTGACATAAGCCTATAATTTACTCAAGACTTCCTTTTTAGCTCAATAAAAAGTCTTGCATTTTCATCATATAGATCCCCCCACTTTCTCATTCAGTTTATTTCTAGGTACTTTGTGATGTTATTATGATGTGGTGTTGTGTTGTGTGTTATGATCATTGATACTAGTGTGAATGAGATCTCCTTTCCCAGATTACTTTCTGATTGGTTACTAGCTATGAAGACAATTGTGCTACAATAACTCTATCATGCTTGATGTCAACTGATTCGACCAGCAGCTAAGATAGGTGTTGCCCTCCCCTCCCTTGCTGTTCTATGTATGTACTATGCTTTCAAAATCTGCATGCCTGGCTAAAGAGTTTCTAGGGCCATTGCCACATGTCCTGCCATTTCACCAAATTTTTTAAATTGCTGTAATAATTCATCATTAATTCTTCTGAATTTTCTAATTTTACAAATCCTATGGGGTACAAATAATGACACTATTTTCTCACTTTAAATAGTTAAAGGTTTAATTTCTTTTCATGTCTTATTTCACTGGCCAGAACTTCCAGAATATTCAATAATAATGACCAATAACTGGGTAACAGAAAGGCCACAGAGCTTTGCAGTGAAACATACCTGGTTTCAAATCACAACTCAAACAGTTCCTAGCAATAATCTACTTTAAAGGATCATTTTAAAAATTAAGGATAATGTATATGAAGAGCCTAACACAGTGCCTAGGAGGGGAAAAAAACTCTCAGGAAGCAATGATTAAAATTATCATGATTATGGTGATGGTAAGCAAGCTTGCTTAGTCCTTGAATTTAATTGTAATGACCTGCTGGTTTAAGACAAATATGCTTTATGACATCAAGGAAATCTGCTCCTATCCCATTTTCTTAGCTCCTTCAAGGAACAGATGTCTCATTTTATCAAATGCCATCGTGGTAACTAAAATAGTGTTTTAGATACGAAACAAACCAAGTGAAAGATGCAACCGATGAGACTAAAATTCACTTTAAAGGTTAAACTTTTCTCTAATGTCTTTTAGGAGCCACTCTTAATACATTCAAATAAAAATATAAAAAACATGTCTCTCTCATCTGTAATCTATGTTCATATCTACCGATGTAATCAGCTGTCAGCCTTCTTTGGAAAAATGACTACTGCTCCCCAGATCTGGCAACTTTTTCATATGACTCGAATGTAAGTTACCAAATCTCCTAGGACACCTACCCAGGAAAGGTGGCCAGAGGAAGGTCACTCACCAGGTGAGGGTCACCAGGTGAGACCCTCACTCAGAGGTGAGGGTCTCCAAGGCAGAGCCTGGTTTGTTTTGTTTTTTTTTTTTGGCTGCGTTGGGTCTTCATTGCTGCTCTCAGGCTTTCTCTAGTTGCGGCAAGTGGGGGCTACTCTTCATTGTGATGTGAGGGCTTCTCATTTGCGTTGGCTTCTCTTATTGCAGAGCACAGGCTCTAGGCACATGGGCTTCAGTAGTTGTGGCCCGCGGGCTCAGCAGTTGTGGCTTGTGGGCTCTAGAGTGCAGGCTTAGTTGCTCTGCAGCATGTGGGATCTTCCAGACTAGGGCTCAAACCCGTGTCCCCCGCATTGGGAGGTGGATTCTTAACCACTGTGCCACCAGGAAAGTCCCAGAGCCTGGTATTATACATTTAGATGGAAAGTATCCCCATAAGCCCATTGTTGATTTGCTCCAGGGCTATTGAATTTCACTCCAAAAGGAAGAAAAGTGGAACCTTGACCGTAGCACTGAGCAGAGAGGAAATCAAGTCGGATACCTACTGGGTGACAATGTGGCCATGGTCATACCTTGCCCGTGGGGGTGTACATGAACACAGCCTTTGTGAAGGACGAGTTGCAGTATGTGTCAAGAGACATTAAGTTACCCATGCCTCACAAGAGGATGCCACAGCTGTGTGTGTGTGTGTGTGTGTGTGTGTGTGTGTACTTAATATATGCACAGAAGAAGACCGGAAGGCAGATACAAGTACACCAATGTGTTAAACTTGGCTATTTTTGTTGTGGGAATTATAGGTGGGTTTTACTTTCTCCTAAAAGCTCTTTTTGTTTTTGAATATACAAGGTTTTTTCTTCAACAACATGTGTTAATTTAACATTACTCTAATGATGTGTTAATTTAATGACCACAAACAGAGAAATAAGTATTTTTAAAGGGTTTCATTGTAAGCCACAGTCGAAAGCATATATAGCTGGAGAGCTAGAAGCAGTGAACGAATGAGACAGAGATAAAGGAAGGGGATACCTTTTTAATAACAAGAGTGTCCAACAATGGAATGGATTGGCTTAATAATAATGGTAAACATCCTATACAAAAATATGTAAAATATTTTTGTATAAAGGTAATAAGATTTATGTTGAGTGCTCACTATGTCCCAAGCTCTTCACGTGTGCTTTACATCCAGCCTACAAGAGAGGTATAAAGTCAACTCATTTTACAGATGAGGGAACTTGGGCAGAGAGAGGTCAGGGCCATGCCTCGGTCACATGACTGCGAAGCAGCAGAGCGGGCTCTCGCCATTCAGCCACCCCTGCAGGGCCCTCGCCCCTCAAGGTGCTCAGGCAGAGGCTGGGCAGCCAGCAGACCCCTTCCCCGGGTGGGGTGGGGGCAACCAGAGACGCTGTAACATCAAGACTCTAAATCACAGGCCCAGGTGGAAGCTGCGTGACATGCAGGAAATGTCCATGCTTTGGGGTCACGGGCAAGCTATTCATCATCCCTAAGCTCCAGTTTCCTCATCCATAGAAAAAGGAATATCCCCACATCATGCACAGTTACTGTGGGGATTAAGGAAGATCACTCATTTAAGACGCCTGGCAGTCTACAAGCCACAGAATGCCAAAGACTGTGGGCAACCACCAGAAGCAATGAGACTGGCATGGGAAAGTCTTCCTCAGAGCTTTCAGAAAGAACCAAGCCTGCTGACACTTTGATTTCAAACTTCTAGCCTCCAGACTGTGAGACAATAAATTTCTGTCGTTTAAAAAAAAAATAAAGACTGGCAAATAAAAATAACAGATGCCTGGCAGAAGTTATTTCCCCTTTCCCCTTTGACTTTCCCCCAAGAAAAGAATATTTTTTAAAGCATACATTGTGTGTGTGTGTGTCTGTATTTTTACATAACCCTTGAACAAAACTTAGCTTCTCTGTGCCTCAGTCTTCTATCTATAAAATGGGCATAATAAGAAATAGTAAATCCCTCATGAGGTTGCTATGAGGATTAAAAAAGCTAATACCCATAAAGCACTTGGAATGATGTCTGGCACACAGTAAGCACCTCTAAGCGTTTGCTAAGTAAAACACACAGACACTAACAAAACTTACAATCATTTTCTTACTGTAAGGAATTAGGTCACTTCTGTGATTTGATTTCTATGGCTCTGTCTCAAAGGAGTGCAGGAAGGGTGACAGTGGGCCACAGAAGAGGGGGGTGGCCACAGAACTGACTCCTCTGCAGCCCCACGTGCAAAATGCCCCCCAGGGCGATGCTATTACAGGGAGACACGGGGGCTGCCACGCACCCGGGCAGCCTGAGCCGCGGTCCTCGTCCTGTGCTGACCTCACACTGCCTCCCTGCTGAGAGCTCTGCCTTTAAATGGTTGGCCCACCCATAGCCCAGGGAGGGGTCAGCAGACAGGCCCCAAGTGTGCCTCCACCCCCTCTCCCAGGTCTCTTCAGGGCTCCACAGATGCACAACCCCCGCCCTGAACTGAGGTGGACACGGCTCCCTCCTCACTACACCGTGCTCTCACCCAGGAGAGCCTCACCTGAGCAGGTGCACGTGCCCCCGTCACAGCCCTGGGACCCCACGGTCCCACACAGCCCCACACTGCCTTCAGAGGGTTCACGCAAGCCAGCAAGGGAGCCCAGAAATCCCGGATGAACCACCCGCGCTCACTTGACTCTGGTTCCCTGTGGGCAACCCAGGCGGGCACTGGCAAGGAATTCCACTGAGACAAGCGTGGTGGTCATGGTCCGCATCTTGACTTCCCCCACAGTTGAGGGCTGACCACACGTAACAAGGAGAGGCTCTAGTGCCACAGAAACATGAACACATCCTACGGACCAGAACATCATGCCAACATGCAAATCAATCCTAAAAGCAGAGGAGGAATTGTCAACTGTACAAGTAAGAGTTGCCACTGTGGGGACTTCCCCGGTGGTCCAGTGGGTAAGACTGCACGCTCCCAATGCAGGGGGCCTGAGTTTGCTCCCTGGTTGGGGAATTAGATCCCACATGTATGCCTCAGCTAGGATCCCTCATGCCACAACTAAGGAGCCCACATGCCGCAAGTGAGACCCAGCACAGCCAAATAAATAAATAAATAACACATAAATATTAAAAAAAAAAAAAAAAAAAAAGAGTGGCTCAGTTTTTTTTTTTTTTTTCTGCATAAGATACCCCTTCTGTATTTCGGATTGAGAAAAATTCTGTATTTCTACTGCATCATTCATGTATATGATGGTTTTTAAATTTCTGGAACTGTTAAGATATTGAAATTATGTTGCCATACCAAAATTACTATGGATTCACCAATAGATGTGATTTGCTAAAAATTAGCAACTGATTTCTTCTGTTGAATTCCTGCTCAGCATCATTATTTTGTCCTTTAAAAAAAAAAAAAAAAAAAAAGAGTTGCCACGTGTGGCAAAGTCACTGCTCCCCTTCGGGTCTCTCCTCAGGGTCTCCTCACCTCTCATTCTCCCTTCAATCCCCCCGCAGTCAGGCCTTTGTCCCTGTCACCCGGCTAGGGAGCTGGCGTCATCACAGGGGTCTCATCTCTGCCCCCGCCCTTTTCTGTGGGGTGCAGCTGCCCTCTCACCATCACCAGCACTCTCTCCTGGGTTGCCAGGGGCCGCACCCCCTCCCTCCCACCTCTCAGGCCCGCCTTCTCCTCTCCTTGGCCAGCTCCCCCTCCTCCAACAGGCCTCCAGGCACTCACACCACTCCCTCTTCTCTGTTCTCCCTCCAGGTGAACCCATTCAAGCACCAGCATCAATACCATTTCTGTGCTGATGATTCCCAAATCCAGTTCTCAAGTCCTGCTGTCAGGTCCTAAACGTCTCTCCGTCCTCTGGGTTCTCTGCTGGCCTATCGCAGGGCCTCCTCCTTTGATCCCTCTGCATCTACTCTCCCACTCTTCGCACAGGAGTCTGAGCTGACCAGTCCACCTCTTACTTCTCTCCTCTAGCGGCTTCTCTTTGCTCTCAGCACAAATGTGGAGTTCCCTGCAACAATCAGCCAGTTCCTGTGTGGCCAGGCTTCTGTCCACCTCTCCTGCCCACCTCTTCAGCTCTGGCCACACAGCCCTATCAATCTTATGAACACACTGTGTTCCCTCCCACCTCAGGGCCTTTGCACATGCTGTGTCCTATGGCCAGAAAGCTCTCTTCCATCTCTTCACCAAGTTAACTCCTAACGGTCATTGAGATTCAGCTCAAACATCACTTTTCCAAGGAAGCCTGTCCTTGGCCAATCCCGTCCCCTCCCATTCTAGGTCTGGTCCCTGGTGATTCATTCTTACTGTACCTGTACTTGTCCTGTGAATGAATGAAGGTCACAGCGGTCCAGATGACAGATAACAGGGCCTGAATGATGCAGCCACCCAGAGGGCATTCAGGAGGAAGGAAATGATGTTACTGCCTCAAAATGCATGACGTGTCACTGTCAGAGCCCAGAAAGGAAGACTCTAAAAAGCCTTGGTCACCTGATCCTCCTACACTGAGACTGCATGGGGCAAAAAATTTCTGGAGGAGGAAGAAAAATACGGTTGGTTTGGTCGCATATTTACATCTACCACACCATACACTTGATGTATGGGGACTCTGCAGCAAAGGAGAGGTGTGATCGCTTACACCTTCCTCTGTCCATTTATTCAGAGGGTCACGCACTAAATAGGCATCTGGTTCTAGTCTGGCTTCATTGCTATGCGACTCAGTTTCCCCATCTATTCTCCAACTAAGAAATGAGGTTAATCAGGACATCCCTTCCTTCTGCAGAAGCTGCTGTAAGAAAATGGGGCCTGTTTCAATTACACACAGCATTTGCAAAGCTCTGATTTTGAGCCAGGAGCTGTGCTACAAGCTAGTCGGTCAGAGATGAAAAGACCCCATCCTGCCACTGACAGGTTCAGTCTTGAGTGTGATGGAGACCCAGAGCCAGGTAATTTCATACTGAGAGCTGTGTGCTGTGCAAGAGACTGGACACTGGGTGTCCAGTGGAAGGACCAGGAAGATCCAAGAAGGCTTCCTGGAGGAGGCCACACCTGTGCTATCCTGGCAACGGACAGCAAACGCTTCAGGGAGGAATGAAGCACGATATAAATGATGCCCTTTTCCTAAATGTATTCCTTTGATTGCTGCAGAATTTGTGAACAGACTCATTCATGCCCCTGCTTTGAAGGGCCTATGCCCTCTTGTTCATGTCCAGTCACTGGAGCTTTCTGGCCTTTTACCCCAACTGCAACTCCCAAGAGGATCTAGAATTATTCGCCCACCTCAAATGCAACCGTCTTGTATAGCTCCTTGTTCAGGATCCCTGGTCATAACCAATGACAAATGCACAAATAGACAGAAATGTCTCCATCTACAGCAGTCCCACCCCAAATGCCAGTATTGCCCCCAACCCAGGAAATGCTGTTTCCGTTTCACACAGGGATGGAATGACTGCCTGCCCTTACACAAAGTTGCAGGTTTTCAGCTCATTTCAACTGCAGTACAAGCGTAGGCTTTTGAAAGCTTCACCAGAATACAGAAAACAGATCTAGCTTACAGTGCAGCATCTAGCTAAGGACTATTTCACATTTCAAATGCAGACACAGTGTATAGAATTCCTAAAATACAGTATAGGGAGCAAAAACCTGGGGAAAAATGTGAAACTTGAGAGCATTACAGATGAAAAGAACATGAGGAAATGAAAAGACATTTTGTTCCCTCCCCCACTATTTCATGTGAATCTAAATAAGAAAAATATCCCTCGATCTTCACACTGCAAAAAAATGTTACTGACATGCAAACTCTCACAGTACAATGACATGATTTTTTTTTTTTTTCTTCTGCAGTACGCGGGCCTCTCACTGTTGTGGCCTCTCTCGTTGCGGAGCACAGGCTCCGGACGCACAGGCTCAGCGGCCATGGCTCACGGGCCCAGCCACACCGCGGCATGCGGGATCCTCCCGGACCGGGGCACGAACCCGTGTCCCCTGCATCGGCAGGTGGACTCCCAACCACTGCGCCACCAGGGAAGCCCTGACATAATATTTTGATAACCATTCAAATAAACAAAAACCAAAAGGGTCTCTCCATGGTTGGGAGGGAGTGAGGGACAGCTAACCAAAGAAAAACGCTCTCTTCACTATTCATTTCTCTTAGAACAATTCTTTTCGCAGCAAGCATATCAAATATCACAGCCATACCTTTTCAGAGGGATTAAACAAAGATCTTTCTTCCTTGTGACCAGCACCTTCTTGGGAGAATCTGTTTTCTGTGTAGAAGAAATGTCAGAAACCTCTGGGAGGAAATGAGCTGCATTTGTATTCCGCTCAGAAAATGTCATCACAGATCTGTTTACCTTAACTGTGGACCATGATTCAGCCGTGACAACTGTCTTGCATACTGATCAATTTATTTGCAGCAAAATTTCTAATGTTAACTGCTTAGGTTCTGAAAAATTGGTGACTTGGATTTCTTGTGCAACCACAATGTATGTTGAAATCTCTAGATTGTTATCAAAACATGTCAGGCAGAGATCAAAAAAGATTCCTTCTGATGTGCAAGGGAGAAAGGGTCCCTTCCACTTCTGGAAGGAAGGCAGGGCACATGACTCCCAAAGGCCCTCCATAGGGTGGGATTTTTGTAGCACAAGGTACAGAAAAATCATTAGACCGAGAGCCAGGGGACTCTGGCCCCAGGTCCTTGCTAGACTTTAACCAGCCGTGTATCCTCTTTAAGGCAGCCCTCATCCAAAGGTGGGCTGGGTGGGGGTCTCTGCAGCAGGGCAGGAGGTGGTAGACATGGGAAGAGACGGCCAGTGGACCCAGGAAAGGAGGAAGAGGCCAGATCCTTCCTCCATCAGCTGGTGTCTCCCTCCTGGACACAGAGCCCTGGCTGTGGGCCTCAGTCACTCCTAGCCAGCAGGCAGGTTTGGCATTAGGGAACTGGAACCAGTCCCAGGGCAGCCTGGGGAGATGCCCTCCCACCTCAGCTAGCAATGCTGGCTTACGCAGAGCCCTGCTCCCTGGCCCGAGTGGGCAGTGCTGTGCCCTTTGGAACACGGACACTGCACCAGAGCCCACTAGGGCGTTAGCACCTGTATTCCCACTAGTGTCCAAGCCCACCCTCCTGGCTGAAGGCCCTGCATCCCTGCCTTGAACTTTATAAAAAGGGTAAAACACACAGACCCAAGAAGAAGACGGACAACCAACAATTCCAGAGGAAGAAAGGTAGGGAGGTTACTGATGAGGTTATGATTCTGGAGGAAGACAGGAAGAGTGAGCTCCACACTCAATCTGGCCGCCTTCTGGGACATGACAAACAAAGGCCCACATATATAACCACAACGGGGCCTCCACCACGAATTCTCCCATGCTTGAGTCAAATACGACAGCCAGAGACCATCAGAGGGAAGTGGGTCTCATCTGTCAGGCAGAAGACAGGCCAGGTCACCTGGGTTGTAGGCTCGGGGTCTGTCAGTGGACAGGCTGCCCCTGAGAGGGTCTTAGAGGGATCTTCAGTTAAAACCCAGGCTGTGGTTGAAGGAAACTCCTTGAGGCAGGAGGAGACGTGAAACTGTCTTCAAATACGTGAGAGACCTTCCTGTATGAAACGGAAGAGGCCAATTCTTGATTACTGCCAAGGCCTTGGCATGGCGGCCAAGGATATGAAGGGTAGGGGAAGAAAGGAATGACTCCCATGCACGCTGACTGTCCAAATACAGTTTGAAGTTGAAAAGAAACCAAATGAACTAAAACGTCTGACATAAAGTGAAAAGCTAATAAATTATGGAATACCCACACAGATAAAAATCACTCAGCCATTAAATATTATGATTTCAAAGAATAATGTTACAGGAAAATGCTAAGGGTACACATTAATAGAGCAGGATACAAAAGCTTAGAGGCAAACAGATATCTGTCAGGGATCCATCAAAATTCAGCTTCAGTCACAGTACTTGCCCTGCTTCTGAGCAAATGCCTCGACCTTTGAAAGGAAGAGCAGTGGAATACCCATTTCAGGATCGTTTCTGGCGTCCCTGAACTTGTGGGTAATCAGTGACCCTATAATCACATGGGTCACCATCGTTATCTACATCTATAGTATATCAACAGCAATTCCAAAACAAGGCATGCCACACAAACTTACTGTTCAAGTCTGAATGTTCACTTTCAAACGTAAATAGGCATTCTAGACAAACTAAGATTGAAAAGCTCCTTATATATATGTTTCAATTCTCCCTATCAGATGGTTTATAAATATATTGTTGCAGGAGTATAATGTGTGATAATTCATTGCCATAGGCTGACAGCTATTAATTTTACGTGCAAAACCAATTATTAAGAATTTTCAAATACTTAAATGTAAGAGAAAATGGGGAAATAATACAAATATTAAGGGAGAATGCATTAGCTTGCTGCCTTTAGGAAGACTAGTATATCCTTTTTGAGCTAAGATGTCTATAGAGCCATAAATAATACAAAGCAGAATAAAAGAGATTATCAGAGTATGCTGTAATTAATATCTTTTTTTAGAGATTTTGAAAGACTGCTTTTTAAAAATTATTTATTTATTTTTGGCTGCGTTGGGTCTTTGTTGCTGCACGTCGGCTTTCTCTAGTTGCAGCGAGCGGGGGCTACTCTTCGTTGTGGTGCATGGGGTTCTCATTGTGGTGGCTTCTCTAGTTGCGGAGCACAGGCTCTAGGCACGCAGGCTTCAGTAGTTGTGGCACACGGGCTTAGCTGCTCCGCAGCATGTGGGATCTTCCCGGACCAGGGCTCAAACCCATGTCCCTTGCATTGGCAGGCAGATTCTTAACCACTGCGCCACCAGGGAAGCCCTGTAATTAATATCTCTGTGGAGTTGTTTGGTATATGTACTGGCCTTCATGGCAATAAACTGTCAAGATTTTAAATTTTTAAAATTTATTTGTTTAGGCCATGCATCTTTCAAGAAAAATTCTTATTTGGAAGTTTTCATATCTGTACAAGGATGAATTAATAGCCACCTTTGTCAACTTTGCTACCTCAAAACTGCACGAGAGAAAATCTTCAAAATCAAGTACATCAAGCTGATCTAGAGGAAACCATCATCAATCTAGATGCAATTAAGAAAACAAAGAGAAAAAAGAGGAAACGTTAGGGAAATATTAAGTCCCCCTGATACCTCTCGTTCCTCCCCCAAACTCAACTGCAAATGAACATCTATTTAGTGTCACTGACTGCAGCATGATGAACACAGGAGCAATCAATCGTGAACAGTGCCCATATATCATTCTGAGTCACATGTCAACCTTTTACAATGTAGCTACTACTAATAAATAATAATAAAATAGCAATAAAACCTACTTTTCAAAAATGTCTGGCTTTCATTCAACGATGGTGATATTCAGCTCCAGCCTCAAACACAACCAGACGTTGACTTTGATGCTCAGACGTTCAGCATTAGGTCCAATGGATTTAATTCAATGCACCTCTAATACACACATACAGTAGAGAAAGATTCTGTGTGTGTGTGTGTGTGTGTGTGTGTGTGTGTGTGTGTCTTGAGGTCAATACACTAAAAAGGGGACAAAGCTCTATTTGAATGGTCAGATTACCTGTGATTTTTATTTCCCACTTACCATTTTCTGTATCTCTAAGTTGTTACAATTTAGAATACAGCACTCTTATGATGGGGGTACAATGCAAGTGGTTGATCTGAAAGTGAAGGAGCAGGCGTGGGATGCTGGACCCGTGGGCGGGCTGCTTGGGAACTTAGAGCACAGAGCTGGG
Source organism: Lipotes vexillifer (assembly GCF_000442215.2). Classification (NCBI taxonomy): domain Eukaryota; kingdom Metazoa; phylum Chordata; class Mammalia; order Artiodactyla; family Lipotidae; genus Lipotes; species Lipotes vexillifer. Next base: position 271,145 of record NW_006771642.1, read on the forward strand.
GAGTGGAACAGAGGCCGGCAGGTGGGAAGTCGTGCAGCACCTACAGCTGAGCAAGCTCGCCCTGGAGGAAGGGGAAGGGGTGGTGGGCGGGAAGGCGGCGCGGCTCCAAGATAAAGTACCTGCTGAGCCCCACAGCAGGGCTGTGAGAGAAGCATCACCATCCCCATTTCCCAGGTGAGATAGTAGTTATTCTTTTCTGATGAGAACAGTAGTAAATATACGTGGTAAACAATCAAATATTCAGGCAAGTGGAAAGAATGGGGACATGAGGCCAGACAAGAGGAGAGGAGAAAAACAGAAGAGAAACAGAGAAGGTGAGACTCCAGCCAAGAAATACTGGGAAAGTAGTCATTCGAGGTGAGGGACATGCCGCCGCCAGCTCAGAAGCGAGGACGAGGGACAGTGGTGGCCAGAGGCCTGGGCCTGCCCCTCATCCCCCACCCCCAGTCCATGACTTCTCCACGCCTGTGGGCAGTGGGGAGTGAAGGCCCACTTCCCTGCACACACAGGGGGCCGGTCATTCCAGTCGGTACCATTCAGAACCAGGACCTGGTCCTGAACTCCTCACAGTTGTGCCGGCCTCTCAAATCCACCCCGACGCTTACCTAGCACTTGCCAGGTCCCAGGCACAGTGTAGGCGGTGAATACAGAGAAAGGCAAGAGGGAACCTGATAAGGTGAGGGAATAAGGACCAGCAAAGAGCCCAGGACATGTGGCTGTGTGAGAAGTGACACACAGGTAAGTTCACAGAGCCCCGGGAGCTGAGGTGTCAGCACACCCACACCGCAAGCAGCAACGCGTGGGAAGGGTCCAGAGGCTCTGGAGGCAATGAGCCGGTGGACTCGTGGTGAACACTGTTTACCCAGTAAGCGACGGACAAAGCAAGTCAGACTAGAGTCTCAGAGATACCGTGGCCTTATCAATTCTCATCCAAACAAGGACACTTTTGACAGAGTGGCACATATATTAAACCAGACCGCACACAGCTGTGTGTGGACGCCAGGTCCTGGACGCCACAGTGAAAGGGGTGGGTAACACCTCTGGTGCCAGGACCCATATACCATGAAGCAAACGCACCCCCACCAGGACACTAGATGGTTAATGATCTGGGGGATGTGGGTCACCTGGGAACACCACTGCCGAGTTTAGACTCCCCGAACCACCTAGCAAGCAACACTTCCGTACCTTCACTCAAACCCTAAGGAGGCGGCACTGTGATGGAGACCCTTGGAGGCACGGGGTGGAAGCAAGACCATGCTGTTACAACATGCCATTTGCTGAGCTTGGGTCTCTAGTCCCCGAGGGCAGGGAGCCGTGTCTATTCATTTTTCTTAGAGACTCGACACATGTTTCAACGACTGCCATGCTCTCCTTGTTGCCATGTTTGAGATGAACTGGGTCCCGTAGAACAGGGTTCCTGGAAGCCTTGCTGAATGCTCAGATCCCAACTGCTCTTCTGAGTGATTTACCCACCTGTTATAGACTGCTTTGTGTCCCCCCCAAATTCATATATTGAAACCCTAATCCCAGTGGAATGGTATTTGGAGGTGGGGCCCTTGGGAGGTCATTAGGTCCTAAGGATGGGGCCCTCATGATGGAATTAGTTTCTTTGTAAGTAGAGACAGGACAGAGCTTGCTTCCTCTCCCTGTCTCTCTGCTCCCAGCCATGAGGACACAGCAAGAGGCAAAGAGGCCAGCGTCTTGATCTTGGACTTCCCAGCCTCCAGAACCGTCAGAAATAAATGTCTGCTGTTTAAGCCGCTGGTCTATGGTATTCTTGTTATAGCAGTTTAAACAATCTAAAACACCACCTCTGGCCTGAAAGTCAAAAAGAAACAGAGTGCCTGTCTGGTGAGAAGTTAGGACTTCAGCTACAGCTGGCTCACCCAGGCTGGATGAAGCCCCCGCCATGTCCTCGGGTAAAGACAGGAGGGGGAAGCTCTATAATGGTGAGAGCTGGGCAGAGACAGGGAAGGACGAAGGAAGGGGGTGACTTGGGTGAAGACAGTGGAGGTTTCCTGGACACCTGGATGGAGGTCATTTGCTCACTGGTGCAGAGCATCATAGATGGGACGCCCAGGCCCCTCAGTACATACATTTCACGTGAATGAATGAATGGGTGGAGGAATTAATTTTACTCTGAGTGCTGCTCCAAGGGGCACATAAAAGGTTCTCAATTATTCAGGTGCAAAAATCAGTGCCAAGTAACCAACGGCAGCTTTGAAGCCGTCTCTGGAGCCCACACACCACCCATATCTGACCCGATAACGACCTTGGATAGAGTATCCTTCTGACTGCCCACTCCATGTGGAGGGAGAGAGGGGAGGAAGCAGGCGCGAGACGGAGGAGTGTGGTGAGAAAGACGCACAGGAGGCACTGCTGTTTGGATTGGGAGGAAGTGGAACGGATGAGAAGGCGGGGGAAGGGAGGACGGGGAGCCCACAGTGAAAGGAAGCCAGTTCAGAAGCCTGAATGGCCCCTGCTCAGCAGCAGTGGGCTCTGCCGCTCCCAAAGCAAGAGCACCAGACAGTGGCTCTTCTTGGGGGTGGGGGATGGTTCCTATGCCCTGAATCTTGGAGCCTAAGGGTTCCTGAGCACTGAAAACCAAAATATAAGGGAGCAAGTGCTACAGCCCAGAGACGGAGGAAGCCCAGGGGGAGAGCTGGCAGCTGGGGAGGCACGCTGGGCATCTGAGAAAAGCGGCCTGGAGGTAAATGCAGGAGGGAGGACACAGGGCCAGGAGGAGCCATGCTGGCCACCTGCTGTGTCTGCAGACACCAAGGGATGGGGAGCTCCCTGGAAAGTGGGCTTTGGGGAGTGTAAAAGTCGTCCCGGGAGGGATGGGCATAAGCGGGTGAACACACCCCACTGGTACCAGCAGCTCATCTGCAGGTAGAGTCCAGGTGCGGCCTCACGGGAGAAGGGCTTGGAAAGAATCAAGGAGAAGGTGGCCTTGGACATTCCCACCTGCTCTGTGCTCTCCCCACCCGCCACCTTGCACCCAGGACTCAAGAAAAAGTCATGACTTACTTCACTCTGAATAACAGTCTCTAGGTCCATCAGAGTGAAGGGTGTCAGGAAGAGAAAAACAAACACCGTATGCTGCATATACATGGAATCTAAGACAAATGGTCACGAAGAACCTAGGGGCGAGACGGGAATAAAGACGCAGACCTACTAGAGAATGGACTTGAGGATATGGGGAGGGGGAAGGGTAGCTGGGACGAAGCGAGAGAGAGGCATGGACATATATACACTACCAAACGTAAGGTAGATAGCTAGTGGGAAGCAGCCGCATAGCACAGGGAGATCAGCTCGGTGCTTTGTGACCGCCTGGAGGGGTGGGATAGGGAGGGTGGGAGGGAGGCAGACGCAAAAGGGAAGAGATATGGGGACATATGTATATGTATAACTGATTCACTTTGTTATAAAGCAGAAACTAACACATCACTGTAAAGCAATTATACTCCAATAAAGATGTTAAAAAAAAAAAAAGAAAAAGTCATGTAAAATCTCCTTGAGGTACCACTTTTTACCTCTCTAACCTAAGCTCCTGATTTCCCGCCTGCTTACCTCCACCATCCTGCTCCTGTACATTTCCTTCCCCTCCCTCCCCCCCTCTCCCTCCCCCCCTCTTCCACTCCCCTTCCCCTGCACTCCTGCTGCATTACTGTCCCCCCCTTGAGCCCCTCCCTCTCCACCCCTTGTCAATTTTCTCTTGACTCCTCCCTCTGTCCCTTGCTTGCTGGTCCCACTTCTCAGCCCTTTGACATCTCTGATTCCCGCCAACCCTCTTCCCGACAATAAAGCATATGCACACCTTCACCTAAACTCTCTCTTTCAGAGGTCCCTCTGCCCCGGTATTGTCCCTCGGGACTCTATCTCTGGCTTCAAGTTTTCAGGGGCAGTCACATGCGACTGTGGGACTCCACATAGAGATGAATGTCAATGAGGTAAACTTTCCATAGGAAAACGCAGCAGAGAAAGGCAATATTGTTACACACCCTCAAGTCTATAGATGTCCAGTGTCATGCTGTCGCCTGGGGAAGGACCAGCGTTTCTCATTCAGGAAATCTTGTCAAACAGGAACAAAAAAAATAAGAACGCTTCTCATTCTTTAAGTGCAATTCTTCTCATTCTTTACATGGCTTCACTTGAAAAAGAAGAAGAAAAAAAAAACGGGAACACACCCCACAAAAAGGTGATTAAGGAAATCACTATCCTTCCAGAGATATAAAATCTCCTTTGAAAAGTTTTATGAAACAAAGTGGTTTCCCTGTTGAATATATTCCTTGATGAATGTAATTCATCCATCATGTGAGAAATACGTTGTGCATATTCAGTTTTAAACAGTGAGTGACTCTACAAATACAAAATATGCAAAAGAGTAACAATGTTTACATGCAAGGCATTAAAGTCAATTTTCTTTTCAAAGTGATTACTGTACTGTTTTTGTGCTCCTTGGTACCAAAAACCAAATGGATTTGTTCCCCGTGGCCCAATTTCTGCCAGGACCCTGATACCTGAAGGGAGGAGTGGGTGAGCTCCTGGTGAAGGAGCTACTGAGGTTTCCTAGAAGCATGGAAAGCTTGGGCTGGAGAGGCCTTCAGTGATCATGAGACCACACTCTACTTACAGATGAAGACCCCAGGCTCCAAGAGCTCATGGGAACATCACTCTGTGTCTCAGAGGCTCTGGCCCAAGCAGAAAAGTCCCCCTCAGTCCAGACCATCTAAGCCAGAGGTCGGCACACTTCTTCCGTGAGGGGTCAGCAAGTAGATATTTCGGGCTTTGCAGGCCACGGTTTCTGTGGCAACTACTCATCTCTGAAGTTATGGTCCCAAAGCAGCCATAGATGGTATGTAAATGAGTGGGTTTGGCTGTGTGCCAATTTATCAACTGATATTTGAATTTCATATAATTTTCACATTTTGTAGTATTATTCTTCTGTGGGTTTTTTTCCCCCAAACCATTTAAAAATGTAAAAATCATTCTTAGCTTGTGGGCCATGGAAAAATAGGAGGCAGGCCAGATGTTGTCCATCAGCCACTATTTGCAACCTCTGGTCTAAGCAAATGAGCCCAAGTCTCCGGCCAAAGCAGGTCCCAGGAGAAGCTGGGGAATCTTCTACCTCGAATGCAGCTGACGGTGGGCACGGCACTGCCCTCCCACTGTGCCCCAGAGACGCAGGCGAACACAGCAAGTGTGTGTATTTCATCAGGTCCACACCCAAAAGAGTAGTAGTTAGATGGGAAACAGATGTTGCATTTTTACCTATTGAGAAAACCCCCAATCTCTGAGGCTGAGCTCCCAGGAGGGCTCCACCAAGTCAAACCCTCACGAGGTCTGTGGTCAGTTCCATCAGGCCACCTGAGAAGGCGAGCGGGGCCGCCACACCTGGACTTGACCCCGAGGCAGAGGAGGGGCCCAGGCAGAGATCAGGGGGTGGCTGGTCATTTCAGAGAGCTGCTTCTAACTGCTTGGCCTCCTGCAAGATGATCCCCACCCAGCAGGCCACCCAAGCATGGCCAGAGAGGGCTTCAGCCTCTGGGTGATCTTTCAAGGAGGATGAGGGATGCAGAGCCTGCCCTCGGCACCAAGACCAGAGAGCTGGCTGGCCAGCAGGAGCTGCCAACAGCAGTGCAGGCAATGAGAGAAGGCTGCAGAGCCCTGCAGAAGCGGCTGGATGAGCGGGAACAACAGCTCGGGCTGAGGGCTGAGAAACAGCTGACTGGGCTGCAGAACCAGGGTCCTTGCAGTAAGCAATGGGACTGTCCCGGCCACGAGGCCTGAGGGGAAAATGCACAAGGAGAGGACAGAAGATGAAGCAACAGAGAGAGAGGAATCGGGCCTGGCCTGCAAGAAGCGCCGGCCAAGCTGCTCCCACCCATCCCCACCCGTAGCCCCGACGAGGGACGGGCCTGAAACGGGCGTTCTGGGAGGAGGCTCAGAGCAGGCAGGGCCCCTCCGTGCCGCCTTCAGGATCCCGAAGGAAGCCCCGCAGCTACCGGGGAAAGGAAAGGCCAAGGGGCTTTCAGAGGAAAGGTGCTGGCGGGAAGAGGGCCTCGGGAAGACTGCCCTGGAGACGGCGGACGGGGTGGGGGGGGCTGGTCCTCCCATGACCAGTACATGGGCAGGAGCAACGGCCATAAAGACTCCACGCAACCCATCATAACCCTGCTGTTCCCGGCAACCCACCTGTCAGAAGAGAGCCTCTGGAAGGAGACCTTGCGGAGCAGGCAGACGGCCTGCTAATCGCAGGGCCTGGGCTGCTGACTTTGCAGGGACAATTCGGGGTTTGAGTTCTGGTTTTGTTGTAAGTCCCCTTTGCAGTAAGTCCCCTACATACAAACAAGCTCCGTTCCGAGAGCGCGTTCATAAGTGCAACAAAGTTAGGTACCCAACTAACACAACCAGCTGTACAGTACTGTACTGTAATAGGTTTATAATACTTTTCACACAAATAATACATAAAAAAGAAACAGAAAAAATTTTTAAAAACATTTTTAATCTTACAGTACGGTACCTTGAAAAGTACAGTACCAGTTACATCACTGCTGCTTTTATGCTTGCTTCTGGACATCCTGGGTTTGAAATAAAGATACTGTACTACCATACTCTAAACAGTGCTGTACAGTAAAGTACACGAAAGCACAACCACTTGTACAGGATACACACACGTGGCAATGTTGGCCAGACATGTGAACTAACTTACGTGACTGGATGTGCGAACGCACATTCGCATCTTTGAAAGTTCGCAACCTGAAGGTACGTGTGTACGGGACTTACTGCATTGGAGGGGTGGGGTGGTGGCGACAGGTGATGATTGTTTTTCTTCAGAAGAATTCCACTGCACGGTTCCCCTGACTGCTGCCCACTGCCCCATGGCGGGAGGTCAGGGGGGCAGAGGGTGTGATACTGGATCCTGGTGAATGATATCAATGAAGATGAGTAGAGTGTCGGCTGGTGGAAAACTCCCCTAGGACATGGTCTGGGGCAGGAGAATGTGGGATTCATCCCCGTGCGCGCACCACCCAGGACAGGGCCCAGCACAGAGCGGGGCAGACTGAGCTCGTGGGTGAGCTGACCAGGGAAAGCTGCACAGGCTTTCCCAGGTACACCGTCCTCCCCCTACCCAAGGTCTGGACCGGCTGCCTAAGTGACTGCTTTCAAGTTTCTGGCGGTGGGGGGGATGGGGGGAGGATATTATGACCCTCATTCCCACATTCCCAATCCTGACGATTTCTCTGTGTCACTAAAGCTAAAGAGACCACCCGAGCAGAGCAAAACCCCAAGGTCACAACCAATATCCCTGAAGCATCCGGCAGATCCAGCCCTTCAGAGACATTAGGAGAAGGGTATGGAGAAGCCAGGAAGGAGAGCCTGAAACCATTTACACGTCAAATCTGAGACTGGCGGTGGTGGCATCTGGAGTCCTCTGGGCTCTGTCTCCTCTGGGGTTGTTCTTCCTGGCTCTGGGGTATCCCACGAGGGAATACACGCAGGGAGCTTTTGGAGGGGAAAAACTTTGACTTAGGAGCTCTGCTATGGGTTTGACTGCTTTGACCATACAAATGACACAGAGTTGACCTATCCATTTTCCCACGGGTCTACCTTAGATCCAGGGTCCGGGAGGAAACTGGCCAGCATGGCTGGGGGACAGGGGAGAAGAGAGGCTGGTTGGGCCTGGGAAGTGGGGAGACCACCTAGATCTCACAGCCAGGACCACACACATTGTCATACGACCTGTTGACTCATCTTAGAGGCTGAAAGCCCAGTCACAGCTACGGTATCGAGTCAGAAGGCCTAGGAAGCCATGGTGGTACCAGGAACAGTGGCTCTCATCCTGGGAAGGAGACCTGAATGGCAAGAGAACCCTTCTGAGGGGATGAAAAGATCCTGAAGACAGTTGGTGGTCCCTCATCGGCTGCCCTGTTGGCACTTCTCAGAGGGACAGTGATGTCCTGTGGATGTGACTCCAAGGGGGGCAGAGTAGGGAAAAGGATGAGATGCCAGGCAGGGGTGCAGGGGTGCTTCTGCCGCTTCCTAGGACAGAATGGTGGTCGTGACCCTGGCTGGCAGGAGAAAGGGCCTGGCTTTCTTGAGTGGGCGGAGGCTCTGCTGGGAACTTCGACCCAGCAGTAAGTATTAGGCCACAGCATCCCTTTGTTCTGAAAAGCTGTGTCAGTCAAGTTCATTTCCTCTGCTTTCTATCCTAAAAGGAGGCTTGGAATATAGGAAAGGCATTCTGAGAAGAAAGAACCTTCTGGTGACTTACACTGTATCAAGTAAACCCTCCATATTTTCCAGGCCACTTCCTGGCATGAAGGATGTGTCAAATAAACATTGAGGGTTAAGTTCATTACGCGTCACAAAATTATTTTTGTCTATTTCTAGATCCAGGGGCCAGATGTGGATATGAGCAGATGACAGAGAATGAAAGTTGGGAATTGCATATTAAAGGGATAACGTTCACTTTGAGCCAACAGTGGTTCTCTGTTTCCTCAGAACCCTCTGCATATCTCTTCCAGAAGAGAACGGAATTCGCCCCTATTAAGTTGCAGAATCTGCTTTGTGAAGGCATGTGTCAGGGATGTGGGGCGCAAAGCTTACGGTCTCAGTTCTGCCAGTTCCTCCTCTGTGTGACCTGGACCCTCCTTCAATACCACTTCCCACATATATCAACTGAGGGCACTTCAGCAGACAGTGGTTTCAAGCAGCTGAGATAATCCCTGCACAACTGCGGTATAAGGTTGAACACAATGCTGAGGCTGGCTGGAACACAAGAACATCCAGGTCCCTTCTTTGCTCACCTGTGAAGCTGGGTGAGCCACACTCTGACCCACCCCCGCTGCATCTGTAAATGATGCAACCCATGTACTCATGCCTCATGAGATAATGTCCAAGAAATGGTTAGTAGGTCAATATGGCAATGCACATACGAGTATGGCTCACACTGCTCAGCAGTTTCCCTAGCGTCCTCTGAGTCTGTGCACAGACGTGGTCAGGGTGAACCATTCCACAGCACTCCGTCTTGTAGGGTTGGAGGAAAGCACCCAGATCGTGGGCCTCTGGCCCACAATGAGTGTTCCACTCAGTCATTAGACGAGTACAGTCCTTATGCAAACACCAGTGGTGTTTAAGTCCCTGTACTCAGCCCACAGGTCAATACAATAGACAAGCAGAGACTGCCCTTCACCATCATCAGGACCAGCTGCTGAGGGTGGGTGATCTAACCATAAATGCCAGAGAGACACGGCGAGGCAGAGCGGGGCTGGCCGGGCAGCAGGAAGGGAAGCTGGATGCAGACTGTAAGCCCTCAGATGACAGGAACAAGGAGGAATTATAGTAGAACTGAAGGGTAGCAGAGAACTTTCCAAGAGCTGGGACGGGACTGTCTAAATGCCTTATAAATGAACATGTCACCCAGCATGCACCAAGCAGGGCCTGGGGTGGGGGGCTATCGGGCCATGGCTTTATCATAGGGATCCCTGCTGTGACTACAGGGTTAAAATAAATGACCTGTATCTTCCTAAGACATATGATTACATGATCTTCAACTAACTGGCAATAATGTGTGGACTAGAGGTTCCACGGTTAACCTCAATCTTCATATTCTAAAATGGAACTCAGTTTTTCCTTCCCGAACCATCTGGTAAGCTGACTTCCATTCTTTCCATCAGCAGAACCTCACTTGTTTTCAATCTTGAGGCTCAAAACTCCCTGCTTTCCTTCCGTTAAGGTTTTCCAGGCAGCCATCTTCTATCAGGTACCATGCCAGGCACTGCCGCAAACTCAAAATTGAGTGGGATGGTCCCATACAGACTCAGTTTGAGCTGTGAACAAAGAAGTAATTTTTAAATGTCTTAGGAGAGAGGGAGACAGGGACACAGAGCACACAAGCTCAGGTCTCAGCAGGATGAGCCTCGGCCACAGAGCCCTAACCTCGCAGGCCTGCTGCCCCTCATCACTGCCCTTCCTGACGTCTGTGTCTTCTCACTCTTCCCACCCGAGTTTACGACCTTACTGCCCCAAACGTGGGTCACTACAACAAGCATCTAACAAAAATAGTTCTGTGCTAGTGCTACGGACTGAATTGTGTCCCCATCAGAAGTCACATGCTGAAGCCCTAAAACCTAATGTGATGGCAGTCAGAGGTAGGCCTTTGGCAGGTGATGAGGTTTAGATGAGACCTCAGGGGTGAAGGCCCCATGATGGGACCGGTGCCCTTATGAGAAACACCAGAGAGCTTGCTTCCCCCCTCTCGCTACCATGTGAGGACACAGCAAGAAGCGGGCCATCTACAAGCCAGACAGTGAGCTCCTGTCAGGAACCAAATGGGCCAGCACCTTGATCTTGGACTTCCCAGCCTCCAAACCATGAGAAAATGAATATCTGTTGTTGAAGCCACCTGGTCTGCGGTATTTCGTTATGGCAGCCCAAGCAAATACAGTTGGTCAACAGCACCTAGGCAAAAAGAATGCCTTTCATTTGTGAAAGGTGTTCTAAACAATTTAACCAGATTAAGAGTAGTGAAAACTTTTTTCCTCTTCGTGGACACTGAGGGAAAACAACCCAGCGAATGATGACCACACCCTTGTGTTAACCAAGTCTTCCCTTTCCTCGGCCCTGCCCCCTCCTAGGTAGTGGCCTTGGGAGAAAGGGGCCATTAAGAAGTTGGGTTTTGCTCTGATGGAAAGAAGGTCAAGAGGAGCTGAATTCTGATGGCAGCCTGGGGCTCCTATGACTGCTCTTCTAGGTATCCTATTAAGATAATATCCTAAAACCCAACTCTACTTGTCCAGCTATGCTCAAAGTAGAAAATATGGGGACCAGGGGACTTCCCTGGAGGTCCAGTGGTTAAGACTTCACCTTCCAAGGCAGGGGGCGTGGGTTCGATCCCTGGTTGGGGAGCTAAGATCCCACATGCCTCAAGGCCAAAACACCAAAAACAGAAAACAGAAGCAATATTATAACAAATTCAAAAAAGACTTTTAGAAAAACGGTCCACACCAAAAAATCTTTAAAAGAAAAATAAGAAGGAAAATATGTGGGCCAGCATGACCCAGGAGCTGTTAGGAGCTACCGATAATCCACATTTATCTTGAGAAGCAGGGACCTCAAGAATCTACCTCCCTGGCCACAGAAGGCAATCAATCGCATTTACATCTTTTCTCTTTTATCCATACACCAAATAAATGGTAAATCTCCATTTCTAAAGAGTACTTAATTCAATCGAGCCTCCTGGATATACTGGGGAACCTGAAATAGGGAGCAAATATGGATCACGACCCTCAGAGGTCATCCTGTAGAGATGCTATTGACATAGGTATCTTCATCGAAGAGAGTGGAAAAGCAACGTGCGTCTTAGGGTTTCAGATTTTAAAACAGCCATTTAGAGAGCCACACTAGCAGAAACAGGAAGTCTGCTCTACATTTAAGAAGTCAAAGATTACACAGCATTTCAGGCTCCCAGGAAGGACATTCTTGTCTTGAGCTATTTAAAGGCATTTGAGTCCCTGTTCATCCTCATCTTGATCATCTCATTTATGTTCATCTTGACAGAAACAAGGCTACTCTGAGTGGACCTTCAATACTGTAAAGCAAAAACACCCAGTGTGCCAAGACTTGGTCAAGAGCAGCTGGATATGGGCTAATATCCCAAGTTACTCTGTGATAAGTGTTTATTTTAACAACTCGCTTGCTGTACGTCTTATGTGATCCTTCAACTTCAGTGCTTTGTGCTGCAAAACAAGATTTATTTTTCACAAGGAATGTTACAAAATTCATGTCAGATTCTTGGAAGCAACCATAGATAGAGACAGCTCCATATTCGCATCTTTGAAGCAAAGATTCTGGGTTTCAGTTGTGTCTGGAAGCCTGAGTTTGTGAGACAAATTAGAAATCCATTCTCTACCTGTTTGTCTTTTTAGGGCTCTTTGGGAGGAAAACAGTAAAAGCTGTTTTGTCAATAAACCAAAGGAAAATTATGACTCAGACAACTGAAAGGAAAGGTTTTAGGTGATAGTAAAGCAGTAAGGGTACAATCACTTTGGCTTCCACCCACAGGTAGATTTTACAGCACTATTACAGACAAGAGGGTGCCACAGTAAAACCACGTGGGACACTGACAATGACACTGCCATGGCTGGCCTGAGAGCGTCTCCAGGAGACGTGGCACAGGCTGTCCTGACCGGAGAAGCAGCCCCACTGAGGGAGAGGAGTCCTCAACTTGGACTGACTTTACCACTCTATAGTCCTGGCAAAGTGGGAAAGCTTCTGAGCATCTCCCCAATAAATACGGGAGTAAAGTGACATCAAACCAAACTTCATGGGAGTGGTGTGCAAACCAAATGAAGTAACCACAACCTGGGACACACAAAAGCACCTGATCAATTACGGGTACTCAATCATCTGTTGAACTGCCTGTCCCGTCCCCTTCTGCACTTGGTGACAGTGCTGAGAACCACGTTTGAGATATGCCCCCCCGACACACACACACTCACAGTCCATGTGGCTAAAGTGGGACCCCGAGAGGGCTCCTGGGGTGGGCACATGCCCAGATCTGGTCTGTCAGAGCACTGCATCCCCTGGCAACAGACCCTGGCTCAGTGCTATCATCAGACTTCTGCGGGAGTTTCGCTGATGACATGTAACTGGACCACCACTCGGGGAGAGCCTGCCTGAGATTAAAACTAGCACAGAGGAAGGGCTAGAGGACCGAAGGAAAGATAAACAGTGCCGTAGGTACAGTGCTAGCACCTCTGGATCTTTATCTGAAGCCAAACACCCGCCTGGCTATCCTAACTTTATGAACAATAATTCCTGCGTGGTTTGTTTAAGCTAGTTTGAACTGGGCCATCTGTCTTTTGAGAGTGAAAGAATCCTGGCGAATATATTGTGATTTTATTTTCTCTGAGTCTCCCCCTCCCCCCTCCCCTCC
>NW_006771642.1:285170-286382 GCF_000442215.2 Lipotes vexillifer
CTCCCCCCTTCCTTCTCCCCTCCTCCCCCCTCCGTTTCCCCTTCCCTCCCTTCTCCTTTTTCTTCTCTGTGTCTCTCTCACACACACAATAAATATTTTTAATCTGTATATATGATGAATTATTGGACAAGCACAACGCTTCATGGCTACACTACAAATTCTGTATTTGCAGAAAACTCTCACTCATTAATATGGATGGAAAAGCCCTAAGTAAAATCTTAGCAAATCAAATCCAGCATATCTTACAATAATAATATTAAAACAACCATGCAGTGTTACCATGTACCTTTTATTCCAGAAAGATGCAGATAATTCACCATTAGGAAATCTATTAATAGCTTAAATAAGAAAAAAAAAAAAAAACCTGTGCTTATCTCAATAGACACTGAAAAGGACATGTGGCATAACTGATCACATGACTCATTCCTTTGACAGGTGTTAGAAGTTAGAAGTCCTAGCGTTAGAAGTTGCTGTGTGCTTCCACACTGACTGCTCAAAGCTGCCCTTGTTCAGATCACTTGAGAATCATTTCTCAGCTCCATGTGGAAATGGTCCTCAGAGCCAGAATGATTCCAGTGATGGGAACAGCTGACATGTACTGGGCACAGACACCGTCCAGCACACTGCTAAACACTTTACACGCAGCGTCTCATTTCAACAGCTCAGCTCAACTGCTCCAGAAGGTAGGTATTGTTCTTATTCCATTTCACAGATAAGGAAACCAAAGTTAAGAGGCTAAGTAATCTGCCTAAAGTCACACAGCTAAGTAACGGCTAGAGCTAAAATGCATGCAAACCAACGTACGTTGGATTTAAAAGCTACTGCTTTTAATCACACAATACGAAATATGGCCTCTAAGTTAGGAACACATTCTCTATTTAAAATTTTATTCTATTATAAATTACAAGACCAAAAAAGCTGGAAAATATGCTTACACAAAAAGAGATAACTATAGTTAACTTTTTGTTGAATATGAATCCAGGCCCCTTTCTGTACATATATAAATACAAATAAAAATAGATATATTTAATATGAATAAGATCATATTATTAATAGAATTTACTTTTCTCAACTAATAAATCATGAAGCTTTTTCCCGTCAATACAAATAGAAGTATATCATCATTGCAATGCCTAAATGATAGGCCATTTAAACTACATACAAATAATTTAACCATTATTTTTTTTTTTTTTTTTTTTTTTTTCCCCATAC
>NW_006771642.1:286415-305701 GCF_000442215.2 Lipotes vexillifer
CACGGGCTTCAGTAGTTGTGGCACATGGGCTCAGTAGTTGTGGCTCGTGGGCTCTAGAGCGCAGGCTCAGTAGCTGTGGCACACGGGCTTAGTTGCTCCGCCGCATGTGAGATCTTCCAGGACCAGGGCTCGAACTCGTGTCCCCTGCATCGGCAGGCGGACTCCTAACCGCTGCGCCACCAGGGAAGCCCAATTTAACCATTATTTGTCATTGTTGGACATTTAGATTGCTTCCAGTTTTATAAACAACACTGCAAAAATCATTTCTGTATGAGGTATTTTCTCACTCTGATTATTTTCTTAAAATCGATTAACATACTTGAATCAGAGAGTTTACACATTTACTACCACCAGAAATAAATGAACTTCCCGGCCAACGCAAGATTTTATAGTGCTTTTTAACTGTTGCCAATCTGACAAGCAAAATGTATACCTTGTTTTGACTTTTATTTCATTAGCTATCAGTGAATCTAACATAATTGTGATTATTTTAATTTATTTTCTGAATTGCTTAGTTCTTTATTTCAAAAATGGTCTTCGAGGTTTTAGTCTTCCTTTTATTGTTTGTGCATACACACATAGACTCACACACTCACACATACACACACATGTACAGATATACATATGTTGATATTAACTCTTCCTCACATACTTTAAAAATATTATCTCCATTGATATTTAACTTGGTCTAAGCTGATTTTTAAATTTTAACTTATGAAAAATGTTAAGATATACAAAAGGGAATGAAATTTATACAAAAAATTCCCACCTTAAGAAATAAAACATGCCCTATTGAAGCTGTAAACTTTTCCAGTGGAAAAACTTCACACTTCCTTGTATTACATTTTAAACATGATTCTAGTAAACCACATATGGCTATATGTATATATTTTTAATCTAATTTGACAATCTTTGTTTCCTAATCCAGAAACAAAGGTTTATTAATTTATTGGGACTACTTATATGTACAGACTTATTTCTACCACTTTTTTTCTTTTTGACCCACTTTTTCTGTCTCTTTTCCCCTCCTTTGTTGCTGTTTTATTGGAGATGGGGGTTATATACACCATTCTGTTCTTTGTTGTTCTGCTAGTTCGAAGGTTATATACTCTACATGCAACAATTACTACTCTAGAAATATGATTACACATACTTGGCAGAGTTCAGTAATCCTGAATGGCATAGCTTTACCTCTGATCACCCCATAAAGTAGATGTTAGTGTTATTTATTTATATTCAAAGCACACTTATGTTTATTCTGCGTTCATCACTCTCTTCGCTCAGCATTCCTCCCTGTGCCTGAGAACTTCCATTTGGGGTCACTTACCATCTCCCAGAATTAGATCCTTTACAAGCTTCTTTGATGAAATCTGTAACTCTCTTGATTTATTTATCTTGAAATGTTTTTATTTTCCTCTCATTCTTAAAAGAAAATTTTGTAAAGTTTAGAATTCTAGGTTTACAATTATTTTCAAGTAGCGTATTGAAATTATTATCCTATTGCCTTCTGGCTTGAATTACTGCTGTCAAGAAGTCACTCATCAATCTACAGCTGACCCTTGAACAACTCGGGTTTGAACTGCACGGGTCCACTGATACGTGAACATTTTCAATAGTAAATACTACAGAGCTACGCGGTCTGTGGTGGGTTGCATCCACAGATGCAGAGGAACGGGAATACGGAGAGCTGACTACAGGCTGTATGTGGGTTAACCCCCCGCGTTGTTCAAGGGTCGGCTGTCACTGCCACTGCTGTGTAGATGATCTGCCTGTTCTTTGTTACTGCTTTTAGGATTTTTCGGTGTTCTTGGTGTTCTCTATTTTCACTACATTTTGTTTAGGTTGGGATTTCTTTGTATCTTTTCTAGGATTTGTTGTAGCTTCTGAATCTCAGGCTCAATGCCTTTCGTTACTTCTGGGAAATTATCAGCCTCTTGTCTCCGAATATTGCCCCACCCCTGTTCTCCCTACTATCTCTGACTGGAATTCTAATTCATGCACATAAGAAGGAGGAAGCCTAATGCAAATCAAAATTACAGTGAGGTCAGAGTGGCCATCATCAAAAAGTCTACAAACAATAAATGCTGGAGAGGGTGTGGAGAAAAGGGAACACTCCTACACTGCTGGTGGGAATGTAAATTGGTTCAGCTACTATAGAGAACAGTATGGAGGTTCCTTAAAAAATTAAAAATAAATTGGGAGATTGGGACTGACATGTATATACTACTATATGTGAAATAGATAACTAATAAGGACCTACTGTATAGCACAGGGAACTCTACTCAATACCCTGTAATGACCTATATGGGAAAAGAATCTAAAAAAGAGTGGATATATGTATATGTACAACTGATTCACTTTGCTGTACAGCAGAAACTAACACAGCATTGTAAAGTAACTCTACTCCAATAAAAATTTTAAAATAAAATAAAATAAAATAAAATAAAAAACTAAAAATAGAGCTACCATATGGCCCTGTAATCCTACTCCTGGGCATATATCCAGAGAAAACCATAATTCGAAAATATACAAGCACCCCTATGTTCACAGCAGCACTATTTACAATAGCCAAGACATGGAAACAACCTAAATGTCCATCAACAGATGAATGGATAAAGAAGATGTGGTACAGGGACTTCCCTGGTGGCTCAGTGGTTAAGAATCTGCCTGCCAATGCAGGGGACACAGATTCAAGCCCTGGTCCGGGAAGATCCCACATGCCGCAGAGCAACTAAGCCCGTGTGCCACAACTACTGAAGCCCGTGCACCTAGAGCCCATGCTCCACAACAAGAGAAGCCACCGCAGTGAGAAGCCCGTGCACTGCAACAAAGAGTAGCCCCCACTCGCCACAACTAGAGATAGCCTGTGCATAGAAATGAAGACCCAACGCAGCCAAAAATAAATATAAATAAAGAAATAAATTTAAAAAAAGATGTGGTACATATATAATATAATGGGATACTACTCAGCCATAAAGAAAGAATGAAATAATGCCATTTGCAGCAACACAGATGGACCTAGAGATTATCACACGAAGTAAGCCAAAGACAAATATATCGCTTACATGTGCAATCTAAAAAAATGATACAAATGAACTTATATACAAAACAGAAATAGAACCACAGACATGGACAACAAACTTATGGTTACCAAAGGGGAAAGTGGCGGGGGGGAGGGATAAACTGGAGTTTGGCATTAACTTATATACACTACTATATATAAAAGAGATAACCAAGAAGAACCTATTGTGTAGCACAGAGAACTATACTCAATATTCTGTGATAAGCTATATGGGAAAAGAATCTGAAAAAGAGTGGATATATGTGTATGTATAACTGAATCACTGTGCTGTACACCTGAAACTAACACAACACTGTAAGTCAGCTATACTCCAATTAAAAAAAAAAAAGAAGTAGGAAGCCTAGTCTCTTTGTCTCATAGCCACTCTTTGATATGTTCTAACTCTGATCTCTATGCTGACTTCTGTCATTTCTTTCATTCCACTTTCTAATTCATTAATTCCCTATTCATCTGTGTTTAGTAGCTATTTAACTCATCCATCAGTTTCCTAATTTTGTTTATTTTTCAATGCTATAATTTCCTGACAGCCCACTTGGACTAAATGACAGCTAGCCAGCAGGTTGCCTTCAATCAGACCTGAGGGTCTGGGTAATGAGCATCTCACTGGGAACTACCAAAGACCAGAGGCCTGTTTCCAATTTTCCTGAGTTGTGTAAGGTCCAAAGGTGTCATAAATGACCAAAGGGTGTATCTTCCCCGGAAAAATGAAAATGTATGTTCCAACAGCCAACCTGGCAGAGATGAGGCAGGTTTCATTTGCTGGGTAAAAATAAAGCAATAAGATGGGGTTTCCACGCAAGGTATCATAAGAAATTCATATCAATTACACAGTGTTGTTGGGTCCATTAAGGTTCAAAACCAATAAATTACAGGGTAATAATTTCTTTGTACCATTAGATGTTTTGGCAATAATTTCCTTTTTACTGATTTTAAAATTGTGATCACAGCTTTCCTTTTGTCTGCACTGGCCTGACAGACCATGGTCAGTCCTTTTATTTTCAAACCTTTAAATCACTTTTTTCAAGTTGTAAATAGTAGTACATGGTGGTATAGTTTGGCTTCTGTTGTTTTGCACAGTTAGAAAATCTTTTTCTTTTAAAAGAAAAGTGAATCTAGATGCTTCTTTTAAAAGCCACCGTTTTCCAGTTAAAGGAGGCCCAGTGACACATGCCTCATCCCCTCTTTCTTCCCAACACACTATTAATGATAGTAAGGAACTTCTAACCCCTAATGCCAACAAGCTGGCATTTCCCCCAAGGAATGAGACTGGAGGTTTGTCTTCTAAAGAAATATAAACCTCCCCAAAGCAATCAAGGAGCTGGGGAAGGAGAGAAGAGAGAGATGATCAATCCAGGAGGTCTGTATCTAACTAACAGAATTTCCAGAAAGAGAGGCTAGAGAGAAAGAATTTACTTAAAAAAAAAAAAAAAAAAATTCAGCCCTAAAGTCAGTCTCTTGATTGAAAGGGCCCACTGAATACCCAGCACAATAAATGAGACAAATCCCCACACCACGGTCCAAACCTTCATTTTGTAGATGAGAAAATAAAAGCTCAAAGAGAAAAAGCGGGGTGCCCAAGAGCACAAACCAGGCCAATGTCGGACAGAGCCAGGACCGGGCATGAATACAGCACTCTTCCCACCTCTCCTGCGGCCTGGAATGCCTATCACACTTCTAGTTCACTTCTCCGCAGGTCCGCTCAGTCATTCACCTTCCTCCTTCTCTCCCAAAACACCCAGGGAGAGCCAGTGTGACAGTAGAAAGAGGGTGAACTTAGGATCAGAATCGGTGCCAGTCTCAGCTCTGCCTCTTACCAGCTGTCAACCTCCTCATCTGTGAAATGAGGCTATTACGTCCAGCCATCAGAACGATCCATTAAGTTCACAGATCCAGAAGCCTTGAGACAGGCTGAGTTAGTTGGCAGTGGGCACAGTATTGGCTTAGCGGCTTCTGCTTCTGTGGACCTGAAGGGAGGTCCAGAGACCAGCAGTATCACCTGCGAACTTGTCAGAAGTACAAATGTCAACCCAACTCCCCTCTGACCCGACCCCGACCTACTGACAGAGCTTCTGGGACAGGGCAGCACTTGGTACTAACAAGCCACCCTCCTGGTGATTCTGAGGCAGGTCGAGTTCGAGTGACTGAGCTACCTGTGTGACTGCGCCACCTAGTGGTAGGTGGGCCTAACATCCTGCGCGAACATTCAGCCTGAACGACTCAGGGGAGGAGCTGACCTCTACAAGACTGTAAATGCTTGACGGCACGGACTGCGCCGTTCTTTCTAACCAGTATAATCCCAGCACTTAAGCACCATGATTAATAAAGGACATACAGTTAATGAATATTTGTTGAATGGATGAAGACGAATGGATAAACTTGCACAAAGAAGACACACGTCCTAACTCCTAGTCTGTCCACAAAGTGTTGTGCAAAACTGAAACGTCGGGCTTCCCTGGTGGCGCAGTGGTTGGGAGTCCGCCTGCCGATGCAGGGGTCACGGGTTCGTGCCCCGGTCCGGGAAGATCCCACGTGCCGCGGAGCGGCTGGGCCTGTGAGCCATGGCCGCTGAGCCTGCGCGTCCGGAGCCTGTGCTCCGCAACGGGAGAGGCCACAACAGTGAGAGGCCCACGTACCGCAAAAAACAACAACAAAAAAAAGAAATGTCTTGGGATGCAGCCTGAGGCCCAGTGGCGCCGGTTCAAGAGGTGGAAGGAGACAGGGGCACCAAGCCACCACCTGCAGAGGCCACTTCCAGGCGCCCAGGCACCGTGTCTGAGGTCACAGCAGCCCTAGGCATTCAACAGGGGACCCTCTTGGGTGGTCAGCCCAACCCAGTCTGTCCAGAGTATGAAGAGGCCAGGAGGGAGGCTTGTTCTAGGGCGATGGGCCCCTTCCCCCACCCCACTATGCCAGTGAGGACAGGGAACAGAGAAGGGGGGGGCAGGGCATTACACACTGGTCTGCACTTAGGGGCAGGACCAGGGCAGAAAGTCTGGCAAACAGGGAGGGATGGCGAGAAGGACAGTCACGACACGACAGGAGGGAAAAGCCTGGAGTCCAGCAGGATGGGGGAGGGGCTGTCCCTGTGGCTCATGAATTTCTTCCCAGGGCTGTAAGGAACACCGGCAGGGCGGGGACTTCCCCAGCATTGAGCCTGGGAGGAGCAATACTGGAGCCCGGACAGCCTGTGATCCCCACGTGCACAGAAGTGCCTGCTCTCATAAGCACATTTGGTTATTTGTTCCCCAAGTTTTCCCTGCCCAGCTGGAAAGATGCCCTTCACTTCTGAACCCTGGGCCCTGTTCCGCGCCCCCGTGAAGAACAATTACAGGGAGCAAAGTCACCGCTGACCCAGTGCGTACCATGTGCCAGGTCCCATCCCAAAAGGTGTTAAACAGAACCATCTAAGCCACAATGCAACCGAATGGGGTGCACCACTGTACATGTGAGGAGGCAGCGGCCACGAGAGGGTAGCCAGCCAGCCCACGAGCCACGGTCACCGTGTCCGCCGTGGCCTGCCTCGAGCCCGGGGGGGCAGTGTTCTGCTCACCTCTGAATCCTGAGCACACAGCACAGTCAGTGCTCGATGAAGCAGTCACCGCATTTTACAGATGGGAAAACTGAGGCCTTCGCCTCTACTGTCCCCTAGTAGATGGTGTTCACATCGTCGCCACTCACACAGTAGAGGAGTCTGGGTTTTTAAACACTTGTAGCAAGATGACCCAGCATGAGCTACTGGGGCGACCCGAATATTTCCAACCTCTCTGGTTCCTTTGGGTCTTTCACGCAAAGGAAGGGGGAGCGGGGAGGGAAAGAAGGACCGAGGGAGAGAGGGAGGAAGGGAGGAAGGACAAATGGAAGGAAGGAGAGATGAAGGAGGAGGAGAAAGAGACAGAGGGAGAAAGAAAGAAGGGAGGAGGGAGTAGAGGGAAGCGGGGAGGACGGCGATTCTCAGATCTTGGGGAAAAACTCAGCAAGTTTCTGCAGCCAAATTATGCACCCAAAATGTCTGATTTTTAAGTCACTAGGTCTTTCTTTATGAAGTCACAGTAAAATGCAAACTTGTTTTTAAGTGGACTATAGAAGAAACAGCAGGGGACTTCCCTGGTGGTCCAGTGGTTAAGACTCCACGCTTCCAATGCAGGGGACGCGGGATGGATCCCTGCTCGGGGAGCTAAGATCTCACATGTGATGCAGCCAAAAAAAAAAAAGCAGCAGCAAATTCACTTCCTAAAATAAACACAAATACACATCTAAACCTGGATATGCACCAGCCACAAAGAGCAGGACAAATCATACACTAATTACTGTTTGAAGGAAGATCCGATTGTTACTTGCAGTGCGTTTCAGGCATTCCACATGAGTAGCTTACCTGAAAAGCTTTCCAATCTGTATGTCAGGAAAGTTGGTAATTCAACACTTCAACTTCCTATTGACTTTACTAGAGATATGATAATCCTTACACAGTTAGATTATATTTTATTTGTCAAGTGAAGTTGATACTTAGTTAGGAAAGTGTTATCCTTACAGACTTAAAAAAAAAAAACCCCAAAACCCTGGGACCTGCACTCGACAAGGAGCATCTGAAGCTGCCTATATATGGTGTATAGAACCCAAAGAGGTTTGCCAAGCACGTAGGGAATGGCACGTGGAACCACTAATCATCTTTCCTTAGCTTTATCTGCACAGGACCTTGACTTCATCGACTCAGAGACTCGCTTTTAAGTAATGCCTGCTAAAAGCAGCCTTGTGATATAACATCACTTATGGGGGGTTCTTGATAAAAACTTTAAAAGCAAAATCCCAACGTAATCGTGAGGCAACATCAAACAAAACCAAATTGAGGGATATTTTATAAAGGGACTGGCCTGTACTCAGCAAAAATGTTACAGCCATGGAAGGGAAAAAAAAAAAACAAAAAAGACAGCAATTATTCCGGAATTAAAGGAGGCTAAGGGACATCATAACTTGCAATCCTGGTTTAAACCTGGAGCCAAAAAAAAAAAATGGTTTTGGCTGTGAAGAACAACTGGTAAAATACGAATAAGGTCTGCGGCTTAGATGATACCGTTATATTAATGCCAACTTCCTGATTTTTAAAATATTTATTTATTTTGGCTGCGCCGGGTCTTAGTTGCGGCACACAGGATCTTCGCTGCAGCATGCAGGATCGTTTGGGTTGTGGCATGCAGACTTCTTAGTTGTGGCATGCGTGCGGGATCTAGTTCCCCGACCAGGGATTGAACCCAGGCCCCCTGTATTGGGGAGCGCTGAGTCTTACCGACTGGACCACCAGGGAAGTCCCACTAACTTCCTGATTTTGATCATACATTGTAGCTCTGTAGGAGGATGTGCTTATTCTTAGGAACACACATTGAAGTATTTAGAATTAAAAGGGGCATCGTGTCTACCACGTATTCTCAAATTTTTCAGGAAAATAAAGAGAGAGAAAAACTGAAGCAATTGATTAAGCAAAGGTGGTGAACGTTAACACCTGAGGAATCTAGGTGATGGGAATACAGGAGTTCTGTGTACTATTCTTGCAACTTTTCTGTAAGCCTGAAATTACTTCAGCATAGAAAGTTACTAAAAACAGAAAAGGAACCTTGTAGTGGTCATGCTGCTTCTCATTGCTTTGCAATTTGGGGGACTTGGAGACCAATCCATTCAGTCATTCATTCATTCATTCATTCAGTAATATTTATTAAGCACCCATTATGTGGAAGGCCTCATTCAAGCCACTGGGGATACCATAGTGAAAAAAGAAAATCCAGACTCTAAAAGGGAGATGAAGCAACTTGAAGTTTCTGGCAAATCCCCACTTGGATGCCTTGAACTCATGATGCCTTCAACTCAACATGTCCCAAGACCAAGCCTGTCATCTCCCTGCCACCTCCACCAAAATACCAGGACCTCATCAACGTTCGCCGTCTTGGGAAACAGCACCCTACCCTTCCCGTGACTGAACTGGGAACCTAGCCACTGCCGCCTCTATCAGCTCAATCTGATCCATCATCTGGTTCTGTTGGCTTTACCTCCTAAATATTTCAGGGATCCACCTGCTTCTCTCCATGTCCACTGTCGCGTGGAGCAGGCCCCGGTGGTCCCCTCCCTGGATGGGGAGGATGGATGCCCTCACCAGGCCGGCCTGATTCAACAGCCAGAGGGATCTTTTCAAAATCCACCTCCCACTACATCACAGCCCTGCCCACAACACTTCAATGGCTTCCTGTTGCATTTGGACACAAAGACACCTTTCTTTTTCCTGATACTTACTTAAATAATACCCTCGTGCATGTGACTGTTTAATAAACGGCCGACTCTCCCCACAGTGAGCTCCACGGGGGCGGGGACCACGCCTGGCTTTGCACACCACTGTGCAAAGAGCACAGAGTTGGCATTCAATTAATATTTGTTTAATTAGGTGGATAAGCAATTAAAATACTTAATGTCGGGCTTGGACCAGTGAATGGAGTGTGGTGCCATTCACTGCCACAGGGGACCTGGGGGAGGCGGGCGCGGAGGAGGTGCTGGCTTTGCAAAACGTGAGGGAGAGGTGGACAAGACGCCGGGCAGGCGGCGGGAAACAGAGACCTGTGGTTTGTGAGGCTGACTTCAGGAAAAGGTACGTACTCTGGTGCTAAATCCAGCTGTGCGCCCCTGAGCCATTCCTGTAACACGCGCTCTCCCTGCCCTTCAGGAGGAGCTGGGCGGGGGTGGGGGGGTCACATTCACTCCTGCCCTCTAACAAGCCACCAGTCATTTGCATAAAACTGTCCTGCCCCTGCCTGCTGTGGACACTGGCTGAACACACGTGTGGCCAACCTACTTTGCTCAGCATCTCTCTACACGCCACCCCCAGCACTGGGCACCTCACCCTTTGTGCAGGGGTGGCAGAGGGGTGCCCGGGGAAGGCTGGCTGAAACAAATGAGAAGTTTTCTGATAGGAAATGCTTTCAAAGAGAGAGAACACAGCTGTGATCCTTGATCACATTCATTCATTTCATTCTTTCTGGGACTTGGAATCCATCAAGCATATCAAATTATGGCAAATGAGTCCAGACTATGCCTCGTTTTAAACCTGCTGATGTGAAAGAAACATCGATGCTGTTCTAAAAATAATAATAAAAAATTCGGGCAGTTCTGTTATTTCACATTTAAATTAACTTCCATTATGTATATCATAATTTTCTGAAAAGTACCATCTTGTTTCTAAAAGCCACCATGTTTTCGTACTCTGAAGTGGTGGTCTCGGGAGCCAGCCCCTTCATTTCTGCCAGCTGTGCACCCCATGGAACTCCTGGCTTCCTTTCCCAGTTGCCACTGCCCAGAGGCTTACGAGAGAAGTCCTGTCCGCATAGACCGGGGTTTCTCAACCTGGCACTGGTGACATTTGGGGCTGGGTCATTCTTTGTTGTGGGAGCTGCCCTGTGCACTGTAGGATGTTTAGCAGCATCCCTGGCCTCCACCCCCAAGATGCCACCTCCCACCCTACCTCCCCACCCACCCCTGATGTTGTAACAACCCGGAATGTCTCCCAGTCGATAAGCACTGTGTGGACACATCTCTGGCCCCCCTGTGCCAGGGTTCTTAGATGCTCTGCCCCTTGGCTCAGTCAGAGTCTCCAAGAGAAGAAAGAGAATAGCATTTGATGACAGCTATGACTGAAATAAACGGGGGCAAAATGAACTTTGCTACTTGCTGTTGCCTCAAAGTCTGGAACCCAGCTCATCTATTGCTGTCTGTAAGGAGCAACCACGTGGCTCTCCTGATAAATAATCAATCATTTATCGATTCCAGTGGATTTTCCTTAACTGCTGTTAGGGCAGCTTGGCAGGCCAGACAGAAACCAGCGGGAAGTTGCATTTCTTAACAGGCAGAGAGCCTCTGATGGCCACGAGTAGGTCACTGTAGGGCCCCCAGGGGAGCCCCGTGTACGGAAGACTACCCTCCTCTCCTCTGGTCCCTCACTCGGCTACCAGCAAGGTACTCCACTGACCTGGCTCCCGGAAAGCTCTGAATCCACCCACTGAGCTTGGTTTTGGCTTGGGCCAACCCCCCAGGGTGCTCTTCACCCTAGACACAGCCCCCCAGAATCGTCCCAGGCTGCCAACATCCAAGCCTTTCCTTTTGCTACCTGAGCCTGGGTGCAGAGGTGCCCAGTGCCACCTGCAGCTGGTCTCTATTTTTTTAGAGTTGTGGAAGAAAAGCAGGGATCATCAAAACCAAAAGCAAACACATTTACCCTCCGTTATTAAAACCTCCTGAATCTGCATCTGAAGCGGCAGTAACTACCACAGCTTGCCTAATGCCACAGAAGGCAGGCAGGAAAGACAACACCTTACCGCGCCCTGTGCTCTCTGAGTCTGGGGGCTGGTCAGCCAGGTGGTCTGGTGGGGGATGGATAGTTCAAACCAAGGAGGATGTGCGGACGACAGACAGGGATCAAAGGTTTCCAGGACAGTTATAGCACGTGTGTTTGGGAAGGCTACGTGAAAGAAGGAAACGGGTAAGGGCAGGGCTGGGGTGCAGACAGAACCCGGGGGGCAGAGGGGAGCCTGGCGGGGGCTGCAGGGCCTTGCCCAGGGCTGGAAGCAGAGCATCTGAGCTCATGTCCATGTATGTCCATGTAGGGACCCCAGGTGAGTCTCTGAACCCCTCTGAGCCTCTGGTTTAACCTGTGTGGAAAGCAATATAAAATAAAAACATACCAACCCACTTGGCTATTTAATTCCACTTCTAGCAGTTACCCTAAGGAAAAAAGTTATGTAATTATATATTTACGTACAGGGATGTACACTACAATGTTGTGTATAATTTTGACAAATGGAAAAGCACACCAAATATTACATGCCTAAATATGAGACTAAGTCAAAAAATTATGACAAGGCCATAAATCAGAACACTTCAGTATCTCTGGTAAGATACACTGTTCCTATTAATGAAGGTGGAAAAAAATGATATGTTCTGAACAATTCTATTTTGTGTTGATTTATGACATTTTTTAAAAAGTCTAACAACATATGCAAAACTCTTAATAGTGGGTAGTAGAACTGTCTTGGCACTTATGTATAGTTTCCAAATTTTTCATAATCCACACGTATCTTTCTTGTTGTGTTCAGGAGGAAAAGTGATTATGGGGAAGAAAGAAGCCAACTCCTCAGCGGGGGCTAGGAGAAGACCCCTCCCAGGCTCTGCTTAGCTGCTCTCACAACACAACTGGAGCAGTAAAAGATGCCCCACGTTACTGTACAATGTACAGTAGCAGGAATTACCTACTTGTGAACATTTTCGCTTTTTTGTGGACTTCCCTGAAAAATGTTCCAATTGTTACAGTCAGTCTTGAAAGCCACGCAGGCTCTGCTTATTTGCAAAGGGTCTCGCTTCCAACTCCAGGGCCTGTGGCCCCTCAATGCTGCCTTCCCGGGACCCGTGTCAGCCCCTCCGGTGGGGGGCAGTTGGATGGAGAGCCAGCCCGGGGGACCTTATCTGTAACTGCTGGTGATTACACAAGCCACAGCAACAGTTTCGCACACACAGAAGAAGGCCCGAAAGGGGAGGACCTTTGTGGGGCTTTCACAGGGAATCTGGTGGGGATATGCGTCTTCCACCACTACCAGCTGGTCTCCAGGCTACTACCAGTCTGCCCTGCCCTCCTTCTGGGGAGCAGGATAATATGTGTGTTTCCAAGGCCTTATTATAAAGTCTAGAGGCACTGGTGTGGGGACAGATTATTCTGGTAGGATTTTCAGATCAAAATCAGTTCCCACCAATAAAAATCAGAATCTAGGTTAGACAGCACTGGTGTATTTGGTTTCAGAGACCCACAGATACAGTGCACATGCTTTCTTTTCTTCAAGGTGGGCATTTCAAGGCAGCCACATACAAAACTGTGATGCAACTGTCTGGCGTCCAGACATTGACCCATCAGCAAACGCATGCCTGCTGTACAGGAGGCAATATGGTGGATGCTGGGGCCACGTCAGCGACAGATGCCTGCCCTGCCCTCAGGGGGCTCCCAGACCTGCAGGAGACACAGGCATGGATCAAACATCTAGGTGATTTACTGTTTCATTCCGCATGAGAGGAAGAGCTCCAACCCAAGTCCACCCTGCGGGGCCTTGGCGGAATACATTACAGGCACACTTTATGTGGATAAAGGGGTCAGGAGGGCTTTCTCCAATGGAGTAAGAATTCAAGCTGAGGCCATAAGGAAACAAAAGGAGTTGTACGGGGAAATGGTTAGGTGTGGGGAGGGGTGGGAGAGAGGAGGAAGGGACAGGTGAGCAGTTTATCATCCCAAGGAGAGGAACACAGCACAAGCAAAAGCCCTCAAGTGGGAAAGGGCTTGACTAGACGCGGGAGTCCATTTTTATTCATTGAACAAGAAGTTCTGTGTGTTAAACTAGTGCATCAGCCTGGCCTGCACGGCTCCTACCCGCTTCTGTGTGAAAGCGCCCTCAGCTCCTCACACAGCATATCCCATCCCTGGGCAACTCTGCTGGACGTTCCTTTCCTAAGGACGGCCCAGCACAGAGTTGACATTGTGAGCGGAGTAATGGTTCTGGAAAAGATACAGAAATTATTTCTCTGTGCATCCTGGTGAATCTCAGCACAGGCCGATGATGCAGCAGTAATGGAGGCACTGCTGGGGAACTGAGGGGATTTGGTCCCAGTGTTCCACTCTCCTTGATCTCTTTCCCCAAAGAAAGCATTTAGAGAAGCTGCTCTTTACTTATTTCTCCAGCCCAGATCCCTCGGGCCCACACGGCCCTCGGTCTCCCCAGCGGCTCCACCTCTGTGTCTCCTGGGCACCTGCACCCAACCGTCTAATGCAGGAGCCTCGTGCACATCCCACGGCCACGTGTGCCTCACTATCTTCCCATCACCTCCCACCACCCGGCTGTCAGGACAGAAAGCTCGGACTCATCCTTGACTCTTCCCTCCCCCTCAGCACCCTCTCCCAAACCTGTACCCTACAGTTATGGTGCTACCCACAAAAAAGAGGTGCTGCAAGCGCCCTGCCCGACTGCGAGGATGGCCGAGGATATAACTAGTGCCCCTGGAGCTGCTCGGCATGGCGTCCTGGCCCCCAAATATATCTCAACTCCATCTCCTTCTCTCCACGCCCACTGCCACCCCCCGTCCACGTCAGCAACATCCAATGGGACCCTTGCTTCTCTGCAGGCCTCCTTCCAGTCTGCTCTCCAGACAGCAGCCACTGCGGGTGGGATCACGTGCCTCCACTGCTCAAGACCCGTCTCGCTCTCTGTTGCTCTTAGAATCGAACCTCAACCCCCTATACCCCAATCCGTGCCTCTCCGTGAGTGGTCTCCCACACCCCCGTCGCCCCTGCTCACCCACCGTCCTCCGGCCACCTTGGCCTGTTCTGGCTCCTCGAACCAGCCCAGGTCTTCCCAACCTCAAGCTAGCGCAGCTCCCCGTGACTGACACATACTAGTTGCTTAATAAATACTGACTGAGGAATAAATCAATCTCTTTTTTACATATCACTCCTATCTTTTGAAAAATGCTAAAAGGCTGTTGGTTCATCACTGGGCTCCCCGGCACATGCCTAAAGGGCAAACTCTGTATCGTTTTTTACTGGAAAAAGAGACCATATGTTTTACGTACAGGTGGTGAGGCAGCAAAATTGACTTTTTCTTAATGCTCGGTATTTTACTGGTTCTAAATGCAATCTTCTGAAACATCACTGAAATGGAGGAGCATTTTACAACTGATAGTATGTCATCATTGAACTGGCAGCAGTTTTTTCTTGGAAGCACATAAAATAATGATGTATCTTGCAATCAAGAGACTTCTAGAAAGCACGAAATGCAGTGTGTAAAGACGTTGGACATGTATGTTCAGCTTGTTTGGGCGTTCCACCTCTAGCTGAGGCAGTGCTGCTGGGCAGCTTGCAATCACAGCTAGCATCTCTCCAAAGCTCTAACTCTACCCCATCATCCTTGGGGGTCCATCTGGGTCCCTGAGAGCACTGAGAAGACAACCACTTGACGGTTCCCCAGACTTTCACAAATCCACCCACCCACACACCTACCCCCAGCTCTCTGTGACCCTTCCTAAATACTCTATAGGCCAAACTCTGTCTTTTTGAGCGGCCCAGTTTCAGAAGCTACCTCCCTACAAAGCTTCCTCTCATGATACATACACACCTAGTCAAGTTCATTTCATTCCACCTTTTGTTATAAACCTGGTCTTGACGTCTCCCCTATTAGACTCAGAACTCCCAGAGGTTGAGGAAGGGATGTTCACATTGCCCTCCACCCTGCACAGTGTTTGGTAGGTCAAAGGTGTTCAATATGTTTGTTGAACCGACCCAAATATCCCTCCATCTAAGGCAATTTGTGCCAAGAATCTTCTGCACTATACAATCAATTCCAAACTAAAATGCCAGAGACCAGAAACCTGGAGGGGAAAATAAATCTAATAGTTGATTTCAGAAAAAAGGAGAAATTCTAAATCTCTTAAAACATACCTCTGAAGTTTAAAAATGTGCAAGCTTTATTAACACTCTGCAAATACTCATTTCGGAGTGTGCTCCAATAATGCATAATTCCTAATGATCACTGGTCTGAATTGGAACCTGATTCCCTCATGCTTCAGTTACACAAGGTTAAGGTGGAAACAATGGAGTTGGAAAAACAGTCCCCTTCCGAACTGTGCCATTTCAGCTGCACGTACCCTTTCATGCATGAAACTAATTCAAACCTTCATTATTGCATACAAATCAGAAATGCTTAAATATCACCCAAAGGAAGTGAAACAAATAATACATATATACGAAACAGAAGATTCTAGAGTTCCATTCTCTAGTCTAGAGGACATAAGTTCTTCCTATCTAGAAAGAATAGAGAAAATCAGCCACTACCATATCAGCAACCAAGGTAGGGACTGCAATGACCTAGAAATAGGGAGAGGTCAGAGGCCCCAGGAGATGGGAACCAGGCCAGGAGTACTGTGGCAGATGCCATGAGAAAAACGTCCGGAAGCCAAACCCTTCCTTCTCCAGAGACCACTCCTCCCCCAGAGTAACTGGTAGAATCTGAAAACCCAAACAGGGGACCTAGAAGGGGCAGGTTAGAGGTCTGAACCTGGCTCAGATCACCTGAATACATGAGAGCAGGAAGATTCCAACTTCATCTGTCATTACCTAGACCCCAGAGTGCCCCTGCCGTACATCACAGACAAGCATCATTGCAAATGGGTCTGCTGGTGTGCAGTGGTCAGCTGCAGAAAAAGGAACAAGTGGGCAGGGGTGGGGAAGTGATGGCCTGTCACCTTTGTACCCTGGACACAGATTAGCAGCAGAAATAAACCTCGGTGCCTCCCAGTGCATTTGCCTGTGTTCACTGAGCTCTTATTCTTTGCAAAGCAACAACATCTGGGGAGAGGGGGGAGATGGGAGAAAAAGGAGGAGGCATTCAATGAAGCATCACATGACTCATGCCTCTGAGAGGTGGACTCTGGGTGTCCAGCTCGGGCACCTTGCCTCTCTTGGTGGTAAATTGCCAGAAAAATCTGAAACCTCTCTCTGGGCTCTAACCGTTAGCTGTATCCCTTGAAACTACACCCTTTCCCCAAAGAAGTTCGAGATTCACACGGTGAGAGAACAACCTACCCCACAGATCGGAGGGTTACCGCGGAGGACCCCTCAAAGAAAAGACGGGTGGGCAAGAGAAAAGGCGACCCCCTCAAGGAGTTTTCCCTTGAGAAGGTCTCACCATGCTCAAGATCTCTGGTATCTCTGCAAACAGAGAAAAGACACAGACATCACTGTCCATCAAGCAAGCCAAATTATTTTACTATTTTTCAAGTAATAAAAACAATGCCCTGCACTTGCTTGATTCAAGTGTCCCACAGTCCAAGGCACAGGCATTTGTGTGCTCAGCACCGCCAAGCCCAGCAGCTGCCCCGTATTTATTCCATTAAGCTCACGGAACAATGTAATGGACAAAACGCCTTAAACGGAGATGTAATGGTATGTACATATATGTGTATATGTGTAAATATATATATATATAATGTACATTGCCTCTGACTTTATCCCTATTTCCAATATAAACCTACATTGGACTAAAATATCCTCATTTAACTTCCTTTGCTTTTTCTAATGTCATAACATTTAAATCGATCAAGTTGCTATTGATTTTTAAGCAGCTGAACAGGTTGAAATGGCAGGCTTCGGTCGCAAGCAAACTGGCACAGCTGTTTTCAAACTCAGCGTCTGGACAGGGAACTCATCTGTTCTTCCAAGACTCCCTACTTTGCTAATGCAACCTCCATCCTTGGAACTACTGAGGCTCTTCATCTCGGTGTCTCCATGGACACCCCACCTCAGTGTCTCCTAGGCCACCCCGTTTACCCTTACCCCCAATCTAAGCAGTGCAAGTGTGAGCTCCTCCACCTGCCCGATGGAGCTGTCCTTCCTCTTTCTGTTCCAAGCCAGTGCCACTAGGTCTCACCTCCCCAGCACCTGCCTCATCTTGACCCCGCCTCCCCGCCTCCAGTCTCGCTCCCTCCTTTCCATGGTACCTCAACTTAGCTGACAAATTAATCTTCCACAAGTACTGGGACCGTGTGGCTACCCTATTCAATACCACAGAGAACTCTCTCATAATGTGTAGGGCGAGAGTCCATACTCCTTTGCCTGTCCTTCAAAGACCTCTGAAGCCTGGCCACCGCCAAACCAGTCTGTGTGACATTCCGCTGCTCCCTCTTATACCCCTAATGCTCCAACCACCCACTGGCATCTACACATGCTCAGAGTTAAGTCCACCATAGCTCACGCCATCCCTTGTACCTGCAAGTCGCTTCAGCACCGGGCTCTGTGAATTCAAACCTTCCAGTTCTTCAAACTCCAGTTTTAAAACTTCCAACCTCCAAAAGCCTTTCCCTTACCACTTTAGATGGAAGGAATCCTTCACTTCTAACTCGGATGACACATTTTTTTTCTTTGCTAGGCATTGTGGGTGTTCACCCTCCCACCCACCCCACGACCTCCCTCTACGGGGAATTCCCTGACGGCTGGCCTCTCTCTTACTCTCCCTGCAGCCTCCACAGGGATCTAGCACCGTACCATGGCCATAGCAGTCACTGCACAGCACCCAAAACTTTGTAGCAGTCTGTCTAGGTGTCCCCCTTTCCATTCTTGGACACCCTTCAGGATGTCCTATTCACAAGATAGGGCATTTTCCCAACTAAAGTAGAATTTCCCTGCTACAATTCCAAAGCAGGTCAATATTCCCACCTGATCATGAACTCTTCCCATTTTTTGAAATCTGCCCACTGAGCACAGTTGTCATAGACGGCACCCTGAGAACAGGTCAGCCTTAGAAAGCAGAGGATGTTGAACCGGCCTGGGCTTCTCCACGCTGCGTTTCTACATGTGGGTGTGTCCATTGAAGATCAGGATACATAGCAGCTAGTCGCTCAAAGGACCAGCGCTTGGGGAGCGGGGCGGGCAGAGGAGAATCCGGGGAGTTCCACCCTGTTGAATTCTAGGTCCAAACTTTTCCCTCGGTCAACACAGTACCCTCCTATCCGCCCCGACCGGCTGACGCCTGATGCCACAGGGGCCGCAACAGGAAGAGAAAAAGGCGTCGGATGGGGAAGGCAAAGCTGGGTATTTTCGGAACTTAAGTGGATCCTGGACTGGCCCTTCTGGTTCCCAGGGATGCGAGGCCAGCGTCCGCCACCCGCGTGTAGGAGCTGGCGTGTCCCGGAAACCGGGATGGGGCAGAGATTGGGCTGAAGATGCCGCTGCTGGTGCTGATGTTGAGGCTGCCGCGCAGAATGACAGCCGCTCCCCCCACCCTGCCCCAGGGGGTGTCGAGCGCCCGGCTCCACGCTCCCGGGGGCGCTCGGCGCGCCCAGTCCCTCCGGCCCACTCCGGCCCCGGGCAGGGCCTGCGGGCTGCAATGGGGCCCGCGGCCACTACTCACCCGGAGGGTTGACCGCCGCCGGGGTTGCCATCTTGCTCGGAAGGCTCGGCGCGCGCCGGGCGGGGACGAGGAGGGGCGGCGCGGAGCCGGGCGCCCCACCCGGGGCAGGCGAGGCCGGCGCAGGCCCAGGCGCCGCCGCCGCCACCGCCACCACCGCCACACAAAGGACGGCGCGGGCGGGCGCTGCCTCCGCGCTCTCCCGCCACCGCGGCCGCCCGCCGCCCCCGCCCTTATCGCCT
>NW_006771642.1:305711-311105 GCF_000442215.2 Lipotes vexillifer
TATCGCCTCCGCCCCCTCCTCGGCCTCCTCCTCCGGCTTCAGCCTTTGTCACGCGGCGGGGGGTGCCGGGCCGCGGCTCCCCCGGCCAGGCCGCAGCACCGCGAGACTTGGGGCCGCGGGCGGGTGGGGCGACCCCCGAGTATGGGGCCGCCCCCTCGGGCCCGCGCAGGTGCCCAGGCTCGAGCCGGAGGCGCGCCCCCTCCCTTGTCGCTGGGTCCGGGCCTCCCCCACCCCAGGGTGTCCGGGACGCATCACGGAGGGGCGCTGTCCCCAGGCCAGAGGGCCGGGGCGGAGAGGGTGGGGGGGCAGCCTCTTAAGATGCAGAGGGACGCGGGTCTCGGAGACGGAGAGAAACAAAGGCGCCCCAGTGCTGCCCACTTAGCATGCCAGGGCCGTGCCGCTCGGCTCCCGCGGCTAGAGACGCCCAAGGCCA
This sequence comes from Lipotes vexillifer, assembly GCF_000442215.2. Taxonomy (NCBI): domain Eukaryota; kingdom Metazoa; phylum Chordata; class Mammalia; order Artiodactyla; family Lipotidae; genus Lipotes; species Lipotes vexillifer. Next base: position 306,145 of record NW_006771642.1, read on the forward strand.
CGGGCACCTCCAAGGCCACAGCCACGGACAGCTGACTAGCCCACTCAGCAAACACCCAGGCAGAGGCAGCCGGCCCGGGAATTTGCGGATGATTTGGCTTTGAGAAAGGCTCTCAGCTCTGCTTTCCTTCTTGCGCGGTGGCTGTCATTGGTTATCACCTGAAGTTCTTGCAGGAGCCTTATACGACCACCTGAGCATTTAAAAGATTCTCTAAATGCTTTTGTCGGCATACCCTGGTAAAGTTAGGCTGTAGGGAGCTTGGAGGGATTGTTTCTCTGCCAGACGGTAGGCTGGCTCTTAGGAAGAAGACTGGCACCCTAGTGGGCGCCCTGTGAAGGTTCCATGGAAGAGTGAACACATCCCAGTGAGAGCCACAAAGGGCAAGATGGCCCCTAAGTGTAGACATGTTTGCAAAAACATCGGACTGTCTTAAATCCTTACGAAGAAGCATTTGGAGGGGTGGGTAGAGAAAAAATGCTTGGGATATATTTTCGCGTAAGCATTGTCTTCCGTAGAGTATTTGACACTACTGATTTGACTAACATGTGCTTAATTTTCATTTGTTTATCGATTCCACGAAATTGAATGTCTGCTGTGTGCCTGGCACAAAGCTAGGTATTGGCCAGACCATGGAAAGAGAGCCACAGGGGCTCTGCCCTCCCTGGACTTCTAAGGTATTGGCACTCAAGAAGCACACAGCTGCCTGGGGGCACCTTGTGGTTAGTGGTGAATGAATGAGGCCAGAGAGAGGGTGGAGTGATCAAGAAAGCACAAACTAGGCCGTGAAGAAATGAGCAGAATGTGGAGAGGTGGAAAAGAAAGACACTTCAGGTGAAGACTAAGGCATGTGTGCATCTGGCATCACGATGGGCCAGCTCCAGACAGATAATGAGAGGGAGAGAGAGAGCAACTCGGGTACCAGCTGGGACCACCCCATCCTTGTATCAGGTAGCTGCCCCTGATTTCCCCAACATCAGTCAAATGAGAGCTCAGGCTCTCTTCCACATACTCCCAACCGGCAACACCCTCAAATGCCCATGTGCACTTAATAAATACACAGTATACTTGACTGAAGATTCATTAGGGTAAGTGGAAGAGGAGGCTTATTGCACTCCTCAAGCAAGGTAAAAATCCACCTTCAATGTTTCTGCTACCCAGAACGATCCCCTTTTAGGACCCGCTCCCCACTGGCAGTTCCGTCTCTGGTGGCGCATCTTTAGTAGCCCCCAGCATCACTGTACCCCTGCTCCCACCAAGCTCTTTGCATTCTCCAACTTGCCACACCCCTCAGAGGTAAGCAAGTCCCTCTCCTTGGTGTTCACGCATCATCCACAACATGTGGCTCATTTTGGTATTATCTCCAAGCAAATACATTTTTAATAGTCTCCCTAAAAAATAAAAGTGTAGTAAACATGACCATTATAGCTGCATGCACACATATATTTAACTGTGTTGCTGCCCTCTGCCCATTTTTCTAAAATGTTGCTCTGCAGATATCTTTAGCCCTTCTTTTTGCATTTGTCCATGGCAATAAAAGGTAGAATATGGACAGCTACAAGAGGCTGGGACACTTTCCATGGTCTGCTTGGAGTCTGCCGTGCTGTGGTTTTCAGTAAGTAATAAATATGTCTGCGTTTGAACAGAGAAGGAGGCATTTCATCCTTTCCCCCAGTGACTACATCTTAGATCCTCTCCCCCAGTCACTACATGTTAGAGGTGGAAGGGACCTTTGGCATCACCCAATTCAGCCCCCAGAGTTTGCAGATAAGGAAACTGAAGCTTAGAGTAGGGAAATGACTTTCCCAAGGTCACACAGCTCAGTAGCCAAACAAGACTTGGAATTGAGTCACCCACAATGCTGGGATTTGGGGGCGGGGTGGAGGGGTGGAATGGGCAGGGTTTTGTGAAGGGATAGAGGAGTGGGTGATTTGGGCCCTCACCATCTCTCTTGTCTCTCGGTGTTAAATAGGTAACTACCCAGAAACATCGATTGTGGATGCAAACCCCCCACTCTTAAGTAAGCAGTCTGAAATGGAGCAGTTAGTCATTATTGAATACTGAGTGGCGTTTGCACAGTACAGTGGTCTTGTGCTAATTATGAGAGCTAGTAGACTGTGACCGGTTAACAGGCTCAGGAATTCCACTCAACGTTTAAACAACCTAGAACTCTTTTAAATTCCAAAGGAGGCTATTGCTTTTGAAGCTGAGATTTGCATTTTCTAAAAAAAATTAACGCTGAACCGCTGGGCCCGTAGCACACGATTCTGGGTACGGTATTCCCAGAAATGACTCGGGGTGTAGGCCACAGTGCTGATAACACTAGGTAGGGGGAAGAAATCACCTTGCCTCTGCTTCGTATCCCTTTGATATGAGAGACAGGACTTCCACTGTATAATGTATAATGATTCCAAGAATTGTTATCTTCTTTTAACTTTAACATAGCAAGAGACCAGGAAGCATGACATGAAAATGTATACAGCAAATGCTACTAGAAATTCAAGAAGGAACTGACAAAAAGCACAGTGGCAGCGCAGGCTAAGCTTTTTCTGGTTGTTGATAGAACAACGACAAATGCTAAATGTAAGATACGTTGATGTGAGTTTTGTTGTTTACTCTTGGCCATAGTGTGGGACCATAAGACTCTGCTCCACTAGCCTGAGCACAACTCTTCCTCTTAGCATGGGCCAGAGTCACCCGGCCCCAAGGGGAAAGCATGTGGCTATGATTGAGTGGGTTTGGAGACAATGACTAGACCATAATGGGACAGGCATAGTCTTCGTCCCTGGAGATGTCTGTCTCTTGGGAGTTGCTCTCATGCTCTCATCCTAAGGCCTGAACTTCTTTAGGTACTGGTGAAACATGAGGGAAGGGGGCAAGCCATATGTCTATGGCTACGACATAGCCACAGAACGTGACCAAAACTGGTTAGAACCAACTAGATCCAAGGTGGCGGAAGATTTGACTTCCAGTGGACCTTGAGCCTCATTATACGTTCATTGAAATGCATTAGCATAAGCTAAGTGACACACCAACCAGCACCATGGTAGTTCCAAGGCTGACCATCAAAGACCAAAAAGTGGGCAGTGGCCCAATTCCTGGAAATCCCCACCCCTTCCCCCAAATAGGTGGAATAATCCTCCCCCTCATTAGCCTACGAAATTACCCAGCCCATAAAAACTAACCATGCCATATTTCGGGGCCTCTCGCCTTCTGAGGTGGCCCACACACTGTCTGTGGAGTGTGTTTCTCTCTAAATAAATCCACTTCTTACCTACCACTTTGTTTCTCACTGAATTCTTTCTGCAACGAGACATCAAGAACCTGAGCTTCATTAAGTCCTGAGACCAGGTGTGTCATCTCAGTTAAAAGGCCATGGGTTCCTCTAGCACTGTTGGTGGGAATGTAAATTGATATGGACACTATGGAGAACAGTATGGAGGTTCCTTAAAAAACTAAAAATAGAGTTACCATATGATCCAGCAATCCCACTACTGGGCATATACCCAGAGAAAAACATAATTCAAAAAGACACATGCACCCCAGTGTTCACTGCAGCACTATTTACAATAGCCAGGTCATGGAAGCAACCTAAATGCCCATCGACAGACGAATGGATAAAGAAGATATGGTACCTATATACAATGGAATATTACTCAGCCATTAAAAGGAACGAAATTGGGTCACTTGTAGAGACATGGATGGATCTAGAGACTGTCATACAGAGTGAAGTAAGAAAGATAAAAACAAATATTGTATATTAACGCATATATGTGGAACCTAGAAAAATGGTACAGATGAACCAGTTTGCAGGGCAGAAATAGAGACACAGATGGAGAGAACAAACGTATGGACACCAAGTGGGGGAAAGTGGCGGGGGCGGGTGGTGGTGCTGCAATGAATTGGAGGATTGGGATTGACATATATACACTAATAGGTATAAAATGGATAACTAATAAGAACCTGCTGTATAAAAAAATAAATAAAATTCAAAAATAAGACCGTGGGTTCAAGTCCCAGTCTGGGTTGTGGCCGGGTTCGAGTCCCAGTCTGAGTTCCGCAGTTTTACTGGGACAGCACGTGCTTGCCCTTGCCCTTTTGCTGACTTTCTCAGTTGCTGGTGGCATCTGGATTGGCCTCATCTACCATGTAAAGCAAAGACAACCTAGCAGTGTAGCCTCCAAAGCCAGACAGCCCATGTTCAAATCTCAGCAGCTCTACTCACCTGCTGTGGGAGTTAAACACTCTGTGCCTCAGTTTCGTCATCCATGAAACAGAGACAATGGAGCGCATTCACCTGAGAGGAATTTTGTGGGAATTAAACAAGTTAATATTTATAGAAAGCTTAGAACATTATCTGGCATGTGGTTGGTATAACTTATTTGTTGATATTTTTGCTGTTATCAGAGAGGTAAGGTTCAATAGCCTAGGGTAAGATGGGGCAAATTGGAAAAGAAAAAAAAAGAATGCAAAACCACAGCAACTCCCCAACTCATATTGGCTCAAAGGAGTGACCTTTCGTGAGATGCTAAATACACCCAGATAATCCATAGAGTGAGCAAAACAGAGAAGGCAGGGATCCAGTTAGACCTCAGGAAAACTGGAAACAAGCATCCGAACATTGCCAGGACTCACGGTGCACATTTTTCTCTTCTCCTTTTCTTTGTGGGTCATTCTTTCTCACTACACACCACCTTCCTCCACACGGTGCAGAACATAGCTCCTGACATGTAAAGATGAAACTCTCTGGCTCCCACGAAAAGAGAGCGGCTGAGGCTGGCCCTGGCTTGCACGCCTACCTCTAGCCCCGCCGTGCCCAGGAGGCAGGTGACTTTGACCGTCCCATCTTGGGATAGGAGACCTGACCATGTGAGAAGAACGCAGCTCCTGATGAAACCTTGTGGCTGGAGCCACAAAGAAGCAGTGCTCAAAAACACGGGGATGCTCTTCCCAGACAAGGGTGA
>NW_006771642.1:311115-329748 GCF_000442215.2 Lipotes vexillifer
GAGGACGTTTCCACGGACGGCCGCCGCAAAGTGGGAAAACGTTAAAGAGAAAAAAATTAACAAAGAGGAATGCAGAAGGTGATTTAGCAAGCCCCAAAAGAAGCACTTTTCAGTTACTCCAAGGGCGGAGCCTTTGGAAAGGACCTTCGTGTACCCGCTCCACCTCCCTATCCATTTGACCTCTGACACTCACTCTCCACCCCCCACCAACAACTGTGCTCCAGTAAAGTCCAGTACTTGTCATTTCCTACACACAACATAATGCTTCCTTTGCCCCTCCCCCATGACCTTCTCACTCATCCGTCACCATTTGTTGATTGGCTTCTCTCTTCCAAGCAGTGACTCCATGACTTCTTTCATGGAGGGGCTCCATATCCCTCCTTTTCCTTTACTTTAGCATATATCTCACTGTACTGGGATTGATTTTTTTATATGTTTTTTGCTTCATTAAGCTGTCAGCTACTGCCTTCATTTTTTTTTTTTTTTTTTTTCTCCTTTGGTACCTAGCTCATATCCTGACCCATAAGAAGTATTCTAATATTTATGGAGTGAGTGGTTGAGTATCTTATCAGACATGCGTGATCATATAAACCACCATGCCTCCCCACTGTGACTGTCTTGATAGGATACACAGAAGGAAATGTTGCTTCTCTCTGCAACATCTTACACGTTTCCAGTGATAGGGAACCCCAGCAGCTCTATCTTTTAACTCCTCTTGGCTGGGTTTTTATTTTTAATTTCCTGCTATAGTTCTTTTTCTTTCTTTTTCTAAATTAATTTTTATTGGAGTATAGTTGCTTTACAATGGTGTGCTTTTCTGCTGTACAGCAAAGTGAATCATCTATACGTACACATATATTCCCTCTTTTGTGGATTTCCTTCCCATTTAGGTCACCACAGAGCACTGAGTTCCCTGTGCTGTACAGCAGGTTCTCATTAGTTATCTATTTTATACATAGTAGTGTATGTATGTCAGTCCCAATCTCCCAATTCAGCCCACCCCCCCTTTCCCCTCATTGGTAACCATAGTTCTGATCCATATTAAAAGCTACATCAGTTACCCTTGGAGAACAAGAGGGAAATGAGTATGAAAAAAGATATTCTACCCAGTGCTCAGCGCTGTATGCAGTGTAAGCCTTCCTTTTCTCCAGGTGCATGAGAACGATTTCAGCAACTCCATTTCCAGTAGGAATTAGAACAACTCCTCTCCTATGTGCCCCACTCTCTGACTTTCACATCACTCTGACACTACTATTCCACAGGCTCAGGCATTTTTGATTTGGCTTTATTAGTGAAGAAATACAACCTATGTGAAATTATTCATATTTTGATAGATAACCGCTTTCCTGTTTGTATTAATCCATTTTGGAAACCACCTCACAAAGGACAACGATTTTCTTTTTCAGCCTAACAAGATTCTCCGGGTGTTTTATACTAGGTAATACTAACTATTATGCATTGGGTCTTTTCCCATGTTATACATTTACAGAGGTAATTTTTGCTTAAAAATACCAAGTGAATTAATGGGGTTAATGATTAATCTCCCTTTCCAAGTGATATTCGACATTCTGTTGGCATCCACACTGGTTACTGTGATACAACACGTCTAGACCAAATTCATTATCCAACCAACTGGTCTGCGACTGTTCAATCACTAGCATGCAAATTACTACAAATAAAAGACAGGTGACAATGACTTCCCTTCCTGTAGGTCACACTGTTAGAGGGAAATCTGTTTCTGTTCAAGAACATTTATTTGGCAAACGTTCAGTCTCACTCATTGAGGGGTTAGGTTTTGGTCTTCTGATATCTACCTGTTTTAAATACAGTCATAGACTTTTAGAGGTAAACCTAAAAGCCCATCTCGTGTGTAATTTAGAGGTAAACCTTTGAAACTTTCCAGTTCTTTCTGCTTATTGTATCTATTAGGCAATTAAAGGTTAGAAACGGCAAGAGACGTGTACCATGTTAGCATCTTGGGCAAGGTGGGTGCCTTATGGCTAGAAGGAAGGGGAAGAAATCCCTAGTCCTCCATTATGGTGCCTCAGAGTATGACATAAATACTCACCTTATTAGCAAGAAGTCTAGTCTTTCACCAGGTTTCCCACGCCCAGGCATCTCTGGGGGTCCTCGAGGAATTTGAATTTCCCACGAATCTGTCTTGGTTGCCTCTTGCCACCCCAGGTGGCCACCTCCCTGCAACATCTTAGTCCAGACTTCTCTCCTGGTCACCACCTGTCTCTTCTAGGAACCCTGCTAGATTTCTGCTCTACTGGGCACTGCTGCCAACACCCTGGCTGCCGTCCCGGCTTGGCTCTAGGGCAGGCTCTGCTCTCCTTGTTTACCAAGGGCAACTCTGTGCCTTCTTCTCACCTGTGAATGGGACCAGAACTCAGAGTATCTCTAACTACAGGCCCATGTGCCGACTGCTCCAGAAACTGGCCCTTCTCTCTGCTGCTAAGTCACCTGCCACTTGCACTGAACACCAACTTGCCGTCAACTGAAAACCAAGCCAAACCAAATGAAGCACAAACCAGGGACATGTTGGTACCACGTACCTGGTCTTACCTCCACGTGCATACCTCTCACCACCCAGTGCTCTAGCCTTCTCTGCTCCTTGAAGTCCAGAGTCCCAATGTCTTCCAGCTCCCAGAAACCTGGGAACATCCCTCCCTCAGACAGTTCAGAGCCCACCTCAATTCCTGATTTAAGATTTCCAGCTTCCCTAGAGAACTGAAAGTGGGAACACGCATTCCCTTCCTGACCTACCAAGATGTGGGTTCCTCCCCGCTGTTCCTGGGGACTGGCTAAGACAAGGATGAGACTGATAATGGTACCCTTCCCTAAGCATGGGTTTCTCAATCTTGTAAGTCAGATTCCCTGTTACAGAGACTGTGGGATGATAGCAAGGGTGGGGCTGGGTCTCCTCATCCTCATGTCACTGTTTAAGCACAGCATCCTACAGGATTGAGGGAAAATGAGCAAGGAGATGCTTAGGAGAAAGCACAAATCCTCATATGGTCTCCATTTCATCATGTGAGTTTCTAAAATTTTAATTTAAACAGAATATTTGTCCATCAAATTATATTTGTCTTACATGATCTTTGAATGGAAAAGTAATACTGGCTATCCCTATATTCACTGTGAGAACCATTTGGCTTTGGCCCCTGTATAGTCCCTTGGCACTCTGTTGACATAACTCAGGAGAATTCGGTCAGAGGGAGAGCCAACCCACAGGACAGTAGCATCCTCGCTGTGACAGGTCCCAGACATTGTTAACACAAGGTATCTTTGAAACCCTCACTTTTTTCTCTTTTTCAGGTGCATTCCTAATTGGGAACTTCCCCAGTCACCCTCTCAAGGTGCCCAAAGAGGAGCTGTTTGCCGAGTTGCCATGGCCATTTCTGAAGTTCTGATCAGAGCAACGGGGTCCTGTGCTGAGAATGGGACCCCCACCTCCAGCCCCAGCCCAGAGCTCAGGGGGTGGGAAGTCAACATAAAATGGATAAAGTTGTTTAAAGCAGACACTACTTAAAAGAGGATCTTTATTTGTTCTAAAGCAGAAAGAACGGGACTAGAAAATCTAAGCAAGCCCTGCCGGAGATAAATACATATTCAAATAAACAAAGAATAGACTAGTTACAACTAACAATTAAAAAACCAACCAACAAACAAACATACTCAAGAACTCCTTTGGCAACAAAAAGGAATGGTCTACGAGGAGCCTTATCAAGCAACACGCAAAAAGCAAAGTGTGTCCAAGACTCCAGTGGGATCTTGGGACCTGTTCATGTGGCTGGTTCCTCCCCTTGGACGTATCAGGCTGTCATGACTCAGGGATACTGGCCTCTAGGCCATCTTCCTAATCTCCTATCACTCAGCATCTGGCCTGTACCCCTCTCCCTCCTCCACCCCAAAACACACACACCCCCCTGCCCTCGCAGCCTTCAACCTATGATCTGGTTACCTAAGGAAGTAACGAACTGACCGACCCTTGGGAGCACCGTGGTATTTATGTTCCCTATTAAAAATAGATTAGCATTTGGTCAGTTCAGTCTGTCCCTCAACACCTGATGAGCTCTGCTTAAATTAAAAAAAAAAAACAACAACAAAAACGTTCCAGACCATGGGCAGTGCTCATGCCCCGACGTGATGCTGAGCATCGCGTGACCTCCCTGGAGAAGATCCTGGTCTCACCAATGTCTAATTTAAATCAGCACAATCTATAGGACAACTATACGACATTTGTATTCATGTGACTATCCGGATCTTTATCTACACATATACTTATATAAAGGGTGCCTAAAGAGAGAAAAATTATTTCTGTATATATTTCATTTAACCCTTTATGTAAATCTTTGCTTATTATCATTTTACAGATCTGGTGACTGATATTCATAGAGGTTAAGCAACTGTCCCAAGGTCACAGAGCTAAATCTTTGAACCCAGGTTGATCAGACTCAAAAATTCTTGCTCACTCAATCTCCAAGTGTTAATGTATGCAAAAAAGAGCCCCTCACCACTGATAGATATTATAACATACAAACTAGAAATGTAACTTCCCTGGTAAGCCCTCAACGCCCCAGATAAGCTCTGGTCACGCAGATGGCAGGAGCCTGCAGGCTGCCCACTCTGAGACCTGGTTGTTGTGGTTTCGCTGGTCACTAGCTGAACACACACTGTGATTGAGTGCCTCGTCCCTTATCCTGTTGACAATGTCAGCACACAGATTCGACCCCAGATTGTTGAACTTTCTGGTGAGATCAGAAGTGAACTGAAATAACGTCTCTAAAGAACTTCTCTAAAGTACAAAGTTGGGTTTCCTAAGGTTTATGATTGGACTTTGTGTTTTATACCCTCAACAATTGGGCAAGGAAGCTCTTTGGATCACAGTAGCAGATAAGCCCCCAAATTGCACAGGGATGCAGAGGGACAGAGCCGATTCGCAAAAAGATACTGATGGCAGCATTTTATTTAATAGCTCCAAACCGGAAACAGCCCAAATAGCCATGGATAAGAGAATGAACAAACACAATGTGGTGTGTGCTCCAGAGTGGAGTAATACACAGCAGTGAAAACGAATGAACAACTGCTACTAGCATCAACACGGTTGAATCTTAAAAACAACTTTGAATAAGAAAAAATAAGTTTCAGAAGAATACGTAAGCATGATTTTGGTTACATAAAGTTAAAAACATGCATGTTTAAGGGATACATACACATGTGGTAAAATTAAAAAGCTAGCAGAGGAATAATAAGCACACAACTCAGAAAAGTAGGGAGAGAGGGAAAGGAAGGAGATCCGGGCCGGGGCACATGGGGCTTAGACATCTGTCATGTGCTACTCCTTGAGCTCGGTGGTGGACACGCAGGTTTCACAGGTGAGAACCCATTTTACGGCTGCTCCTTACACCTTGCTCACGTATGGCAATTATAATATGTCACGTGCCCCTTGCAAAGGAAAATACACGATGAACGTTATTTGCTCCTCTGCAGCCATAGGTGTACAGTCTGCTCCTCGACATGAACACGCTCACCCAGGTCTTTCATTCATTCACGTTGCTGCACACACAGCTGGACTTATCCCCTTGCCTTGTCTCCAAAAAATATGAAGGGATTTTGTGTGGACAGAAGCTATTCTAGTCAGCTATTCGGTTTTGTGTTTCTCAAGGATAACTGATGACCTCTAAGTGGTGCTTTGTGAGATGCCCAGAGGCCAGAACTCACAGATTCAGTGAGAAAGTGAGAGCAGGTGCAAGAGCAAGAAGTGTACCGGGAATTGGTTTCTCACAATTACTGATGATGGTATAAGTATTGAGATAGATAGATAGATAATACACACATAGATGACAGATAGATGACGGATGGATAATAGATACAGATGATAGGTAGATAATAGCTAGATAGATGGATAGATAGATAGATAATACACACATAGATGATAGATAGATGACAGATGGATAATAGATATAGATGATAGATATATAAATAGATAATAGCCAGGTAGATGGACAGATAGATAGATAGGTAGATGATAGATAGATAATAGATACATAGGTGATAGATGGCGGATGGATAACAGATATAGAGGATAGATAGATAATAGCTAGATAGATGATAGATGATGGATGGATAATAGATATAGATGATAGGTAGATAACAGCTAGATAGATGGATAGATAGATGATAGACAGATGACAGATGGATAATAGATATAGATGATAGGTAGATAACAGCTAGATAGATGGATAGATAGATAGGTAGACAGATGATAGATAGATGATGGATGGATAATAGATATAGATGATAGGTAGATAAATAGATAATAGCCAGGTAGATGGAAAGATAGATAATAGATACATAGATGATAGATGATGGATGGATAATAGATATAGATGGTGATAGATAGTAGCTAGATAGATGGGTAGATAGATAGATGATAGATAATAGATACATAGATGATAGATGATGGATGGATAATATAGAGGATAGATAGATGATAGCTAGATAGATGGATAGATAGATAACAGCTAGATAGATAGCTAGATAGCTAGACAGGTAGATAGATAGATGATAGATACATAATAGATACATAGATGATAGAAGATGGATGGATAATAGATATAGATGATAGATAGGTATAAAATAGCTAGATAGATGGATAGATAGATAATGGATACATAAATGATAGATATATAGAGTCAAGCACTAAGGAATCAATAAATGGCTGAGAAATAACTGAAATTCCTAACAATAGTAAGGCAGCTAAGCCACCGAGGCACAGGCACACAGTGGGTTCCAAACTGCCCCTAGAGTGTGGCTGGTCGTTACACTCTGCCAACGCAAGGCATTGCTTATGTGAAGTAATGTTGGGTTACAAAAACAAAAAGGCAGGAAGAAAGAAACAAACACTATGATTCCAATTCTATGAATGTGCGTATCAATAATGAAAAGTCGGGGGGGGGGCGGAATTTAGAATTGGTCCAAAATGAGTTTAATACTCTTTGCATCCATTTTACTTCCTTTGAAGTGGTTTAGTTCCCCAATTTTCTATCCTCTTTTATTTTGAAATAATTTCAGGCTCATAGTAGAGCTTTAAAATAGCAGAAAGAGCTATCCTACCTTTCACCTCCATTGTTAACATGTCACGGCACTTGTGTTCTCGCTTCCTCTCTATATATACATCTTCACATTACTTTTCTGAACCATTTGAGAATAACTGGAGACGTTGCAGCCCTTTCTGCCAACGACTTCAGTGTGTATTTCCCAAGAACAAGGACTCTCTCACACATAAACACGTTATAATGATTAAAATCAAGAAGTTATCCCTGATGAAATAATTATCTACTCATTTTTTCCCCCAATTACCCCCAAAAATGTTCCTTATAGAAAAAAAGAGTTCTGACTTAGAGCCCAATCCAGGGTCACATGTTGCTATGTCTCTGTAGTCTCCTGTAATCTAGAAATGTTTCCACTTTTTTCTTTAGCAGACTTTTTTCGGGGAACAGTTTTAAGAGTCACAGCAAAATTGAGCAGAAAGTACAGAGTTCCCATATACCCGCTGCCCATGCAAGCACAACCTCCCTGCTGTCAACATCATGCACAAAGCGGAACCTTTGTTACAATTGATGAACCTATACTGACACAGCATAGTCATTCAAAGTCCATAGTTTACATCATGGTTCACTCTTTTTATTATTTTTTTAATTGGAGTATAGTTGCTTTACAATGCTGTTAGTTTCTACTGTACAGCAAAGTGAATCAGCTACACGTATACGTATATCCCCTCTTTTTTGGATTTCCTTCCATTTAGGTCACCACAGAAAACTGAGTTCCCTGTGCTATACAGTAGATTCTCATTAGTTATCTATTTTATACATAGTATCAACAGTGTATATATGTCAATCCCAATTTCCCAGTTCATCCCACCCACCCACCCTTTTCCCCCTTGATGTCCATACGTTTGTTCATTCTCTACATCTGTGTCTCTATTTCTGCTTTGCAAATAGGTTCATCTGTACCATTTTTCTAGATTCCACGTATATGTGCTCATATACAATGTTTGTTTTTCTCTTTCTGACTTACTTCACTCTGCATGACAGTCTCTAGATCCATCCACATCTTTACAAATGACCCAAGTTTGTTCCTTTTTATGGCTGAGTAATATTCCATTGTATATATGTACCACAGCTTCTCTATCCATCCCTCTGTTGATGGACATTTAGGTTGCTTCCATGTCCTGGTTACTGTAAATAGTGCTGCAATGAACATTAGGGTGCATGTATCTTTTTGAATTATGGTCAGAATGATTCACACTTGGTGGTATACAGTCTATGGGTTTTTAACAAATTTATGACAACATTGATCTTACTAATATAGTATCATACAGGTTGTTTCACTGCCCTAAACATCCTCTGTGCTCTACCTGTTCATCCCTCCCTCCCCCTCACCCCCTGCCCAGAACTCTGGCAATCACTGATTATTTTACTCTCTCCAAAGTTTTACCTTTTGCAGAACGTCACATAGTTGAAACCATACAGTACAGTCAGCCCTCTGCATCTGTGGCTCCAAATCCACAGATTCACCCAATCTCTGATGGAAAATATTAGGAAAAAGACATTCCAGAAAGTTCCAACAATCAAAATTTGACTTTACTGCTAGCCAGGCAACTATTTACATAGCATTTACATTGTATTGACAACTATTTACATAGCATTTGTATTGTATTAGGTATTAGAAGTAATCTAGAGATTATTTAAAGTATAGGCGAGGACGTGTGTAGGTTATATGCAAATACTGCTTTATTTTATATAAGGGACTTGAGTGTCTGTGGATTTTGGTATCCAAGGGCCGTCATGGAACCTATTCCCGCAGATACTGGGGGACACTGTATGTAACCTTTTCAGATTGGCTTCATTCACTTAGTAATAGGTTCCCTCCAGTCTTTTCATGACTTGAGAGCTTTTTTTTTTTTAAGCACAGAATAATATTCCATCATCTGATGTACCACAGTTTATCAGTTCGTCTACTAAAGGGCACCTTGGTTGCTTCCAAGTTTTGGCAAATATGTATAAAACTACTATAAATATCCACGCACAGGCTTTTGTGTGAGCATAATTTTCAGTTCCTTTGGGTAACTACCAAGAGGTGTGATTGTTGGGTCATATGGTGAGAAACGGTAAAGGATGTTTAAATCAGTAAGAACCTGCCAGACTGTCTTCCAGGGTGGCTGTACCGTGTTGCACTCCCACCAGCGGCTAAGAGTTCCTGTTGCTCCACATCCTCGCCAGCATTTGGTGTTGTCAGTGCTTTGGGTTTTCACCATTTTAATAGGTGTGTGGTGGTGAGATGTTTCCATCGACATTTTAAAACCATAAAAGTCTTTGTCCATGGATCATATATCTGAGTCCATGGCTGAACTGGCTGCAACAATGATTGTGTCATAATGAAGTTGCATAACGAATTCACTGCTGGTGGGCTGATCTTAATTAACCATGAGTAACATAACCAGCTGAAATCTTTATTCCAAGTTGGGATCTAGTACACCTAAGTTACCTACATAATTTAGGATAAACTTTGGTCTCAATTTTTCATTTATTTGAGATCAAACATACACACATTCCTAAAATAACTATAATTATAGCCTGGGTATAATTTATTAACTTAATCAAATTATTTGATAATTTACATATACAGAGCTATCACAATATATTATAGTAGCATTATTAATAGCTACTATTTACTAAATGCTTAATAAGTGCCAGGCACTATTTCAGGGTTCTATTTGAATTTTTCTCACAGCAACCCTGGGAGGAAAGTGCTGCTACAGTATCTCATGGATTTTAGGATGCACGTTTCTGAAATCGAGACTTATCTTACAGTCAGTGGTGTTTCACAGTCCGTGTCACATTGACACAACCATTTTTCTCTATCTAGACACAACTTGGACTAAAAGCCTTTTGTTGATGCTTTCTGGTATCAACAAGAAAGTACAGCATCAAGACTTGCAGAATGTCCTGAAGACAACAGTAGGACATTCTTGTAAGAAGTGGTCCAAATTCCACACTGCTGATGGCCCACATGATTATACTGTAAAGAAAAACACGGACACTGACAGCTCTGAGGTGAAAGTGATTCAGAAGGACACTGAATGTGCCCAACTTTTAGGAGAAGAATAAGTAATATATGCATAAGTGATATATGATTTTCTAAAAAGTCTCTAAATAAATCTAAAAGATCTCTCAGTAACATGAAATAAAAATTTAAATGCTAAGAAAGTATCACGTCAGTTTAACTGTCATTGCTTCTCGTGCATGTGTGTTTTTTGTTGTGGTGCATCCATCAATAACGTATTTTACAATTGATGGCGTCTATGAAATACAGTAGTGCTCTTCCCATTGTTCAGAAGAGGAAACAGAGGCTGAGGGCGATTAAATAACTCACCAAGCAAGTAAAAGACAAGATCTTCACTCGGGTCTGACTGCACATCCCAGCTCCTAGCCAGTCTGCACCCCACTGCTCACAGCTCAGTTTTTGATATTATGGTGTCAACTTCCTTTGCCCTATGAGTCACCTAATACAGAGCACTCACACAGATATTTGGCTGTGTCTCGAGGCACGGCAGGTTAACCAGGTACCTTCAAGCCCATCAAGATAATCTTGGGAGCGGGGAACTGGCATTCCTGAGTTCTTTCTACTCATGGGACCACTTGCAAATTAAAACAATGGATCCTTTCGGTCTCTTTTAAGAAATAGTCATTATCTCAGACAAGACCTGGGCCTCAGGTCTTTTTCTGGAATTTCGAAATGAAAATCAGAAGCAATATTAACATGCAAGATAATGAAAATGTCTGCGTAAACTGAGTCGAGAAAAAATACAAGATATAATTTTAAGGAAAAGATAGCTTTGGGGAAAACATAAGCAGAATATTCTCGGCTTGTGTCCTCATAGTGGACAAACATTACAAAACATTATGACCCACAGAGCTGCATGCTCACCGTTACTGCAGCTCCAATGGTGACGGCAAGGCACAACACACAGCTTGAATGGTCTTTTTTTATTTGCTTCTTGTACCTCATAAATATGTTCAATTATTCAAATTAAATTGTATCGAAGCCAGCTCAGCCCAAAAGATAACATTTCCTGCCCTCGCAAGGTATTTTGCCCTATTTATCCCAGAACACAGTCAAAGAAAACATACTTTGAGAACTACTCTCTTGTTTTGCTGAAAGCAGAATGTACAACAAAGGACATTGAACTTAACTAGCACATTAACATAATCACATCAAGCATAGAGGTAGCACTTGACAATAGGAAATTGGGTAAATCAAAGCAAATGATTTCAGCCCCACGCTTTATAATTAGACCAAAAAAAAAAAAAGAAAAAAGAAAAAAGGATAGCTCAAATGCTGTCAGATGCATTTACTGTAGTTGTTCCTAATTTATGAGGTTGGAATTGTTGACACCAAAAGAGTGCTTAAATTTCTCTTCGTATTTAAATCAGTCAAAAGTTTAAGCACACACACTTTCCTACTTAGAGGCTTCCTTCTGACCTTCTGTGCTAAATGTAGATGCTCTTCTGCTTTCAATAGCATCCCCCACTGGAGCTATAATGCTATTGTGAGAAGTTTTACAATGAAAACACGTGGTCACGCAGATTTCAACAACTCTTTACCCAAGAGGCAGAAAGTGAGCAGAAACCTGGTGGGAGTTTTCTAGGCTGAACTTGTCTTGTATTTTGGGGTTTTTTTGTTGTTGTCGTTGTTTGTTTTTAAATCTTTATTGAAGCTGTTACAATATTGCTTCTGTTACATGTTTTGGTTTTTTGGCCTCGAGGCACATGGGATCTTAGCTCCCTGATCAGGGATCGAACCCACACCCCTTGCATTGGAAGGCAAAGTCTTAACCACTGGACCACCAGGGAAGCCCCTTGTCTTGTATTCTGTACCAGACTTTTTCCAGGAATTTGCATGTATTTACCAGTCTCAGCTGCTTCTTCTCAACCTATTTAGGCGATTTGGAATTATAGGTCATTTTCTTAGTGGAGGCAGGAAAATGTGATACATCAGATGCTATTTTTGTGACAACTCAGAAGTTAACAGGCAAGAGACAACCCACAGACACTAGAGTGATAACAAAACACAGGTGTTGGCATCACACAGACCTGGATCTGTCACTTAGTCGCTGTGTCACCCTAAGCAACTTGCTTAACCTTTGCATTTAGAGTGGGAATAATGACACCTAGTTCATTGCACTGTTATGGGAATCTGCTGAGACAGTATAGGTAACACAGCACCTGGCACATGGTAAACTGCTCACCAGATGTACTAGTCAGAACAAGGATGGGAAGGTCACTACGAGGATAAAACGTGAGAGGTGCTTTGAAGATGAATCCAAGGAATGGGCACGGGGTAACTCTGCAGAGCCAGCTCTCTGAGGATCGCAACTTTCCTATGCACATCGCAAAAGGAAAACCTGAGGACAAGCTCAGTCCCAGCTTTCCTTCTGAACCACTTTGCCTCATCTAATTCCCAGCCCCTCATAAGATACTGTGTTCAGTCTCCCTGGTGGTTGTTTGATTATCCCTTAGACTCCGCTTCACCCTTTGGGTTTGGGGTTCCTTCCAATTCCTACGCTGGTTGAAATATTCCTTCAATGCTCCATTTATTCCCGTTTCTTCCCTCTCTTCTCCCTCTGACCTCCCCCAGCACTTTATCTGCACCACTCTTCCAGATCTGGTGATATTTTGCCATTTCCATCACTGTCTGTGCAACTTGAGCGGTGTCACTCACTGGACAGTAAGCTTCTTGAGGGCAAAGGCTGCATCCACCATTTATGTCCCAACCTGATGATTTACACTATGGGGATGGTTGACTCACTTTCCCTGAGAACTGCCCATTGCGAGCAGAGTGCCCTGCAGTTGCCACGTTGCTATGTGGCTACAGTTGTTTGGATTTAGGGAAGACATACTTAAATGTGTGGGGCAGCCATTTTCCATCCTGTTCCTGGAGAGGCAGAGAAAGAAAAATGGAAGAAAGGCAAGAATGAAACAGACACGCAGGGAGAAAGAGATGGGGAGAGAGGAGTTTGAGTATCTGAGGGCTTTTTGGCTCTTGGGTACCATGAATGGTCCTGTGACCATCAAGCCTTAGGGCTCCCCAAAGCATTCCGGAGCCCATCTCTATTTTTAGTCCTAAAGCCACTTGAGTTGCTTCCCTTTACCCGCAACCAAATAATTTTAATTAAGGCAAATCTGCATTCAACAGAACTTCTGACTTTTCATTGTAAAATGTATGACGTTTTGTCATAAAGTTGGATCTGAGTTATGTAAGAGTGGCCTTCTTTATCTTTGTGCCATTACAAGGACTGCTTTCTTCCTGCATTGCACAAGCTCGTATTTTAAACTTGGTGGCATTCTTTCTGCACAGTCATTTGATTCAATGTTTACACGCCTGCAGACCTCACCCACTGAGAGTCCTTGAAGGCAGGACTCTACAACCTGAATGCCTACGGCATGGAAGAGTTCATTCCCCTTTCCATCTGTAAATGCCAAATGGGCACTTTTCAGGTCTCCACACTTGAAGGTTTGCAAGAATGTGCCCAAACTGGTGTTTTGGGAGAGCATATGGCTGCTATGGGAGAAAATGCTGTTCTAGAAACAGTACTGAAAGATGGGAAGGGGTCTGGTTTCCCACCGTTCTATATTCTTGGACTTGAAGAATTCTCAAGCACTGTCTTCCAGGCAAATACTCTGTTCATGATAACCAAAGAAAAAGAGCAACAGTTTGGCAATAGTCAATGAATAATTATCAATCATTTTTAAATTCTTAATATCACTGATGCACAATAAGAGACCATAAGTGTAAATGAGAAAAATACCATATCAACTTTTTTCCGAATGGGGCATAGCATTCTCTACCCTTTTTTCTAGGCCAAATGCTAGCTGAAATTTTGTTTTCCAGCACAGTTTAAAACAGGTTCTAAAACAAAAATGCTTGACTTTGAAAACATATATCCACTGCGATTGAATGCATCACACACATTATTCATTGGGAGAAATTATAATTCTTCCTGGGGAGTTTTGGGGGGAATCCTGAAAACAAGAATAACCACTTATTGGGTGTCCATTCTGCTCCTGGGATCCTATGTGCATTACTGCTAACACGCCAGATGACACGGAGAACATCTTTTATCACTGCCCTTTATATTTGGGGAACTTGAAGATTGCCCAAGGTAATATAGCTGTAGCTTGAGACTGGCTACAGCATACTCATACATAGGTATTGGTAGGTGCCACAAATCTGGGCATCCCCCCCCAAACCCTCAGTGGCCAGTTGTTAAACATTTAGCCTCACTTCACTGGCTGCCAAGCCCCTGGGGCTCCAGTGGCTTGAAATCCCAATGATTTGAAAGATCCTACCCAGGAGGTTAGCTAAACAGTCTAGCCTCCCCTTCTTTCTACCTTATATTCCTTTTTAAAATATTGATTTAGTTTGGCTGCGCCCGGTCTTAGTGGCATGTGTGCGGGATCTAGTCCCCCGATCAGGGATCGAACCCGGACCCCCTGCATTGGGAACACGGAGTCTCAACCACTGGACTGCCAGGGAAGTCCCTCTCCCTTATATTCTGACGGGGCTGCTGCCCAAGAGCCTCATGGAGATCAATTCCATTTGCCCCCCACAGCTCCCAGATCGGGGGGGGGTGGTCACTGTAAAAGAGAAGTGATCACCACCTAGATTAGTAGTTCTCAAAGGGCGGCCCACACACCAGCAACATCAACACCACCCGGACACGTGTTAGAAAATTTCAAATTCTCAAGCTCTTCCCCAGACGTCCTGGATGAGAAACGCTAGGGGTGAGGCCCGGAAATGTGTGTTTTAACAAGCCCCCTAGGTGATCGTAATGCTTGCTTGACTTTGAGAGCCACGGGGCTAGGGTGTCATGATGAGGGTTGGGTCCAGTCCATGAAAGCAGACAATACATTTAAAACCAAAACTCTGCATCAGAGGATTGGAAAGAAGCTGGAATTGGAGGCAAGATGGCAGAGCAGGTGGCTCAGGGTAAGTCTGGGATTCTGTGAAGGATTGGCTGGCACTCCGATCCTGGGTTTGGGGAGAAGCTGATTAAATGCTATACTGATCTCCTAGTTCATCCCACCACCCGCTTCCTGCCCTGGTAACCATAAGTTTCTCTTCATCTGTGACTCCTGTGCTGCTTTGCAAATAAGTTCATCTGTATCATTTTTCTAGATTCCACATATAAGTGATATTATACGATATTTGTTTTTCTCTTTCTGACTTACTTCACTTTGTATGTATATATGCAGCATACATATAAATATACACTACTATGTATAAAATAGATAACTAATGAGAACCTGTTGTATAGCACAGGGAACTCTACTCAGTGCTCTGTGGTGACCTAAATGGGAGGGAAATCCCAAAAAAAGGGGATATATGTACACTTACAGATTCACTTTGCTGTACAGCAGAAACTAACACAACATTGTAAAGCAACTATACTCCAATAAGAGAATTTTTTTTTAATTAAAAAAATTAAAAATAGAAAAGCAAAGCGTTTTCTACCAGCTATTTACCTGAGAGGGTCTTTGTGAGGATTTCATCACACACGTGTAAAAGGACATAGTAACTGCTGTCTTCCTTACCTCTTCCCTCCTCAGGAAGCAGGAGTGGATGCTAACAGGTCAGGGCTCATGTCTCCATGCTCCTTTCCTGGTTCCATTTCTCACTTGCGTAATAAAACAGGGGAATCAAGCTATCAGCTGTGAGAAGATGAGCCCAGGAAGTATTTCTAGGCCAGAGCACCTTCGAGGTCCAATAATCCAAGTTGAGGTCAGCTGATGAGCTTGAGACTAAAATGATGGGTTCTTTACCAGCAGGAAGAACAGGTGGTGTTAGGCAAGCCCTCCTTGAACCATCAGGCACCCCAAGAGGCGCTGGAGGTTTATATCATAAGTCAAAGGCACTTCCGATCCAGTTGAAAAGGTTCAGGGCAAAAGACTTTCTCCTTTGAAAGTAGAAAAGGGCCCAGGACCCACAAGTTTAGCGTACGTCACCTGGGGCCAGCTTTGCGAGTTTGGGTCTCTGTCCATGGCTGCCTTCAGAATCAGCCCTTTCTAACTGTTCACCTCTCTCCTTCCCAGTGTTTCTGTGGCCTCTGCCAGTCTTAAAGTTGTAGTTTACACAGCTGTTTGCCCAACCTCAGAGGTGGCATATTTTCCGGGTGCTAGGCACAAAGCAGAAGTGTCCTTAGGTCCTTTAACAGAAAAGCTGCTAAAAGGGACACAAGGACCAGAGTAATCCTGAGACCCCTGATGAGAAGAAATCAGGGTGGAGTAGTCTTTGACTATGGGAGGTTCTCAGGGCTCAGGGGCTCAAGGTCACTGGGGTCATGCCCGCTGCTGGGAAGTCTTTTAATAGCTCTGCAGCTTGGTGTGTTGAGTGTCAAGTACAGAGGCCCAGGGAGCCCAGGAGGACCTCGGACAAATGCCTGACCCAGCAGTGGGGGAGATCTTCGCTAGGTGACAGTAATATTCCTGGGATCTTTATTCCGAGGATTTTAGTTTGTACACTCTTGAGTGTGAGGAGATAAGAAAGCTGGGACTAGGGAGGTTGCCTAAAGGAAGAGGCTCATTTCTTGCCCTTTGGGATTTTATTCAGGGCCCTTTTTCTTTTTGTTTTGTTTGTTTTAGCAAATAAAACTTTAAGCAGGATTTGTTGCTACTGTTGAATTTTCTAAGTTCATTTCTTACCCAGGAGTGAGATCTGGAGAGTCTGTTTTAAGCTCATTCAGACAGTTCTTTGGTCTAGGAATAGGACAGTCTGTTCACAGCCAGTGACGACAGTGGGGAAAACTGAAAGACCAGGCAGGCTTTGCTGCAGATTCCTTGTCGTTTAGCGCCATCTCCTTCCCAAGTCTTCCATCTAAACCACGCAGGACAGTGGAGCTCGTGGGAAATCAGAGGCCAGTCTCACAAGGGACCCTATAAAATGCAAAGCTCCCAATTTATCAGCATCAGAATTACCTGAAGATATTGCAAGAAATGCAGACCCTCAGGCCTCCCACCCCAAGGTCCTGGGCAGCTGTTAGCACATGGACCACTTTCTAGCATCTTCCATGGGATTCCTACAGGCTGGGCATCCAGGGCCTCAGAACCACGTGAAGGTGAGAACAAAGGAGAACTGATGGGTTCTCCCAAGGAAATTAAGTGGGGAGGGGTTGGGAAGTGAGGCAGGGGGGGAGAATAAAAGAAGTAGAGCTGAAACAAGATCTAGGAAAGTACATCATTGGAAAGGATCCATAAATTCTAACCATGGATCATGTGCTGGGCACAGCTGCAGTGGACAGGCCCAGGGCCAAGTGGCAGGGCGGTGCACAGTCATAAACCTGCTCTCCCTGCAGTGTCTGCTCCCAGAAGCCAAAACCCACCAAAAAAGAACCTCAGAAATGCCAGGATGTCCACAGGGGACAACATACAGCCAGACCTGCTGCAAGGGAGGCGGCCAGGCCCAGCCCTACGACCCCTGGCCCTGGGCACGCAGCAATTCTGGGAGGCTCCAAAACAGCACAGTGTGGTCTCAGGCCCCCCAGTAGGGATGAGTGCCCTGGGAGGACCCTCCAGGGCAGAGCCTCCAACCTGCAAGAGCGTGACTGTCCTGACTGTCCTCCTCCTGGTTTTCGACACCAGGCCCCTCGCCTGGGCGGAGGCAGGCACGTATGTGACCATCCCTCCCTCACCCTTCCCGAGTCACAGTCCAGAAGCATGATGGCTGACAACCCGCCGCCATCCACCTGTGGCACAAGCACTGCCAGGGGCGGCTGCTACCTGGATCTCCCGGGGTCTGGGTTCCCGGCCTCGCCCTCCTCAGCCGCCAGCTTCCCCTCCTCTGGTTCGTCCCGGCAAAGCCCGGCAGC
The DNA here is from genome assembly GCF_000442215.2 of Lipotes vexillifer. Classification (NCBI taxonomy): domain Eukaryota; kingdom Metazoa; phylum Chordata; class Mammalia; order Artiodactyla; family Lipotidae; genus Lipotes; species Lipotes vexillifer. Next base: position 329,051 of record NW_006771642.1, read on the forward strand.
CCAGGGATATCGGGCAGTCTGGGCTGGTCGCCCGCGGCACTAGATGCTGGGCCCCCAATCTGCCTTCCACAGGGTTTGCAACTGAGTGGGTGGTGACCCCTCATGCCCCCTACCCCAGCCCCCAAGGCCCTCCCCAGTGTTCATTCCAGTAATGCGTACCCTTCTGACGGGCAGAGCAAGGTGGGTAGAGTATGACCCAATTTCCATTAAGAAAAAGAAAATACTAAACTCAAAAAAAAATCTCTGTGTGTGCCTGTGACTGTATACAGATATATCCAAGCAAGGAAAATGCAAGGAAGGATACACAAGTATTTTTGAAAATTGGACACATTAAGACGGGAAGTGTAATTTACATATGAGGAGGTGGTTGCAACTATAACTATTTCTTTTTAAAAACTCTGCATTTAAACACGCTATAGAAACGTTAAGACCTTTATACGTTGAAAAACAATAAATGTTTTTCAAGTTCAGCAGACATATGCTTTGAATGTGTCATTTTAAAAAAGAATGACATTTTAAAAAAGAATGACGTGGGCTTCCCTGGTGGCGCAGTGGTTGGGAGTCCGCCTGCGGATGCAGGGGACGCGGGTTCTTGCCCCGGTCTGGGAGGATCCCGCGTGCTGCGGAGTGGCTGGGCCCGTGGGCCGTGGCCGCTGGGCCTGCGCGTCCGGAGCCTGTGCTCCGCGGCGGGGGAGGCC
>NW_006771642.1:329807-352469 GCF_000442215.2 Lipotes vexillifer
CGTGAGCCATGGCCGCTGGGCCTGCGCATCCGGAGCCTGTGCTCCGCAACGGGAGAGGCCACGACAGTGAGAGGGCCCCGGACGCAAAAAAAAAAAAAAAAAAAAAAAAAGAATGACGTTCGGTTAACATCTTAAAGATACAAATAAACTTATTTTGTCTTAAAGAAAAAAAACTTAGTTGAATCTCTTTAACTACGTTAAAAAGTCTTGTAGTTGGAGTCAAAGATTTCAATCAAAGGATGAAAGCACACATAGACTATACAAAAGTCAGACCCAGCAGACTTCTCCCTTGTTACTCAGAGACAATGACCTCTCTCTGTTCTTTATACCTCAAAATGACCAGAGTATTCTGTGAGGGTTAAAACATCATTCTTCAACATCTACCGAGTGTACATGTCTAGTGGTGAATACGGCTGGACACCACACGCAATTCAAAATAACGTGTGAGGGACTTCCCTGGCGGTCCAGTGGTTAAGACTCTGCGCTTCCAACGCAAGGGATGCAGGTTTAATCCCTGGTCGGGGAACTAAGATCCCACATACAGCATGGCACAGTCAAGAAAATATAAAAATTTAAAAAATTTTTTAATTAAAAAAATAATAACATGTGAACCACCCAAGATTCTTTACTCTGATAGGCACCAATCCCAACTTCCTGCCCCAAAGGCCCTACTAGAAAATCCACCATGGTGCATTCTAGGCCCTTTTTGGACTGTACATAGAGGAATTTAACTAGGAGTATGCGGTCTGGGGGGGAAATTTTTTTTTCAGCCAAAAGATTTTTTGGACAGTGGGAAAATTCCAGCCAGCCTCTGCTCATCCTGGAAATGCCAGACCATTCCCAACTGGTACCTGAGAATCACAAGCTTTCCTTTTTCATCATCAGAGCCATGCAGAATGGATCCTGCCTCAAAGCCCTGGCTTCCCTCCACTACAGACCCTGTCACTCTCAGAATCCCTCTCTGTCCCTCTGAGAAGTACAAACAGGACAGCCTATGGATGGATGTGCCAGGCCTGGAGCCCCTGCCCATACATCCTGGGCCCTAAAGGTTCCCTATGTCACTCCTCTCATCTCCCAGGGACATGGACACACCTCTGGCACCCCCAGGGCTTCCCAAGCCCTAAGAATTGATGCTGTGGCTGTGACTTTGGTATTTCTGCCCAAGATGGAATCTGGGCCTGAACATGCCCCTTCCCATCCTCACCTGGATCATCTGGGCCATCGCTATAATTCCAGGGTTGAGGGGCCTCACCCTCTCTTTTGCTGCCTGATTCTCAGCCAGGTGTTTCTTCCAGTTTTCTGATCTCAAGATAGGTCCTACCTTGATACCACCGGACAAAGAAAGAATAAGAGCCACGGATGTGTTCATCAGCAGAAGGTAAAACCTGCTCTAAAGGGGTGAACTAGCTTCTAAGCTGCTTCCATTGCACCTGAGAGGCTCCCTTGCAAACTGTCCAGAAGTGGATCTACTGTTCGGAGAAGAGCACAGCACCCAAGCCCAGCTGCCACCTCTACTCCCCTCAAAGAGGAAACAGACATCCCTCCAACGCCAATTCCCCCAGGGAGGCCAGAGGACTTGGATGGTGAGCTGACCTTCTCTTAGAGGCCCTGCCCTCCTCCTGCAGGGCCTCCTTCCTGCCTCTCCCTGGAAGTGGCTGGGAAGGGATCCTGCTGTCTTGGCTGAGGGTTTGTTCCCATGGCTCTAGTGCAGGCTGGTTCCTCCACATCCTGGAGTCCTTCTGCGCCCTCCCCCAAGGAATCAGCCACTCCCCCTTCACAGCCTCTCCTCTTTAGAGCTGAGGCCCCCTCCCAGTTCCCTGAGTCCCCTGAAATCCCCTTTTCTTTCCCGACCTACGCAGTGGCCATCTTCAGGGTCTCCATGGGACTCATCCTCTAGGTTGAGACCTCCAATCTGTCCTGGCGGGCTAGCCTCTGCCCTGACTTGGTACCCGGAGTCGGCTGTCCCAAAGCCCCGGGTCCCTCCAGGCATCCCTCCTGGGCACGTGGAGGGCGAGAGCGGACCCTGGAAGCAGCGGGTGCAGGGGCTCCCGGAGGCGATGAGGAGCCGGCCCCGAAGGCTGTCGGGACAGACCCAGACGCCCCCAGCCCTGCTCGCCGTCCGGTGTCTGAGCGCAGCCTTTCCAGCGCGCGCCCCCGCCTCTGCCGGGCCTCCTCCGTCAGCCGCCTCAGCGCCCGGCTCCGCGCCCACAGCCTGGCCTCCGGGCGCCGACAGCTTTCCTCCTGGGCTTGCACCTCCCGGGCCTCGGCCGCCAGCAGGCGCCGCTGGGCGCGCAGGTGGCAGCGTCGGGGCCGGCGTGGCGGCATCTGGGCGGCCGGCGTTCCAGGAGCTCCTCGGAGAAGACGCGGCGGCCGGTAAGCCCTCCCGATCCCGCGCGCGGCGTGCTCCACAGCGGGCCGGGGCCCCGGGAACACGCGACAGCAGGCCTTCCGGCGGAAGGCCGTCTCGCCAGCCACTCGCGGGTGGCTGCGCGCCTCCGGGACGGCGGGCGGGCTCCAGGCTCCGGAGCGCCGGACAGGGACTCGGGGTCTGCGGGGCTGGGCAGGGAGCACAGGGTACCTACTGCGAAAACGCGGGGAGACTGATCCTCGGGGGCGCCGGCGTTCCGGGGCTACCAGGCCACGGCCACCACCTGCACCGTGCGCACTCGGGTGTCATGGGCACAGCGCACCCGCCGCCTCTCAAATCGCGCCCAGTATCTGGACGAGTGAGAGGTCCGCTCCATGGAAGCCGAGGACCGAGACCTCTCTGCTAGTCATGGCGTCTTCCTGGGCCCGGCGCTCGGGCTTCTTGATTCGGACGTTGCAGGCTTCGTGGCCTTGTCCTCCGGGGTTGAGGCTTCTGAGAACAGAGTGTGAGTTACATGAGATCTGGGGCCTGGTCTCTGTGCTCAGGCCCTGGTCTCAGGGGTCCCTGGGGCCTCTCCATCCCTACCCTCCTCCACCTCTGGAAATCTCATCACATCTTGCAGGGTGCTGGGAACGCTGCTGGGGGAGATGGAGCCTCATGAGCGCAGTGGTACCTTATACCAAAGTCACTGGGGAGACTCTTTAAGACACAGGTTGGGAGCTGATGTTCGTAATTGGAGGATCTTCAAGTTAATTTTTTTTCAATATCTGTTTAATGCCAATGAATTTTGTCCTTTGGCACATGGAAATCAGCTGTTTCCCCGGAACCTTCATATTATTATGTTATTTCTGTGAGAGATGTCTGTGAAGTGATTTTCTAGTATGTTTAGGGTGTTAGCATACAACAGGTGAAATACCTCTTTCCAACCTCTCTTAAAGGGAGCACTTATAGAAGGATTGCACTTCAAGACATAATAATGTGTATACTTTGTTAAGGTTCTTGCATGTACACTTCCCCGTGCCCTTTTTAAACCAAGAATCAGTAGCAGGTGAAAAACCTTCTCCAAGCAAGCTCCTTGAAGGTGTCCCTGTGAGATGAACTCCATCAGTACGGAGGCCTCTGGGGGCCCTGATCCCTGCCTCTATGGCCAGTAGGTGAAAACCTCATGGAGTGCTTCTGCGTGGGTCAGACGTGCCAGCTTCAGGGTCTGTGCGTGTTTCTGATAGGAGGGTAGTTTGGAAAGCTCAGGATGCTGAGAGAGGTGGAGTTGTGTGTTTCTGTGGGTAGAGAGAAGTGAAAGGTCCAGGGAGAGACAGCAGAGGGCAAGGAGGAGCTTAGGAAGGTGTTGGAGGCCAGGCCGGGAAGGGAAGGGGACTCAGGACTGCGCCAGTGGGGGCAGGACAGGGAAAGGGGAGAGAAGATGGCGGACATGGTCCAGGTGGCAAACTGGCTGTGAAAGTGGGATCTGTGGCAGAAGCACCGGTTAAGTGGGAATTGACCTTGTGATTCTGATGTGACCCCATTTGTGTGCTGCTGAGGTCCTCGGAAGAAGTGGGTAGAGGCCATACAGGGAGGTGTGGGAGGGAGTCTGCCCAGACCTTTCTTTCTCTCCACTGGGGACAGCTGCAGGCCCACCCACTCCCATAGCCTCCTGGTCAATTGTATTTCTTAAAGCTGCACATGATATCTTAACTCATTGTCAGTAGAAAACGCGATGACTTGAAGGACAAGACCCCAAATCACTTCCTCCCCAGCCCCACACCCACTGCCCCACTTGCCCACTTGCCTCCTTTCCAAGGACACAAAGCAGGGAGGTCTCAGGCTTGAAGAGCCGAGTTCCTAGTCTCAGCCCATCCAGGAAAGGCCCTCAGACTCCCAAGAGGAAATTCTTAGGTTCAGTCACTCATTCCTTCATTTCTTCATTCACGTTACACACTGAGTGAACTGTCTGCTAAAGGGCGGCTCTTTCTCAGTGAAAGCCTCAGTGAGCCTCACCCCTCACGCCAAATCCTTCACCTTCACTCTCCTGGCCCCCTGTCCAGGGAAAGCAGACCCCTGGCTGCCAGGCTCCATCATCCATCAGGACCATCTGCCCCCGCCCCGCTTACCTGGACTCTTAGAGAAACCCTCTTCCTCCCATTGCCGCTCGTTCATCCTGTCGGGGCGAAGGTGACCTAAAACGTGGTCTCCAGAAGGACTTCTCTCCCTCCTCCCACTCTTAGGTGGTGTCTCACCCTCCCTCAGACTGGGGAGTGTGATCGAGTCCTGGGTTTCCGTGACTCGGCAGCTACAGGCGTTGTCCCACAGGGAGATCTGGGAGCCACAACTTCTCTGGGAGCAGTTGGGATCTGAGTGGGCTCCCAGGCTTCCAGTAAGCCCTGTGTGATGCCATTGCTCAGTTCTGAGGGCCCCGTTGGAACCTCAATGTGGCAACAAGAAAGCATGGCAACGGTTGAAGCAGGGATGGGGTGGGCATTGAGAAACGAGTATATGGTGATTATAGAATGAAAAGACTTGGAACTTTTCCCTGCCCTCAAGGAGGTTCCTATCCATTTGGAGAGAGCACGGAGTTGCAGGGAATGGTACAGACTACGATGGGCTAGTGCTTTCTCCCAGACTTCTCATCTGACTCTTTTCTGCTCCGCGGCATGTGGGATCTTCCCGGACCGGGGCACGAACCCGTGTCCCCTACCTCGGCAGGCAGACTCTCAACCACTGCGCCACCAGGGAAGCCCTCATCTGACTCTTTGAAGCATGTCTCTCCAGCCTGGTCACACGATGTCCACTAGGAACCCCACTCATGTCTCCTGTGCCTCTGAGCATTCTCACAGGCTGTTCCCCTTGACTAGAAGACTGTCTCTCCCCTCCTTCCTGGACCCACCTTATTATGGTGGGACACAGGGGAACAGAAAGCTGACACTGGCCATGCTCCTGGGTTGGATCCCTTCTCCACCATCGATGGCCCTGTGATCTTTTTTTTTTAAGAGGGTTTTTTTTTTTTGGTGTGGACCATTTTTAAAGTCTTTATTGAATTTGGTACAATATTGCTTCTGTTTTATGTTTTGGTTTTTTGGCCGTGAGGCATGTGGGATCTTAGCTCCTCAACCAGGGATCGAACCGCACCCCCCTGCGTTGGAAGGCAAAGTCTTAACCACTGGACCACCAAGGAAGTTCTTGGCCCAGTAAGTCCACCTCTCCCTGCCTCACTTCCTGATCTGTACAATGGAGAGGACTCTATCCACCCTAGAGCATCATTCACAGGTTGAGAAGGTCAGCCATGTGAGCATTTAGAGCAGTGATGGCTACAGAATAAGACCAGGCTAGTGGTCTGTACTGCTAATCAGCAGGGACAGCTTGCTGAGGGTACCCACACTGGCTGACATCCCTGCTGTGTGGGTTCAGAGCTCACCATCATCCGCCATCACTACACTCCTCTAGGTTACAGGATAGGCTCATTTGCATATCTGTCCCCTTTACGTGGACTGTAAGGGACGTGGGGGCAGAGACAGGATCTGCCCTATGTCTATAGTCTCATAAAGTAGGACAGGGCCTGACACACAGTAGGTACCCAATGTACATTTGTTGAATGAATGAATGATAACTCCCACAAAAGACCTTTCATCATAGGCATCCCATGCAGACCAGGCCTGTTTGTATTCGCTCTGGAGGCACCATTGCTCACAGGTGGACATCTGGCCACTATTCCTTGACATCCCCAGTCCCAAGCCCCAAGAAGTGTTCCTATGAAGCTCCTTAGCTTCCCCCTGGGGCCAGTGGGAAAGGCATAGGATATAGGCTCCCAGAAAGGCACAGATACTCTGGACCTCTGATGGTCTGGTAGGTTTAGGAGGGCACTTGGGGAAAGCCCACTGTCCACTGCTTGGGTTGGATTCTGTTTTTGTTCTGGAGGCCACTGAGAACAGGAGCCAGCAAATTGTGGAAACCTTTGAAAGAGAGTGTGAGGAAGTTGAAGTGGTGAGCAGAGAACAGCCTGACAGCTCAGAGGAAATTGAAGGCTCTCTGATACAAAGAAAAGAGGCTTGTTTTGTGTGATTTCAGAAGGCAGGACAGGACAGGACAAGTTGTTGGAAACAAAACAGAAAAAAAAAAAGTTGTGTGCTTGTTCAGAAATATAACAGAAACGTCCCATTGTTCTCATCTCTCTCTTCAGACTTTGCTCCCTCCATGCCACCCTCCCCTGCACTGGCCCACGGGAGACCACCTGGAGGTTCCTGAATGTACCAGGACATTTCCCACCTCCTCACCCCCTCATATTTCCAAAATTGGTTCAAGTGTCACCTCCTGGTTGCATCCTTCCCTGACCAACCCCTAGTAGAATTTCCCACCCCTGTTGGGTACCCCGTTGTATTCAAGGAGGGCTTTGCTCTAGCTTAGAACATACCTGATTGCTTTTCTTGTAATTGATTGTGAAAATGCCCACACAGTCTTCCTCTCTCCACTTCCCTCTTTGATGACTGACTTTGTACCTTCAAGAGCAGGTTTCTTTCTCCACCCCTTGAATAGGGACTGGTCACCAGGACCGTAGCAAACCTGTTGCAAACAGAGACCTGACATGGCCTTCCACACTGGGCATGCCCTCTAGACCCCCTTCACATCCTGAGAACCCATGGAAAGGAGCCCAGGCCAGCCTGCTAGATGATGAGCCACGTTGTAGAGGTGGATCCTGCTGGTGTTGAATCCACCTGGTGCTGCTGTGTTGCTTTTAGAGCAGCTGGTCCCCCACTGATCTGGCAGATGATTGCAGAAGCATGAGCAAGTCCAGGTGAGGGTAGCTGAGCCAGCCCAGACCACAAGAGCCCCGATTGCCAACCTGCAGAATCGTGAACTAATTAAACGGTTGTTGTTTTAAGCCACTACATTTTGGGGTCACTTGTTACCCAGCAGTAGACAACTGATACACCTGTCAACTTGGCTGTTTCTCTTGCCAGACAGTGAGGAACCTTTTCCTAGGCATTTCTGAATCAAGAGCATTTGTCAGAGGGTCTGATATGTAGCCACTATCCAGTCAGTCTATGCTGACTGAATGGATGAAGGAATGATACGTACTGTGTATGTCAGTGTGAATTTGTGCATAAGCACATGTTCATAAAACCATCTTATTTATGATATCTTATTTATGTTTAAACATCTTATTTATGTTTCTTAGGGTACGTCCTCCCAGAGTTGTGTGATGATTCCCAGGGTCTAATGAAGGAGCAGAGCTTTGGAGAAGAACCTCAGCATAGCCATAGTCCTAGCACAGCCATAGTCTCAGCCTGTGTGGTGTTTCTAGAAGCATTGCTGTGGGGCTTCCATTCCCAGCTTGAGCATGAGCACCCTGGCAGGGTTGGGAGCCCCAAGATGGGGTTTGCCCCCCTAGGTGCTGCCATTTCCCTCCAAGGTGCTGAGTCCTACTCCAGGGCACTGGCCAGAAGTGGGGCCAGCCCCTCCCCATGTCTACGGCTTTCCTCTCCCCCTGCCCCACCTTCCCCTCAGCCTCCAGTTCGCTGGCTGTGATCATTGCTCAGTGAGCTGAGGCGTAGCCAAAAGACCCTGAGGCCATGCCCTTTGGGCAGCATCTGCCTCATAGAGCTCAGCTTCTTGAAATGAGGTAGAGCAGGAAGAAAATATAGGAAGACTTCATGTGCAATTTAATGTTTCCATAAATTATCTTTCTGTACATGTTCCATGGCCCTGGAGAAAAATCCCTTCAGGCCTCATACAGGTTGCAAGAAGATGGAAACAGAATTTTTGTGTCAGTATCTGTAGGAAGCACGCTAAGTGTAGTGGTGGCTCCAGGTGAAATTTCTGGAATAGCCCCATCCATCTCTCCTATCGTCTTCACCAGCACAGCCCCAATCCCTGGAAGTCATTCAGGTATTAGTCAGTCCTTCACACCTCTCCAAAGAGCATCTTCTTGATCCCCCCCAAGTAGTAATTGCTTTGTGTCCTCTGTCAGTTACATTATTGGGAGAAAGGAAGGAAGGAAGGAAGGAAGGAAGGAAGGAAGGAAGGAGGGTGGGTGGAAGGGAGAAATCAAGAAATCTGACAGGGCAGCAGGTTAAACCAATAAAATTAAATTTAAATCTCTTTTTCCTGTATTTGGGTTCACAGAGTCCTTTTTGGAATAGTTCATATTGCTCTAGTTCACAGTGAAGAGAGGATACCTCTAAAATAATAGAACCCCTTCTGCCATTACGTTGTATGTGTGTTGTGTTGCTTGGGTGTCATCTGCCTCCTCCACAACAATGAAAAGTTGGTGAGGAGGGGAACTTGAGTCACTTTGTTACATTTTATCTACCATTTCCATGTAGCTGTAATAGGAGGGGCTTCTCCATGTAAGTTCAGCCTGACATGTGACCAAATCCTGCTTTCCAAATTCTCTGTGAAGAATATATATTCATTTTAAAGTCAGCAAGAAGTTATTTACTTTACTTTACGAATAATCCCTTTCATAATCCTTAGGATGAAGGCTCAAGAACTATTTTTTTTTTCATAAGAACTGGGGAAGGACTGTAGTCCATCTGCATTATGTGTAAGTAATATGTGTTAATTGCTGTGTGCCCAGCACGTGGCGACTCACATGCATTAAAGTACTTATTTTCCCAACAGCCCCACAAGATAGATACTGTTATGAAATACATTTTACAGCTGAGGAAACTGAGGTGAAACAATTATTAGTGACAGAACCGGAGTTCAGATTAGGCAATCTGATTTCAGAGCCCACACACTGAGTGCAGAGTGCAAACCCACCACCACTATCACCACCACACACTTAAAAGTGCAGTGCTGGTCTGAAAGAAGAGTCTTCCAATTACAGTAAGATCCTTTTGAGCCTTACTGAATTAAAAATAAAGAGGGGGGCTTCCCTGGTGGCGCAGTGGTGGAGAGTCCGCCTGCCGATGCAGGGGACGCGGGTTCGTGCCCCGGTCCGGGAAGATCCCACATGCCACGGAGCGGCTGGGCCCGTGAGCCATGGCCGCTGGGCCTGGGCGTTGCGAGTCTGTGCTCTGCAACGGGAGAGGCCACAACAGTGAGAGGCCCGCATACCGCAAAAAAAAAAATAATAATAAAGGGGGACTGTGAGTACTTGACAGCATTCATTCGTAAGATATTCTGTATGCACCCCCAAAAATCTACACTTATGAAATTCGTTTCACAAGTGTAGGCAAGGATGTGGAAGAACTGAAACTCTCATATACAGCTGATGGAAATGTAAAATGGTCCGACCATCTTCAACAGATGAATGGATAAACACATTTTGATACATTCACGCTGCCTGTTACTCTTCAATAAAAAGGAAAAAGCTATTGGTACACTGGATAACATGGTTGCACCTCAAAATAAATACACTGGCGAAAGAAGCCAGGCATCGACAGTACATACTGGGTAATTCCACTAAAAAATATTCTGGAAAATGCAAACCAATCCATAGCGTCAGGAAAGCAGCTCAGAGGTTGCCTAGGGATGGTGGGATGGAGGGGCTGAGGGTACTTAAGTAGGGATGAATCCAAGGGGTACAATGAGACTTTGGGAGTTCATGTAAAAATTCATTATCTTGATTGTGCTTATGGCTTCATGTATGTATATGTGTCAAACATCATCTAATGGTGCACTTTAAAATGTGCAATTGATTGTGTCAGTTATACTTCAGCAAAGCTTTAAAATTTTTAATTAAAGAAGAATAAATGCTGAGTGTCTGCATTGACAGCATTAATTGGTCAGGTAGTCCATGAGTACCAAGAAACCACACATTTATGAAAATCACTAACATGCCTTCTTAGCTTCTGATTACTTTAATCTGAAATAAATCTGTCACCCCTATGTTTATCTGATGTCTATACTACTAGCTTAATTATGCAAATGGTACACTCTTAAAATGATCTAAAATAGCATCATTGATTTTGATGAACAAAGGCTACTTCTGATAAAAACTTCTCACCATATGTTTTATGGATCTTTTCTTTTGCCTTCAAAGATAGCATAAACCTTCCCAAATATGGGTATTTTCCTCACACACAAGTAAATCCTCTTTTCTCTCCTGCTTGGTTCTCTAGGCAGCTTCCAAACAACATTCTATCCTGGTTGTTGTAACTGCAACAAGTAAACAAATAGAGACAAATATGCACGGCTTAATGAAATTATAAATACATAATGATGCCCTTCTGTTTTAGTTTTGTGCTTGCAACGAGGTTTTCGTTTCCAAGAAAATATCCATGTGAGTGTAATCTTTGATTTCATTGCAACTTGAGTAAGTTCCACATCTCTGTGCCTGTTGCTAAGCTGGGTTTTCATTGTGATGTAGTTTGCACACGGCTAAAGTCTTTCTTTATGAAATGAAAGTATATAAAGTCAGTGTATATAATCTAGTGGAAAGCAGTAGCATAGCACAGGGAGGTCAGCTCGGTGCTTTGTAACCACCTAGAGGGGTGGGATAGGGAGGGTGGGAGGGAGACGCAAGAGGGAGGGGATATGGGGACATATGTATACATACAGCTGATTCACTTTGTTATACAGCAGAAACTAACACAACATTGTAAAGCAATTATACCCCAAAAAAAATGTTAAAAAAAAAAAGTCAGTGTATAAGTTCAAAAGGTACATCAAGCAGCATCTGTATAATGAATGGAGAGATAAAGCCCATGTATGAGTTCCCTGTTCACTAAAGCCTAAGTAGCTTAATTAGATGATAAAGACACACTTGTAATGGATGAAATGCACATTGTTGAGCACTGCTGCCTTTGAAAGGTGAGTTCTGGTTGGAGAAACAGTAAGGAGTTTGAAAACCAGAAGGAAACTTCTAGTCCAGTGGTTCCCAAATTCAGCCTTTGGATTATGTTGATCCTTGAAGATACATTTATTAACACATACAGAGAAAGAAGCAAAAACGACACTGCAGTAATTTTTCATAAAAAGAGTCAAATTAAAATCTAGAGGTCAAAGCAGACAAATAAATAAACCAAAGAACCCAGCACGAACCACACAAAACTCTTTTCCTTGAAAAATAGAAGCACACACACTAACGTATCTCTCCATCTCTGTGGCAGACAGATTTCTAAAATGGTCCTTCACGGTCCTCACTTCCTGGTATTCATACCCTGTGTAATCCCCTACCCTCCATCCCCCAGTATGGGTTACACAGAGTGGCTTACTTTTAATGAATAGAGTGAGGCAAAAGTGATCGATGTCACCTCCCAGATTTGGGTATAAAAGTTCATGACTTTCCTCTTGGCCGGCACTGTCTCTGGCCCTTCTTGCTTACTTGCTCTGGTGAAGCCTGCAGCCAGGTGGTGAGCTGCTCTATGGAGACGCCCACAGGGCAAGGAACAGCCAAAAAGCTGAGCGCTGCCGACAGCCACATGCGCTGGGAGCAGACCTCCCCCAGTGTAGCCGGGAGACCACCAGAGCCCCAGCTCACAGGTAGATTGCAGCCTTGGGAGAGACCCGGAAGCAGAGCATCCAGCTAAGCCACACCCAAAATTCTGTCCCACAGGAGCTGTCCCATAGTTACTGTTGTTATTTTCAGCCAGAGTTTGGATGTAATTTGTTGTAAAGCAGTAATGAGGGGGTTCAGAACGAGCGTCCCCCAAACGTGTCACTTTTGCATATGGATTATTTTGAGCTAAAGGCCAGTGAGACTCAGCAGGCTCAGAGAAACTTCTGCCCCTCCCTTAATGGTAGTTAAGGTATAGAAGGTATAGGAGTATTTAGATTGGGGGGGTCTTTCCCAGAATGAGAATTATTACCAAAGATAAGTTTTGATTTGAGCGATGCATCTGTACATCAGGGTAGAGACACCTAATTACCAAACATCTGTTCTTCTTGTTCTGTGAATGACCCTCTTGTCCTTGGAGGTCCCAGGCCCCATTCCTTAGCTCAGGATGACATACATACCTCATTTTACCTTTCTGTCGTTGAACATCTGTATGTACAAAATTAAATTTGGTTTCTCTCCTATTAATGTCTCATGTCGATTTGATTATTAGACCAGCTGAAAGAACCTCTGAAGGGTAGAGGGAAATTCTTCCTACCCAATACGTAGTAGGTAGCTAGAATAGTTACTGTGGTTCCCAGTACAGTACACACATAATCATGGGGAGATTTTCGTAAACCAGACAATAAGTTAAGAGAGAAAAGATAAGTGTATTTGCTTGAAAAATAATGCTGTTTTAATTTTACATGGCAAAAGATATCAAATTCAAAGTAACTAACTTCTGTTTCACTGAGGAAACTGAATATCATCAATTCAAAAGATGCATGTTAGGCTGGGAAAAAATATTCAACACAGATGGTGGATAAAGCATTGGTATCTATAATGCACGACCTAACTTTTTAAAGGAAAAAGAATAGGAGATTCACAGGAAAGCATAGCCAACTGGCCAATAAGCCTACGAAAAGATACTCAAAACCCTTTGAAGTCTGAAAAAAATCACAAAATAAATAATGCATTATCATCTTAAGCCCATCAGGCTGACAAAACTAAAATGAATTGTAAACTCTCCCTCTGGTAAGCTTTCAGGGATAAGAAGATTCTGACACACCACTGATAGAAATGGGAATTTGTTTTAGACACTAGAAAAGAGTCTGGCAGTAAGTTTTAAAATTAAAAACGTATTCTTTGAAACTATAGTCTCTCTCCTGGGATTCTACCCGTAAGAAAAAGAAGCACCAAAACATAAAACTTCATATATCAGTACAAGGATGTTTACTGCAGCATATTTGTAATGGCCAAACCCAGAGACAACGTGAACCAGCAACAGTAAAGGAGACGTTGATATAAGGGAGCCGCATAACATCCTGGTGTCCCGAGCAGGTAAAATAAGGCTGTGCATCAGCTCCTTCTTGAACAACAAGCATGCGTGACGCAATCTCACTCACGCAAAACAATGATACCCCAAGTTTATTTTACTCACATGGAGAGAGAGAGAGGCAGATAGGTAGATAGACAGACAGACACAGACATAGTCAGGAAGGAGACAGGGAAATAGGAAAATACCCATTAGGTTCTTAACATGTGTTGGAATCGGGGTAGAGACAGAGCCAGGGGAGAGACAGAAGGGAAGAAAGGCAGGGCAGGCAAAACAAAATGAGAATTTAAATTACAAATGATGTCCTGAGTAAATACAGCACAACCTCATTTGTGTAAATATCTTTTGTGTGTGTGTGTGTGGTGTATAAGGAGATGTACAAAAGGATAATGACAGAAAGGTAATGGTGACTCTCTCAGGAGGTCTGATTTCAGGGACTTTCATTTTTTCCTTTATACTGTTTTGTACTGTTTTATTTTCCTCCCCAACACACATGCATTATTTATATAATCAGGGTGAAAAAAACCTCAAAAATCTATTTTCACCGTGGAAATGAAGGAACTCATTTAGCATTTTTATCAGTTTATATATTGTACTAGATCTCCAGAAGGTTTTATTTGAAAAAAGAGTTCTGCAAAGCACTGCCCTGGACAATCGATCCTTTCTCCCTAGCCCCCAAGCCCACTGGAATTCCAGAAGAATAGATTGATATCTCTGTTTGCCAGCAAAAAAAAGTGAGCTTTAAAGGATGACAACTAGACTTGTGGTGGTGACCACTCTCTGGTGTAATCAGAGGTTGAATTATAATGCTGTACACCTGAAACTTTTTTTTTTTTTTTTTTGGGGTATGCGGGCTTTTCACGTTGCGGAGCACAGTACCCGGAGGCGCAGGGTCCGCGGCCCTGGCTCCCGGGGGCGCAAAAAAAAGTGAGCTTTAAAGGATGACAACTAGACTTGTGGTGGTGACCACTCTCTGGTGTAATCAGAGGTTGAATTATAATGCTGTACACCTGAAACTTTTTTTTTTTTTTTTTTGCGGTATGCGGGCCTCTCACTGTTGTGGCCTCTCCCATTGTGGAGCACAGTCTCAGGGGCCATGGCTCACAGGCCCAGCCGCTCTGCGGTATGTGGGATCTTCCCGGACCGGGGCACAAACCCGTGTCCGCTGCATGGGCAGGCGGACTCTCAACCACTGCGCCACCAGGGAAGCCCCTGAAACTTTTATAATAAAACTTTTTTAACCTAGAAAAAAAATTAAATTTGGAAAAATGAATAATAATCAAATCACTGTTGAATTAAAACACATTGCAAATTATAGTTTACAAGACAGGCTAAAACTGGCAGCCACAGGCTGCATCCAGCTCAGGGATGATTTTATGAGGCTCACACTGTGTTTTGAAAAAATGAATTAAATAACGTGACTTCCTTGGCGGTCCAGTGGTTGACTGCATGCTTCCACTGTAGGGGGAGTGGGTTCGATCCCTGATCAGGGAACCAAGATCTCACATGTCCCCTTTAGGTGGGACTTACACCCTCCACCTCCCATACTTCCCCCTGAGCCCTTTTTCATGTCACCTGCCTGACATCTGCCATCATTCTAGGTGTCGACTCTGATTTACCGCGATACAAGGGACAGGGCGGGCCAGAGAGTGACTCTGGGGCTCACTGTGATTGTGCAGGCAATGAGTTCCCTAGGACCAGGATAGGAAGCTTCAACTTCCCACAGGACCTAAGATTTCCAGGTTGTTGCAGCCACATTCTCAGACAATAGCTCCAGCAGCTGCACCCAAATTCACGCTGTTGGTCCCTGTGGTTTGCGTGTCCTTCGCCAGTAAGGCTTCTGTCTGCCAGCATGGTCCTGTGCAACACACACCCACAGCAGGGCCAGGGAGCAGGGCGAACCCCCAACCTCATCTCTCCATGAACCTACCTTTTTGTAAGTTCCTCCTTCCCTAAATAAAGCCTGTGCATGAACCTATACCAGGCGATGTGGAATTCATTCAAGGCCCTGCTGCCAGACGATTGCAGTATTGGTCTCCCAATCCCTGCTCCTTTGGGAATTCATCTCCTCTCAGCCAGGGAAAGTCAGGCAACAGCTACGTTCTGGTTGCACCCTGGCCCTGACTTAGTTCCTCACCCTTCTCCTGTATTCTTTCTTCTTCCACCTGCTGCCCAAGCTGATGTGTGCTGGCAATGTCAGAACTGACAATCTGGTTCCAGAACATTCTCAGTGTTTAGGTCGACAAGTGCCCCAAGCATGATCCTAAGAGCGGAAGCTCTCAGCCTTCACTGTGAGGTTCCCCAACTTAATTGCTCTTGATCTTAGCTCTTCACGGCTCAGCGCAAAGGGACCTCACTTTGTTCTTAGCAGCACTGTGTCTGCTGCTGTGGCCCGGGTGGGGATGGGGTTCTCCTCTCTGATTTAAAGAAGGAAAGAGAGTGTATTGGGGGGCTGAGTTCTTTTTGGAAGAATCCATGTGATTACTCAGACAGCCTTTCTCTTTCTATTCTTCCCTTAAAAAAATGCCCCGAGTTTGCATGGGGGCTTCTTGCCAAGCTGTAAGTGTTTGAGCCACCATCTACAGGCTGCTCTAAGGCCATCAGACATCTCAGAGACTGTGGTTGGTAATATCTGCACGCGGGGAAAGGGAAAACAAGAATGTCTCTCTGCTAAGTTGCTGTGGTAATCTATGTATGTCTAGAACGGTTGTTTGGGAAAAGAGCTGGAAAGAGAGGTGTGGACCTTGGAGAGAGAGACTTCCCCTACTGGGTGTTCACAGAGTTCTCAGGAAAAGGTATTCTGGGGCCTGGGCTGGTGGATTTATTTGTGGAGGTCTGAAATGGGTATCAGACCAAGAAGTAGAAACCCAACTGAAGACTAGGGAGAGATTTGTCTAGAGCCTGAGAAAAAGGACAAATCCTGGGGGCTGAGTACCTAGATACACCACAAGGAAAGATGGGGTTCAGAGATGGCATCAAGGAACAGGTGGGCAGAGGGTCTGCTATCCAGGACCAGAGATCCACTGAGCACCTGTGTAATGGATTTTTATAACATGGGACATACTGAAGATTCTGTTGTTTAGCCCATAACTTTTCAACCAACTCAGAGAATGGCCAGCAAAATAATTAATGATCTTCTTGGACTTGGTAGATTGTAATATCCTTCTTGTCATTTGAGCCTTACAGGAGCTATTTGTTTTGAAGTAAAGATATTAAATTCATGCTTGAGAGGATTAAGGAAGGAAGACAAATGGCCTCAAATGAAATAAACTGCTTCTAATGGAAAATGCCTCTTGAATTGCTCTAGCATTGTTGCTCTCCAAATCCTTTTTTTTCCCTTTTGTCTGGGCCTTGGGGAGTTGGACACTGTCTACTTTGGGTCAGTCACTTCTCATGTCCAGGCCTGATCCTTCATCTGTGAAATGAAAGGGATGAAACAACATCTCAATCCCTGACCTTTAGGGATCCTGTGATTTTCCATTCAGACAATCTCTAAGCTTTAGATTTGTATATGTATGATTGCTCACAGAATTAGAATTAGAAATTAAAGTATAAGCTTTAGGAGGTATGCGTTTTTATAGATAGAGCTGGAGTGAGCCATACAGGTTTATTTAGAGGGGATTCATTTGCTCAAGAGAATGCATCCAAATTCTTCCTTTTACTTGAGTAAAAGATAAATGTCATGGCCTGAGTTCTTTTAAATTAGGTTTATTAAGCTTCAGACCACGCTCTGAGTGCACATTAATGTGCTGTCGAGCTTTCAGCTTTATTTAATATCACTAGGAATAAATGTGATGAAATCACACTTTGTATTTCCTTTGATGGTACAGGAACTGAGATTAGGCAACCTTCCTGGAAATTAAAAACTAAATAGCTGTCCATGAATCACTCTTACACAGGCACAAATCATTTCTTTTCCATTTTCTAGCTCAATCACTTTTCAGATATTACTCTCTGATTTTGAAATCACTGATCTCAAAGACTGGATGGCTATAAAGCCCAAATCATCTCACTACCTTGACGCATCATCACCTGTATGTCTGTCGCGTCTGCCTTTCTTGGTCCCGGAAATAGTCTCCAAAGAATGGCTTGGAGCAGTGCACCTCTGGGGACACAGCCAGGTGTGTCCCTGTCTGGAAGCCCCTGTGCCTCTCTCTGGAAGGGCCCAGATCTCACTGCCCTGGTGAATGTATGAGGTTCACGGTGTGACAATGCTAAATAACTTCTACGTCTGGCCTGATTTTGTACACTCCACTCATACATGGATTCATTGACAATACCAGGGCCCTGCCCTCTGCTGGC
The DNA here is from genome assembly GCF_000442215.2 of Lipotes vexillifer. NCBI lineage: Eukaryota > Metazoa > Chordata > Mammalia > Artiodactyla > Lipotidae > Lipotes > Lipotes vexillifer. The sequence goes on from NW_006771642.1 coordinate 347,286, forward strand.
CTGTGCCTGTCTGTGCTGGACACCAAGGACTCCAAAGAGGAGCAACAGTACCTGCCCTGGAGGGCTCCTTCCTGCAGGGAAGTCTTCCCTTCCCTTCCCATCTGTCCCCGCCTAGGTTCTTTGTTCTCATGGCTGCAGGAGAGCTTAGAGAGCCTTTACTTTCCCTCCCCCATTCCCCTCAGATGGGTGAAGGAGCTCACCTGCTTTCACGCATACATTCTCAATAGCTAGACTAGAATCTGACACATAGTAAATCCTTTAGATTGAATGAATTTACCGTACTTTCCCAAGGTTCCTCCCCAATAGTGCTGTGCACATATAAGAGCCTCAATAAATATTTGTTCATTATTTATGGAACAGAAGACCCCAGTTAGTAAATACCACGGTCGTTATATTGACAGCAAGGGCATTGTATGGAGTCAGATAATACAGAGTGTGGTGAAAAAAAGAGTCACTGAACTGCAGGCATAATGGTTGACTTACAGAGACAGAAAGAAAAATTCTTCATTGAAGCAGCAAGAGCAAATACATATTACATACAGTGTTTACAGGGGCCAGCTCCAGTAACACGAAGCAGAGTAATGAAGGATGTATTGGGAGTTGAGAGGAAACCAGCTGATAACTGGTACCTGGGGTGGGGCAGGGGAGAAGTCATTTAAACTGAGAGGTGCAATCAACAAGAAAAAGTGGAACAGCCATGAAACCATACACAAAATGGAACATAAAAATATATAAAGCAAACTTATTCGATATACAAAGAGGAACTAAAATCTTGCACATTGCCTAAAGCATAGTGGGTGCTCCATAACTATTTCTTGAATGGTTTTTAAATGATTTGCCAGGATCACAGTTGCAATCGGCTTCAAAGTATCCATTTCGAATGGCTTTGGCAGTAGACTCTGATAGAAGAAGGGCCTGAGGGACTTACCTTAAAGCTGTATGTGCACAGCAAGGCAGAGTTGGGTTTTGTCTGTTTGCTTTTTAGATTGTATGTTTCTTTGGAATGATTTTAGAAGTTGTTGGCTGATAGAGAACATGCATAAATAAAAGCCCTGACAAAGTCATTTGGCATTGCCTTTGGTACTGGGCGATTTTAACACAACACTATCAATGCATTACAGATAAAACAGACCAAACTTGAAACTTGAGACTGAATACTTACTGAATCAATGGCATTGTATGTATGTATGTATATATATACACATATATACACTGTGTATATATGTATATATGTGTGTGTGTGTGTGTGTGTACATACAAATATAAGTATCAAACTTTGACCTGTAAATAACATACCATATTTTCAAGTTACAATTAATCATTTACAAAAATTGATCTTGAATTTTAAGATCCAAAAAGTAGGAATTGCAGGAGCCAAATTTAACACTCAAGAAGCAGTAAGACTACAAAACATAAAACAAAAAATCCAACTGGATATTAAGAAACACTCCGCCAGATTCTACCGGATAAAGGAGGGGGAAGTGACACCGTGTTAATATAATTGAGTATCATCAGTCATTACAAATTACATTTCAAATGTTTTTGACATCTGTCAAAATATTCAAGATACAGCCGTGAGTGAAATAATTGTAAACATTCTTTACAGACAGCATGATCTCAAACAGACCCAGATATGAGCAATCTGGGTATGGACAGGCACAAATAAAGATACAATAGACCCTCGGTTTGGTTGACGGATAGATTCTGCTATCTTCAATACCTTCTATCTTTGCTGGTAACATTTAATAACTGCATAAAAATACAATAAAACATTACAACATGTTTTCCTCACTTATATCATCAACGTAGCAGTTGGCTTGGGGCACGGTGTAATTGGGGGGGGGGGGGCAATTCCCAAAAATGATGTATTTTTACTTCGGAGCAATTAACAGCATAGACAAAATGAGTAAAGAGCTGCGATGCCAATAAGTTACAGACGCTGGACCAGTGCCAGGCTCTCTTACCATTTAAAACATTTCGTTCCACACAAAAGACTCACAGTACATGTACTAGTCAGGGCTCTTGAGGGTGCAAATGACAGAAACTTAACTAAAACCGAATTAAGAGGGGAAAGTGGGAAGTAGAATATATTGACTCTTGGGACTTCCCTGGTGGTCCAGCAGTTAAACCTCGGTGCTCCCAGTGCAGGGGGCCTGGGTTCGATCCCTCGTCAGGGAGATAGATCCCACATGCTGCAGCTAAGACCCAGTGCAGCCAAATAAATAAATAAATATTTTTTTAAAAATAAAGAATATATTGACTCTTATAACTGAAAAGTCCAGGGATTTCCAGCTTTAGGCATGGCTGTATCCAGGTGCGCAAACAAGGTGGTCTGTCCCCATCCATCTCTTGCACTGCTTCCCTCTCAGATGCCTTATTTGTATGTGTAGTTAGCTCTAGTCACTAGCAGAGGCAGAATTCTATTCTATGGGCCACCCCAATGGAAAGAGCATATCTCTTTTCCAGCCACTGTAGAAGTCAGGGAGCTGACTGCAATTGTGCTGGCTTGGGTCGCATGCTCACTGCTGATTGGAAGATGGGATCTGCCAGTTGGCCAGGCCTGGATGGCTGTGCATCTCTGAGCCCACTTGGGCTTAGCCCTACCAGAGTCACGTGGGCTAAGATGGTGGTGAAGCTATTTGACATTTTTTCTTTAACTTGCTTCCTCTAGCACATGTGACTGGATACATACCTAAAGGAGGACATGGACGACGCATCCATGTCATGAGCCTTCAAGATCACACAGATATATTCAGACCATGAGGGTCTAATGTACAGAAAATACATAGCAGTGTCCAACAGAAATATAATGAGCCACACACATAATTTAAAATTTTCTAGCAGCCAAATTCAAAAAGTAGAAAGAAACAACTCAGGGGCTTCCCGGGTGGCGCAGTGGTTGAGAGTCCGCCTGCCGATGCAGGGGACACGGGGTCGTGCCCCGGTCCGGGAAGATCCCACATGCCGTGGAGCGGCTGGGCCCGTGAGCCATGGCCGCTGAGCCTGCGCGTCCGGAGCCTGTGCTCCGCAACGGGAGAGGCCACAACAGTGAAAGGCCCACGTACCGCAGCCAAAAAAAAAAAAGAAAGAAACAACTCAAGTTAATGTAATAATATAATGTAACCTAATATATCAAAATTAACATTATTTCAACATGTAATCAATATAAATAATTATTAATGAATTATTTACGTTTTACCTTTTTTTTCCATGCTAAGTCTTCAAACTCCAGTGTATTTAATGCTTACAGTACATCTCAATTTGGACCAGCATACTTTCGAGTGCTTAATAGCCACGTGTGGGTTACTCTCTCAGACAGCACAGATACACATTATAACGAAATGTTAACATTATACAACGTTAACAGTGTTGTTTCTGGAGAGATGTCCTTTTCTACTGCATATTTTCCTGTATCTTGTAAATTCTCTATAAGGAGCATATATTTCTTTCTAAATAACGGTAAAGTAGTAAGAAGTATGTCAAGGCCGTTCCTGTAACGTGTTCATTAATGGGATAAGGCCAGCTGAAGGGAATTATCTCGTAATCTTCCCCAAGGGTCTGGCCCTGGCATCATTCCCCCATTTTTTTAGTGATCAGAATAAGGACAGATGCTTCTGACTATTCGATTTGCCATTAATGTGATGCTGAAAGCCTTAGAGGCTTCTGCAAGTGCCAGAAGCAAAAGGCAAAATAATCTCAACAAGCTGGAATGATGGCATGAATCTAATGAAACAAAATGTACACATGAAACAATGCATCCTTGATTGGGTTCAAAAAGCTAAGTGTCCATGTACAGAAATATGGATGTTATGGCTAAGGGAGGTCATTTACCAAAGGAATTAAGAGGTTAGGTTGACACTCTAAACTTAACATCAGTCAGTTGTTGAGGAGGCTACTAATAATGGGTACTGAGGCTGTATTAATAGAAGCAGAGTGTCCAGAACAAGGGAGCAGATGGTCTTGGTCTCCACTCAGCCATCAACCACGGAAAGTATCTCATTGTTCTGGGTACCAGGATTTGAGAAGGATGAATTCAGTCAGATTTTCCCAGAAGAAAACAAGGAGAGGGAACAACAAAAAGAACTGAAGAGCTAGTGCCCCAAGTTTAGAAAACTGGAGGAAATATAAGGCACACTAAAAGATAGGAAAAAATGCCTGCCCTCACCCACGATAAGAGGAATACAAAATAAGGCAACACTGAGGTGCCTTTATCCAGTGTTCAGCTTGGCAGACATCGACAGTATAATGACATTATCCACTGATAAGATTACTGGGGTCCCCCTTCTACATTGCTGGAGGAGGAGTAGATACCAGGCATATTCTGACACCCAGAGCAGATCATATTTTAATACCTCTTCCTTTGTATTTATTAACTATTTTTAGTAAAAATGAGGTCAAACAAAAAGTTATTGTTATGGCCAGAAGAGAGGTGCAGTTATTTTGTTTTCTTTCTTGAACTTCACATCTCTAATGAATCATACCATTAAAAAAGATTAAAAGGTACAAAAATAATCATTACAGTACCAAAAAATATGGCTCAATGCTTTTTAATTTTGTTAACAAAAATTTTCAAATGTGTGCATATTTGTCTCTCAGAGTAATAAGTAATAACATTGCAGTTTCTGTTTTTAAGACTAATTTTTGTAAATTTTTAGAGTTTTCGATGCAAGTAGAAACTTTAAGTGATCGCACAGAAGGACAGAATTGAAGTAACCTGAGTTCTGTTTCTTCATCTTTATTGTCACTGCATAATCCTAGTTTATTTTTAATCTACTGGTTAAGCCCAGGCATGTGGAGGACCATGGGGGCTTGAGACAGGATTGCACCAGAAGCAGGCCCCCATGGACATGCACACCCCGATTCTGGAAACATTTGCCTCTCATCCTGCACCAATCACTGACTCTGAATGGGGCCAACAGTATAACAATGAGTCCCCTCCAGATTAACTTTCATGTAGATAGAATGCAGTGATTGCATGTAGATTGTGACTGCAGCAATTATTTAGAATTTAGATCCATCAAAGGTCTGGGGAGGGAAGAAGTCTTTTATCACAGACTGTCGGATTTCCAGTTCATGGGGTCAAAAAGAAAGCACACCGGGCTTCCCTGGTGGCGCAGTGGTTGAGAGTCCGCCTGCCAATGCAGGGGACACGGGTTCGTGCCCCGGTCCGGGAAGATCCCACAT
>NW_006771642.1:352565-353063 GCF_000442215.2 Lipotes vexillifer
AAAAAAAAAAAAAAAAAAAAAAAAAAAAAAAAAAAAAAGCACACCAATTTTCAGTTGGTTTTATTATTGGCTTTTAAGTTTCCTACAGACAGAAGAGCCCTTGTTGCCTCTACCAGGGGCCGAATTTCCCCACTTCCCTGCCCTCCGTACACTACTGGGAGGCAGCAGAAATTGGTACAATACCACCTATGCAGGAGAATGTGAATGAATCCAGGTTATAAGTGCTTTCTTTCACTCTTTCACCCAGCAATTCCACTTCTGGGAATTATACCACAGATACTCTAGCACTGGTACAAAATAACATATATACATATATATATATATATATATATATATAATCTTTGCTCCCAAAGTCCACGTCCTCAATTTGGGATGATTCGTTGTCTATTCAGGTATTCCACAGATGCACGGTACATCAAGTTGATTGCTGAGATTTAATCCACTGCTCCTGAGGCTACTGGGAGGGATTTCCCTTTCTCTTCTTTGTTCGCTTTGCTC
>NW_006771642.1:353078-387098 GCF_000442215.2 Lipotes vexillifer
GCGCGGGCCTCTCACTATCACAGCCTCTCTTGTTGCGGAGCACAGGCTCCAGACTCGCAGGCTCAGTAGTTGTGGCTCACGGGCCTAGTTGCTCCACGGCATGTGGGATCTTCCCAGACCAGGGCTCGAACCCGTGTCCCCTGCATTGGCAGGCAGATTCTCAACCACTGTGCCACCAGGGAAGCCCGAAAATAACATATTTTTAATTCACTGTAGTTTTAAGTTTAAAAGACTGGAAATGACCCAAATGCCCATCAAAAAAAACTGGTTAAAAAAAAAAATTGAAAATGGTGTATTGTATCCATAGGATGGAATAGTCTTCCACTGGATGGCGGACAGGGTGGGTAGGAGTAAATCTCTCTTCTGCTGAATCAGAGAGTCAAAAACAACAAAACGCAGAACAGTATGAATAATATGCTATCTTTTGTATACAGGAGGGAGAATGTGAACTTAAATTTACGTTTGGGTCTACACTCTGGAGAGATATATCAGTAATTAATGACAGTCGAGGTGTGGGTGAGGAGGTAAAGAAATGGATGGATGGGTGGATGGATGGATGGATGGATGGATGGGGAGAGAGAGAGAGATTCAAAAAGAAAGAAGTCTCAGTGGAGACATACTAGGTCTCTTCATATCTGTGCTTGGCCATCCACTTCATGCTTGTTGCATGTGTCTCCAAAGGGCAAAAGTAGGACCCCTAGGCTGAGGTTACAACCAGTGCTCTGTTTAGCTCAATGTCTGAAACAGACGAGCAGGGGAAGGAGGGTGGGAGGGAGGGAGAGAGAAAATGAGAATGAATTCAACTCAGCATTTGGTCTATTGTTTTGATGCTCTAGGGATTTGACTCAAACTTGGAGCTTTCTAGAAGCCGTTCACTAGTCTTTCCCTTGAGATATTAGCACACAGGTCTTCCTAACATAAGTCACTTAGACAGCTTACACTCCAGGCGTCCTCTTTGCAAAACATTACAAATTCTACCAAATCAAAGCAGTGGCCTGTATGTGAGTGATTTAACAACTTTCAGCACAGGGTTACGTTGCCACACTGACTATATGGCACAGACAAATGTAGCCGAGGATTTTTATCTGTTGAGTGTTTATTTTTAATGAAGAACCCATTCAGTTTGTCTTTCTGATGAATGAATTTAACGTCTTTTTCATAAACTTGGAAATGTCTCCAGTGACTTCCCATAAATCAGTTCTAATGAGCTCGGCACAAAAGTTGGAAGTACAGGGGAAAGTTTAGGAAAACTCACGTTCACTCCCTACCTCATTTGACATCAGAAATTGCTTCTCATGGTATGGTAGTATCAGTATCCTCTCCAGATGAGTGTGACATGTAATCATCGATTATTAATTCATTCCATTCTACAGAAAATGTTTCATTGTTGTCCCTCAGCTAACCCAGCAGGTGGAGGCTCATGCCGTCTTACCTGCACATCTATATAAGCAGGATGGGCGTTGACACAGACTTCAGATGTTGCCAAAAAGAGAAGTAAGGCAATGAGGGTAGAAAACAGTGGAGAGGCTCAGATCTTGGAAATTCAGGTGCCTGGCTATGTTCACACGTGACTGAGCGTCACTCTAACATTGGTCCCAGTTGCATCTCTGACTGAAGGACAGAGACAGTCCTTTGAAGAGAAAGATTCTGAAGATTGCAAATGTATTATTAGAATCTTGGAAAGTATCCACCATTAGGACATGCACTGAAAGCAGAGGAAATTGGTCTCCTGGATGAAAATAAGCAGTGATTTCAGAGAGGATCTATGATTTGTTTTGTTGTAACAGCCCATTTATCAGGGAAGTAAACATTTCATTGGAATGAAAAGCCCTGTAGCTCTTACTTCTGTATTTTCTTCAAATAGTATTTAACATGTGGGGACACAAACATCCAGACCATAGCATAAGGCAACTGCAGTCCTGACCTGCCAGTAAATAAACGTGCAATTTGTTTCTGTCTCTGTAACGATTTCAATACTTTAGCTTCTTTCAAAAGTGTAGTTTGCATATTGGTCTGTTTATTTGAACTTGTCTCTGTTAAAACAGAGGCATGTTTGACTACAACATAATGATTTTTTAAGAGAAATAGTAGAGGAATAATAGAAGAAAGGATCTCATAACAGATGAAGTAGACTAGGAAACACAAATCAAAAAAGCATTTTAAGAACAAATAGACAATGTTCTTTATTTTAGCATATAAGTATTTTATCCATCTGGAATTCATTTTGATATATATGTCTGAGGTTCTAGCTTTCTTCTTTTCTTTTATTAAAAAATCTCCTCATTCGTTTTAGACCTTTCCAAAGTATCTCTCATTAATACTTCCAAGTTTAATATATGTTTGTATTTTTTGCATTAAGGGGGAAAAGTTTGGCCCAGGCATGGGTCTTAAGATTGAAAATGGAAACAAGCCAATTTAAATCAGTATTTCACTGAGCAGCATTTAAGGCCCAAATCCATTTTCATTCCTTCCTTCCTTTAGCATGTATTTACTGAGCATCTACTTTGTGCTGGGTATTTCTTGTGCAACTATTTGGTACAAAAGAATTGTCAGAGGCCAGGACATAACTTTAAGGGGCTGAAGCCAGAGCCCAAGGCCTGTTCGGAGTGGCCACAACCAAGAGGGTGCCATTTGGCAGCCATACTGGGATCCCCTTGCCGAGGCCCCTGTGGCCCCTGACTTGCTTCCTTTGCATATAACTCCCCTTTGGTGGTTTCCCCAGTTCCAGAGTCTTGGTTGTAGCTCTTTCTTTATTTTTTATTTTTCCTTTTTACCTTTTGACCCCCTTCACCCATTTCTCCCTGCCCCCCAAGCCCCTGCCTCTGGAAACCACCAATCTGTTCTCTGATTCTATGAGTTTGGCTTTTTATTTTGTGTTGTGTTTTAGATTCCACATATAGATCATGCAGTATTTGTCTTTCTCTGTTTGATTTATTTCACTTAGCATAACACTCTCAAGCTTCATCCATGTGGTCGAAATGGCAAGATTTCATTCTTCTATGGCTGAATAATATTCCATTGTATATATGTACCACACCTTCTTTATCCATTCATCCATTGGTGGACACTTAGGTTGTTTCCATATCTTGGCGATTGTAAATAACGCTGCAATGAACATGGGAGTGCATATATCTTTTTGAGTTAGTGTTTTCATTTTCTTTGGATAAATACACAGAGTGGAATTGCTGGATCGTATGGTAGTTCTATTTTTAATCTTTGGAGGAACTGCCATACTGTTTTCCATAGTGGCTGCACCAATTTACATTCCCACCAACAGTGGGATCTTTCAATTTTTAAAAATTAATATTATTTTGACCACTGCTATGAAATGTCACCTTTATCATGTACTAATTTCCTTAAAATATTTAGTTTCTTTCTGTTTATCTGCCTATTTCTGAACTATAACCAAACTGGTTTAATCATCATGGCTTTCAGCCAATGCTCATAGCAAAAGCACTGACATCATTATTTTTAATTCCTCAAAAACTTCTTGCCTCTTTGTGAGCGTCTATTCCTTCACATTAACTTAAATCTATTTGACAAGTTCAAAAATGATCTTCCTGGTTTTTCATTAGAATCACATTTGACTTATAAATTGGCTTTGAGAGAATTAATAACTTGGAATAGCTATTCCATTGCCTAGGCATCTCTCTTCAATTATTCAAGTTTACTTTCATGTCCCTCAGTAAAAAACAAAACATTGCTAAAAATAAAGACTCAGCCAACTTCATAGTAAATTTACTCTTGTAACATTTTATAAATTGCTATTTGCTCATGGAGCAAATAGCTCCATGAGCAAATTTGCTCATGGAGTCTGTGATATTTCCTAATTAATTATTACTAGGACAATTATGGATTTTTTGAATACTTATTTTGCAGCCAGCCACTTTATATTAATCCTTCCAGTTTTTCAATTTCTTCTCTCAGTTTTCTAAGTAGGCAATTGTATTACCTGTAAATAAGTTATGGTAATTTTTCCTTCTCCTTCCTCATGATCAAGCTTCTTTCCCTTTCTTGGTTGAATGACAGAGAACTTTCAAGAACAGGCGTATACTGAGAGTGGGGGGTAACATCATTTTCATTTCGTTCCTGGCTTTGAGGGGAAAGCCATCACACACTGGCCATTGTCTTGGGAGTTACTCTCCGTCATGGCAGAATCAGGTTAACCCAGGTGTGTCCACCCCTGGCCCTGCTCGCAGAGCTTTCCTGTGGAGGAGGCTCTGGAGGCAACGTGCCCAGGCCAGGCTCCACCCACTGTGCTTTCTGCATCTCTTTCCAAGCATCTGTGGTCACTGGGTTTGGTTGATCTCGGAGGGATGTGAGTGGACAGCACTGCTTCTCACTGGAGGTCTGCAGGTCGGCGAGGAGGCTCTGCTCCATGTCCCTGGTCCCCTCCCTGTGACCAGCACCAGCAGATGAGCAAGGGCTTCTCTTCCCCTGGTGGTGGTCGAGGGGCAAGAGGGGAAGCAGAAAAGGGGAAGGACTTTTTTTTTTTTTTAAAAAAAGAGGCATCTGCTTATTTATCTATCTATTTATTTATTTATTTATTGTCTGCATTGGGTCTTTGTTGCTGCGTGTGGGCTTTCTCTAGTTACGGCGAGCGGGGGTTACTCTTCCTTGCGGTGCGCGAGCTTCTCATTGCGGTGGCTTCTCTTGTTGCAGAGCATGGGCTCTAGGTGCACGAGCTTTAGTAGTTGTGGCACACGGGCTTAGTTGCTCCGCGGCATGTAGGATCTTCCCGGACCAAGGTTCAAACCCATGTCCTCTGCATTGCCAGGCGGATTCTTAACCACTGCACCACCAGGGAAGCCCGGGGAAGGACTTTTGAAGTCCAAACTCAGAACTGATATTTTTGCATTTCAGCCATGACAAGCCACATGGCCAAGGCCAAACTCAAGAGAAGGAGAAGTGCACTCCATCCTAGATGAGCCACAGCACAGGTGTGGATGCAGGGAGCACCATGCTGCAGTGCACTACAAACTCCACTCCCTCAAAAAGGAACAGAAAGACTGCAGGAACAGCAGAGACAAATTATAAAAGACATGATATGTTAAACCTACAAAATGTGTAGTTAAGTTTAAAGAACTCTCGTTAGCATGAACATTAACTTAATGCAAATATTATATACATCCTCAAAAAAGTTGTAGAAAAAAAAGAGGCTGTTAATAATAACCTGGATCTAAAACACTAGATTATTCCATCAAAATATTGTGTTAAATGGGGGGGGCGATAATGAGATATTTAAAAGCTTATTAAATTTCTTATTTTACTTAGAGTTATTTTTCACTGGAGTAAAGAAAGACAGGTTCAGATATGTTTTTCCTTAAAGGTAATAACTAGTATAGTAAAATGAGATATATAGCTTCTAATCCATATAAGGAAAAAAAGCAGCATGAAAAACTATTAACACCATAACAAAGAATAATTGGAAAAAATAGGAAAGCAGAAAAAGGACAAAATAAGAGTCATAGCAAACATATACTGTAGGCCAGGTCCAGCTCTACCGGCTCCACGTGCGCTAACTGGTCAACTTCTATCACAACCGCGTGGGGTGCGTCCTGTTATGAGCCGCATTCTGTGGATGAGGAAACTAAGATGTTGAAGTAACTTGTATGCAATTAATTAATTAATTATGCAGCTAATATGAGACAGAGGTGGGATTTGAACCTGAGGAGTCAGAGCCTGAGAGTCCGAGCTCTTAAACTTGCTCTCTTCTCATTGCAGCCTTGCTGATCATCGGTCACATTAACTTACCCTCTACTGCATCGGCTCAGCTGTGATCACATCAAGTCTGAGCTGCTTTCCCACCCCTATTAAAAGAAAGACTCCCAGAGCAGGTCATAAGCAACCACAAACAACAGCAAATCCAATTCTGGTCTTAACAAAAGACATAGCTGAAACCGAATGACCCCTCCAAACTCAACATAAAGCAAGGGCCAGAACAGACTGTGGAAATAGACCTGAAAATATACCATGTAAATGGAAAGGAGGCAAAAGGAGGGGTTGAACATAAACAGTGGTAGAAGGGATAACCAGGAAGAAACAGACCCGAGACAAAGGCAGTGAAGGAAGGAGGCCAGAACACACATCGCGAGAGCAAGCCTGAGAAAAGGGAAGACTTAGCAATGACCCTGGGTAAGTAGCATCATGGCCAAGTTAACCAACCCAAGAAGAAAAGCAGGTCTAAGGAAGAGACGCCAGCTCCATCCACTCAGTCATTCACTGAAGAACCATCACACCATTTCCAGGCAGTGGAGGGGCATGGTGAGTAAACTCAGCCACACCTGCTCTGCAATCAAACAACTGCTTAAATAAATGTTAAATTGAAATGTTGGTATGTTTTAATAAGTTAGGGGACTGGGGACTATGCTACGAGAGCTTGTCACTGGGGGAGGGTGTTGACCGATCAGGGGAGCCAAAAAAACTTCCTGGAGGAGGTACCATTTGACCTGAGACCTGATGGATGCCGCAGCATCTGGAGACAAGCATCCCTAACGACTCAACATAAGCAGTTAACTCCCCTCATTCTTTTGCCCAGTTTATTTTTATATCACGTGTCACTTCCTGAATATGTATTATTGATGGATTTGCCCATTGCCAGCCCTCCATCCCCCAGTCAACTCTAAGTTCCAAGAAAGTAGGACTGTGATTGTTTTTGTTCACCGTTGTGTCCCCCAGACCCTAAAATGGAGCTTGGCATACAACGGGCACCAGATATACATTTGCTGGCTCCATGGATGAATGTACGTGGGGCTGGACTCGGGGAGGGGAAGACCTTTTCTGACTGTGGATTCAGCCGCCACACGCCACACGTAAACATCTGCTCCCTGGGCCATCGAACCTTCTCAGTCGTTATCTGTGAAACTCATGCTGTTCTTCCAAGCACACTCACATGCTGTCACCCTCGGGGTAACAGCATCACAGCTTGATGCCAGCCGTAGCCATGTGGTGGAGAGAACAAATGCGTAGGCAGGAGAGGAAGGCTTGCTGCTGGCACAAAGTCCGAGAGGTGGGTGAGCTCTGGGGCAGAAGTGGAGGGGTTGGACGTAGAACCAAGGACAGCCAACCCTTTGTATAGGACGGGAAAGTAGAGTGTGGGTACAAATGCAGCCGAGCCGCCAGGTTGGTGGTTGAAAGGGCATGATCACACACAGGGATGGTAAGTGTGACCTTTAGAATAATACTTTAGACTCATCATGGGCAAAAGACACAAGGACTCAGGTCCCATCGGTTGGAGGAGTGCAGTCGGGGGTAACTCATGCATTTTTTTTGAATTTTTATTGGGGTATAATTAATTTACAATGTTATGTTAGTTTCAGGTGTACAGCAAAGTGAACACATATACATACATACATATATATATCCACTCTTTTTTAGATATACATATATAACATATATATGTACATATATATGTTATACATATACATATATCCACTCTGTTTTAGATTCTTTTCCCACATAGGCCATTACAGAGTATTGAGCAGAGTTCCCTGTGCTATACAGAGGTCCTTGTTAGTTATCTATTTTATAACAGTAGTGTGTATGTGTCAGTCCCAACTTTCCAATTTATACCTCCCACCCTGGCCCCCCCTCCCCGGTAACCATAAGTTGATTTTCTACATCTGTAACTCTATTTCTGTTTTGTAGAGAAGTTCATTTGTAGCCTTTTTTTAGTTTCCACATATAAGCGATATCATATATTTGTCTTTCTGACTTACTTCACTCAGTATGTGAATGCGTTCTTACTGAGCAAGTTCATAAGGACTTGAGCTAATCTGCAGGAATCTGTAAAATGTTGGTGGGAAAGTGTGTAGGAGGAGTTAGGACCCCTGCGTGTGACTCCCCTTGTTGCCCCTGATCCAGCATCACGTGACCCTTGGACAAGCCCCTCCAAAGATCAGTTAAAACAAGATCATCTCTTTTACCAAATTCCCTTCTCTCACTTCCCAAGAAGAGAGATTGCCTGGTCCCTGTTTTCACGTCAAGGATGAGTGTACATGGACCAAGGGCTTCCACCCAGACTGAGCTGCTACCTGCATGTGGAAACTCGAAAACTTCCTTGGCCTTTAAACAACTCCTGGGCTGCTGCAACCACAGGAAGTGAAACAGCACGACTGGCCAATGACAAGTGGTATCATTTGGTTGAAACTTAAAACAACAGGGCCCATATGGGGAGGAAATTATTTTTAAATGACTGAAATGTCTAATTTGCATAACTTATAGTTCTTGTTCATATTTGCACCCAGTGGGTGTTATATGAATATCTGAATACTTGATGCCTGATTAATATCATTTGGTAGGACCTCTCGTTGTTGAGAAGGGTTTAGACCAATTGCTTTTTTTTTTAAAGGCTGCCAGTATCTGGAAAAAGTGAAAAAGCGTCAGAATGGATTTAGGAAAATTATAGTATACCTTAAATGTTTACATTGAGTGAAACAACACTTTAAACATACACACAAAAACACAAGGCATCTGTATACAAACTTCATCTGGCAAGAAGGTGCAAAGTCAAATTTGAGAATCTTGGTGGCCCTGATCCCATACACACCCCTACACAAGCTCCACCCCCATCCCCACCCCATGTTAGGTCCTGTAATTGACATCATACACTGTTCATTTGGTGGGCTCACCCTTCAATTGCTAAACATCCTCCAGATAAACAACCTACTGGACTGGCAATCAGAAGACCAAGAATCACCCCTGGCCCCTCCCTTCCAGTCACTTTGGGCAGCACCTTCCCAGGACATGGAAAAAGAAAGGACAGCCATGTAGCCTGCAGGGCCCTTTCAAGCCCTGACAACATGACTAGGTTCACTTTGGATTCCTGATGTTTTTTTGCATCAAGACTTTTAATTCATGGCACTTCACAGAGCTGGTGCTATTAAGATCAAGCTAAACTTTCAGGCCGATGGTTGCTCCCTCTCACCCACGTAAATGGCCTTACTGGACCTCGGTCTCACTCTGCGTCCATGGCAAGTCCATTGTGGGTCACAGCAGCTCTCTACAGACATTGATTTGTGGAGGAGAAAGGGACACTCTTCCTGAGCGACAGAAGGCGCATCCAGGCCTCCTGGGCCAGAGGCTGGTGGGGAGGCCAGACACGGTACCGTCGTAATCACGATCAAGCAATGCCAAGTTGGGCTTCCCTGGTGGCGCAGTGGTTGAGAGTCTGCCTGCTAATTCAGGGGACGCAGGTTCGTGCCCCGGTCCGGGAAGATCCCACATGCCGTGGAGAGGCCGGGCCCGTGAGCCATGGCCGCTGAGCCTGCGCGTCCGGAGCCTGTGCTCCGCAACGGGAGAGGCCACAGCAGTGAGAGGCCCGCATACCACAAAAAAAAAAAAAAAAAAAAAAAGAAGTGCCAAGTCCTTGGACTTCCTTGGTGGTGCAGTGGTTAAGAATCTCCCTGCAACACAGGTTCGAGCCCTGGTCCTGGAAGATCCCACATGCCATGGAGCACCTAAGCCCATGTGCCACAATGCAGCCAAAAAACAAATTAATTAATTAAAAAAAAAAAAAAAGAAATGCCAAGTCCTTCTGGATTGATCATGATGGGCCCAGGATGCTGGCTTTCAGGAGACCTAGCCTCAGGGGACTTGACAAAAGAAATCACAAAGATGCACGATTCCAGAACACCATGGGCACTGGCCTGCCAGGCTGGCCTTGATAGCATCCTTCCCCTTCTCTGGGTTACGAGGACCACCCTCATACCTGCCCACCCAAAACGCCCCAACTCTTTTTTTTTTGGCCGCACTGTGGGGCATGCAGGATCTTAGTTCCCCGACCAGGGATTGAACCTGGGCCCTCGGCAGTGAGCACACCAAGTCCTAACCACTGGACCTCCAGGGAAGTCCCCACCCCACCTATTATATGACCATATTTTCTTGTGTTCTTCCTTCCTTGCCTCCCTCCTCTCCCTCTCTCTCTCTCTCCCCACCATAAAGCCTCAAGTATGTCTATTTGCACATCTCCTAAACAGGAGGAAAAAATAATTCCAGAGATGACCACAGCACATGTGTACCTCAGAGTAGGTAAAAATCACTGAAAACCCACAAAAGATAAGATGAACTCAAAAATGACAATATAGGGCTTCCCTGGTGGCGCAGTGGTTGAGAGTCCGCCTGCCGATGCAGGGGACACAGGTTCGTGCCCCGGTCCGGGAAGATCCCACATGCCGCGGAGTGGCTGGGCCCATAAGCCATGGCCGCTGAGCCTGCGCGTCCGGAGCCTGTGCTCCACAACAGGAGAGGCCACAACAGTGAGAGGCCCACGTATCACAAAAAAAAAAAAAAAAAGACAATATAAGTTTATATGTTTGAATATGCATTGGGGTCACTCAGATGTGCAAAGAAAAGGCAGCTTGTTTATGCTGTTTCTGATGTAATCTTCCTCATGAACCCAGCCCAGCTGGGTGATGTCAACAGTTGACACAATGCCCCTTTGCCCTGAAAAAAAGGCCCTGCATTGGGGTCACTCAGATATGCAAAGAAAAGGCAGCTTGTTTATGCTGTTTCTGATGTAATCTTCCTCATGAACCCAGCCCAGCTGGGTGATGTCAACAGTTGACACAATGCCCCTTTGCCCTGAAAAAAAGGCCCTGGGGGCTGAATTCTCCACCTTCCAAGCTGTCTCTTTGCCCTTCTCCTGCCCAGCAGGGGAGGTGCGGGTCTTTCAGCCTCACAGAGTGAGCTGCGGATTGGGTCAGAATAAGAGTCATGTTTTATCCCCCTTTTCCCCATCCCCAGCCTGGTCACAGGCTGATGCCGAGTGAGGCAGGAATCCCTCACCCTGGGGTCCGGGCCACCCGGACCTGTGCTCACGTTCTGGGTGCTGCTGGGGCTTCTGCAGAAGGATGCTGAAGCAGAGTTTGGTGTGCACAATATTTATCAGGGATGCCACCTGTGAAAGCAAGGGGGAAGCAGGACCAGGCAGGGGGAAAGCCAACCAGGGCTGCAGGCCCAGCAAAGTCCCAGCCAACCGAGCCGTTTTCTCTGGGGCAAGAAGGGGCCCGCAGAGAGGGCTGGGCCTTTACACCCCTGCCGGGTGCAGACCCTGGGACACCTAGGACCTTGGTGAGGCAGGTCTCGGAGGCTGAGGCGGTGCCCATGGGGACAGCAGGCCCTTCCCTGAGGGGGGTCTGAGGTGATGGAGAGCGGGAGGTACCTGGGGCAGGCCTGGCTACGCTTTACTTCAGGCTCCTGCCAGACCTCAGCCTGGAAGAGAGGCAGTAGCCGCTCAGCGTTCAGCACCTCCTCCCCTCGACCTCCAGGATTTGGGCCTGGACAGAGCAAGCCGTGGCCCACATTCCAGCCACGTCTCCCTGCCCCGTCCACAGCACCCCCTACCCAATACTGCAGCTTCCTCCCTCCCCAGGAGCAAAGGGAGAGCTCCCCAGAGCTCGAAGAATCTTCTAAAAACATGTCCCTTGTCACACACACCTTCACTGAGAGCAAAGCTGACTCCTTGGTGGCCAAGCTTGTCCCTCAGGCCACATGGGGCTCAGCTGCCCTGACAATTCGATGAAGAGGCACCCGGAGGATGGCGCCTCAGAAGCCCCTCCAGCCCAAAAAAAGGATACTCTGAAGGAGACTGGGTGGCTCAGGGCATCTGTGGGATAGCTGACTCTCACCCTCACCTCCACCCCTGCCCGCCAGGCTTCAGGAAGGGCAGAACCAGGGCAGTGTCAGAGACCCCGGAGCCAGAGGTTCGAGATCCCTCTCAAGGCCACTGCCGCCTGTGTCTCTGTGTCTGAGACCCAGACAGAGACTCAGATGCCCCAGCTGGGGTCACTAGGGACCACAGACCAATCAGCCTGTAGCCAGGAGCTGGGTCCCACGGACCAACACACCACTGGGATCCTTTCAAGGAAGAAGGGCCATGACCAGCCCACCACCCAGATGGTGTTGACAGCAAAGGCAGCTGGGGACTAATCCACCTGCTGTAGGACCATGAGTACTGAGAGGGGTGAGTCATTTTTCAGTGCCTGGGAAGCCTTTTCAGCTTGGCACACGGCAGATGGTGCTAAGGTCAAGACCAGGAAGTTATTCAGTTCACTGAACACAGATGCCATTTGAAACTCAGCCCAGCTTCTTGCAAATAGATATCCTTGATCACTAAAATGACGGCCCCCACCTCCTCGCATTCCAAGCCCACTCCACACATCCTGGCCAAGTGTATCCTGGCACAACCCTACCCATGCCACCCACATACTCAGGATGGTCCAAGGTCTCCCCACAGACACACCCCCACTCCTCTGTGACTTGGTGGCCCCCCACCCAACACTGTGCCAGCCACACTGTCCCACTCACTGCTTCTTTTCTTTCTTTTTTTTGTTTTGCTGTGCCACATGACATGCGGGATCTTAGTTCCCCAACCAGGAATCAAACTCGTGCTCCCTGCAGTGGAAGCACAGAGTCTTACCCACTGGACCGCCAGAGCCAGAGAAGTCCCTCACTGTTTCTCCTTATACATATGACTTTGAGATGTAATCCACATACCACAACATTCACCCTTTTGAAAGTATACAATTCAGTGGGTTTTAGTATGTTCAAAGTTGTGCGACCATTGCTACTATTTAATTTCAGTATATTTTCTTTATCCCCTAAAGAAACCGCATACCCATTAGCAGTCACTCCTGACTTCCCCATTCCCCCAACTCCTGGAAACTACTAATCTAGTTTCTGTCTGTACAGATTTGCCTGTTTGGGACATTTCAGATAAATAGAATCGTACACTATGAGGCCATCTGCCACTGGCTTCTTTAACACAGCATAACGCTTTCAATGTTCATCCATGTTGTGGCATGTATCAGTAATTTATTCCTTTTCATGGCTGAATAATATTCCATTGCGTGGATATACCACAGTTGGTCTACCCATTCATCAGTTGATGGACATTTGGGTTGATTATATTTTTCTGACTAGTACTAATGACACTGCTTTGAATATCTTTGTACAGATCTTCAACTTAACAAGCCTGAGGTTACATCCTGATAAACCCATTGTAAACTAAAAATATCATAACTTGAAAATACCTTTAATACACCTAACTTATAGAACACCATAGCTTAGCCTAGCCTGCCGTAAACATGCTCAGAGCACTTACATTAACCTACAGTTGGGCAAAATCATCAAACACAAAGCCTATTTGATAATAAAGTTTGAATATCTCATGGAATTTGTTGAGTACTGTACTGAAAGTAAAAAACAGAATGGTTGTCTGGGTCCAGAATGGTTGTAAATATATCAGTTGTTTACCTTCGTGGTTTTGGGGCTGGCTGGGAGCTCTGGCTTGCTGCCCGTACCCAGCATCAGGAAAGTATCTACTGAATATTGCTAGCCTAGGAAAAAATCAAAATTCTTTTCTTAAAAAAATATTTATTTATTTGGCTGCGCTGGGTCTTAGTTGCGGCATGCAGGATTTTAGTTCCCGGACCAGGGATCAAATCCCAGTCCTGTGCACTGGAAGGGCAGAGCCTTAACCACTGAGCAACCAGGGCAGTCCCAAAATTTGAAGTACCATGTCTACTGAATACATGTCACTTTCTCAGCATCGTCGAGTCAGAAAATCCTAAGTCAAACCATCTTAACTCAGGGACCGTCTGTACAAGTTTTTGCATGGACATGTTTTCAATTCTCTCTGGTATACACCTGGGACTGGAATTTCTCAGCACTTGTTAACTCTTATGTTTAACATTTTGAGGAACTGCCAAATTGTTTATCAAAGTGAATGTACCATTTTGTATTCCCAGCAACAGTACATGAGAGTTCCTATTTCTCTGCATCTTTGCCAAAACTCTTTATTGTTTATCTTGTTTATTTTAGCCATCCTAGTGGGTGTGTAATCGTATCTCATTGTGGTTTTAATTTGGATTTCCCTGATGACTAATGCTGTTAAGCATCTTTCATGTGCTTCTTGTCCATCTTGAATAGATACATGATGATGATAGATAGATAGATAGATGATAGATAGATAGATAGGTATTCTATCTTGTATACTCTTTGCAGGAAAGTCTGTTCAGATCATTGCCCATTTTTAATTGGGTTGTTTGTCCTTTTTTTTTTTTGCGGTACGCGGGCCTCTCACTGTTGTGGCCTTTCCCGTTGCGTAACGCAGGCTCCTGACGCGCAGGCTCAGTGGCCATGGCTCACGGGCCCAGCCGCTCCATGGCATGTGGGATCTTCCCGGACCGGGGCACAAACCCGTGTCCCCTGCATTGGCAGGCGGACTCTCAACCACTGCGCCACCAGAGAAGCCCTTGTCATCCTCTTGTAGGTCTGTGGGGAATATGAAATTACCAGGCACAGGATAAGACTATAGCAGACACAAACAATTGGGGTCCCCTCCTTCTTTCGTAGCTAGAAATGACAGGTTATTGTTCTGTAATCTGAACAGCCAGGCTCTCCTGAAGCAGGTCATCTGAGGGTCATCAGTAGTGGCCATGGCCATGGGAATTACTGTAAAGGGTACCCGGGACTCTCACCTCACTACTGCTTGGCTGACCCTTTTCAATGACAAATCATCAGCCTTAGGGAAGGAGACAAGAACTGATCACAGACGGAGACTGAGTGGTCTGAGATTTCATTTCAGTCTTTCTCCTTTCCTACCCTAAGCTCAGAGATTTTTAAAAGTCTTATCTCTCAGCTTTTCCTCTCTTGCATCAGCTCTTACCTTCATGGGGGCACAGCTTCCTTGAATTAGAAGTGCATCCCATCCGCTAGACAATGCTGAGGTTTGGAGTCTGGAGTTAGATAGAGATGGGGAGATGCCAGCAGTGCCTGGAGCTCTACCTCATACCCAGCCCTGAAGGGGAAGCGGAGGCACAGGGAGTGAAGAGGCAAATGGTCTTTTTGGAGTGGGGATTCCTTATGGCTCTTCAGGGGACTGTGGGCTTTTGAGCAGGCAGTGCTTCCTGGGAAGCATCCATCCAGACCCACTCCCTTGTAGGAGAGTCAGGAACCACATACCTAGGATCAGGACTGCGATGAGAGCTCTGTGAGTTCCGGAAACTCTGCACTCCGCCCACCCCCAGCCATTTGCTACTGCCTTTCTGCTTGCCCAGAGAAGCCCCTTAAAGCAACAGTGTGTGCCTGTCTCTGGAAGTAAAGCAGGAGGGAAGCTGGGGCTCAGCCCCACTCCAAAAGAAAGCCCAGTGACAAGGGCGGGATGAGGAGGCCAAGTTCTCAGAGGACCAGTAACTCTAGACTACAGCGAGGATGGAAAAGAGCGTCCACAGTAAACGGGGACTCTGCAGCACCAGGGTTCCTGAGGGGCATCACCAACTCGAACCTAATCTTCCTGGGAGCGGGTACAAACCTCCACACCACCTCTCAACACACACACACACACACACACACACACACACACACACACACACACATACACATATACACATACATACACACATACACACACATATACACATACATACACATACACACATACATACACACACACATATACATATACATACACACACACACATGGTCACCCGTTCTGGGCTGAAGGAGGAGACGAGGGGCCCAAAGATCTCTGTACTGAATGATGCAGATCCCAGAGAGGTCAGACTCTTCCGGGCTGAACTTTCAACCTCATGGTTCTCGAATCACCTGGGATCATGCTTGAACAAAGATGGCTGGGCCCTTCCGCTCAGAGACTCTGATTCAGATCTGGGATAGGGCTGACGAGTTTGTACAGCTAACAACAATGAGAATTCCCAGGTGACGCTGATGCTGGGGTCCTGGGGCCACCCTTTGGGTTCTCAGGGGCTGCTATGGTCAGGCTGCAGGCGTGTTGACAGACTGGAATGGCCTTGGGAAAGCCTGGAAAAGAGAGGAGTCATGGAAATTGGTGCATGACATCCTGGCAGGTGCCAGGACAAAGGTTGTGACAGCAGAAATAAATGGGAAAGGGTCAGATGGAGAGCAATTTCTTTTGCCTGGAAAATTCTACAGCCCTTAAGGCTCCACCAGTCACAGGATCTTTTATGCTTCCTGTGAACCTGCTGGCATTCCTCCAAAAGTTAAACACAGAAAACTACTATATGACTCAGCAATTCCCCTCCTGGGAATATACCCAAGAGAACTGAAAACACCTGCCCACACAGAAACTTAT
The DNA here is from genome assembly GCF_000442215.2 of Lipotes vexillifer. Taxonomy (NCBI): domain Eukaryota; kingdom Metazoa; phylum Chordata; class Mammalia; order Artiodactyla; family Lipotidae; genus Lipotes; species Lipotes vexillifer. The sequence continues at coordinate 369,190 of NW_006771642.1, forward strand.
ATAGGAATGTTCATAGTGGCATAACAGTCAAACAGTGGGAAACAACCCCAAAGTCCATCAACTGGTGACTAGATAAACAAAATGGAATATTATTCAGCCATGAAAAGGAGTGGAGTATTGATCCATGCTACAACACGGATGAACCTGAAAACATGCTAAGTGAAAGAAGCCAGTCACAATGGACTCATATTTTGTCATCCCAGTCCTATAAAATGTCTACAATAAGCAACTCTATGGAAACAGAATGCAGATTAGTGGTTACCAGGGTCTAGGGAGTGAGGAGATGAGGAACTATCTGTTTTATGGGTGTGGAGTTTCTTTTTGGAGTGAGGAAAATGTTCTGGAATTAGACAGTGGGATGGTTGCACAACATTATAAATATACTAAAGCCCACTGAATTGTACATTGTAAAACACTTCAGATTGATATGTACACATTGCTATATTTAAAATGGACCTACTGTATAGCACAGGGAACTCTGCTCAATATTAGATAACAACCTAAATGGGAAAAGAATTTGAAAAAGAATAGATGCATGTGTATGTATAACTGAATCACTTTGCTGTACACCTGAAACTATCACAACATTGTTAATTAACTCTACTCCAATGTAAAATAAAAGTTAAAACAAAAACAAAAAAATTAAAAAAATACTTCAAATGGTGGATTTTATGTTACGTGCATTTTACTTCAATGAAAAAAAAATTTTTTAATAACCTGCTTACATTTTCTTTCTCTCTAGATCCCCTTCAGGAGGGCAAGACTTGAATCCAGGACTTAGAAAGGAGTGTTCACATAGGGAAGAGCAGGCTTTGAGGGAAACAGCTCAGAGTGAGTGCCCTGCCTTCATTTACCATGGCTCAGTAACGCCTGTAACTATGGGGCATGGAGAACAATTGCTTCCATCCCATACACACAGCTCCTGTTACACAGCAGGAAAATGCCAACCTTCTCTCCGGTATTTTACATTAGAAGCAAACATGCCTTACAAACAACAGCCTTGCTCCTGGTGGCAAAAATCAGTCCAGGGGACCAGTGCTGCCTGGCTTTATTATGGAGTCAGCGGGAGGGGTGGGCAGCTGGCCGCAGGCATCAGTGGGGCTGCAACCCAGCACAGACTTGATACAGACAACGCACCCTTCCCCCACCAAGGCACTGAGTCACTGGGCTTAACACAGGGGCCCTGAAAAGGCCTTTCCCTCATTCACTTGTTTGTTCATTCAGCATTTACTGAGCAACTGTCAGCTGCTGTACTGGGTGCTGGCCTAGCGATAAACGAGTCAGGTGTAACTGAGCTGCTTTTCCTCTCCCTCTGTGGACACAGGGAGACTCAGGTGAGGCACCTGCCTGCCTGCTTCCATCTCAAGAAAGCACTTTGCACACACTGCTGTAGCAAGCAGAGGTATGGATAAGGTATGGGCTGATTTATGCTGTGCAAAATTTAACCAACAGATCTAGTGGCTGAATGCTGTGAAATCTATTTCTTGCTCAAGTTGTCCATGACCAGTAGGGGTCAGTAGGGAGCTCTGCTCTATGCAGTCCTTCAAGGACCCTGACTGATGGAAATTCTACCATATTGTGGCTGTACTGTGTGGAATCCATGGCTTTCTCCAACACCTGGCAGCAGAAGCAGGTGCTGAGAAGCCTCTGCATTGGCAATTAGAGGCTTCATCCTGGAGGGGACACACTCATGTCCACTCACAAACCATTAACCAGAAAGAGTCAAATATAACCCTCCCATGTGCCCAGGAGGAGAGAATCACTGTAGATGAGCACTAGAAGCCTCCACGATACTCACCTCCAGGGGAGAGCACTCATTTCTTCCTGTGGACTTGGTGGGCACAAATATCACAACAATATAAGTAGTAAAAAATGCAAAGGAAGGGCTTCCCTGGTGGTGCAGTGGTTGAGAGTCCGCCTGCCAATGCAGGGGATGCGGGTTCGTGCCCCGGTCCAAGAAGATCCCACATGCCGCGGAGCGGCTGGGCCTGTGAGCCATGGCCGCTGAGCCTGTGCGTCCGGAGCCTGTGCTCCACAACGGGAGAGGCCGCAGCAGTGAGAGGCCCACGTACCAAAAAACATGGCTGCTGAGCCTGCGCGTCCGGGATCCTGTGCTCCACAGCGGGAGAGGCCGCAGCAGTGAGAGGCCCACGTCCCAAAAAAAAAAAAAAAAAATGCAAAGGAAGATGTTCAGAATCCCATCACCCTAACAAATCAACCATTTTTGGTTTTCATTTTTTTCTCTTCCTTTCACTATTCATCTGAATAAATAATTGTACATTGTTTAGTGGTTTTCATCATGTTTTGCTCATTATCATATGACAAACATTTTCCCACAATCTTCATTAGCGTTGCTCTAATAACTGGCAACCATTTCAATTGATGCGTCCATCTTTAATGACTTTTAACTATTCTCTCACCCTTGGTGTACTCATTATACACCAGGTTCCGCACTCACGTTTTACCTGTGTAACCTGGTTCAGTCCTCACAGCACTCCTAAAATGCAGACACCTGTTTATCCTCCTGTCCAGGGAAGGAACCTGGGACATGAAGATGGTGAATAAAAAGCCCAAACCCTCTCAGTGAATAAGTAGCAAAGCCAGAATTTGAACCCACATCTGTCTGGCTCCAAAAGTTCACCCGTGGTCACAGCCAGCTCGTCTCTATTGTGGATCTTGCTTCCAGAAAACCTTCGAGTGTCTCATGGCACCAGAGCTTTTGCTGTTGCCCTGCACCCCACAGAACCCCCCCACCCCTTCCCTGGCACATTAAGACCTTCCCTAAAGCGGGTTCCCAAAGAATTCCAGGTAATGGAATCTTTACTAAGGATTTTCTCCAGGAGACAAGAGAAGGTTACCTTGTAAACCATTCAGCAAGACTTTCTGAAAGCTTGTTCTAAACGTGTCTTTCTCAGAATGTGTATATATATATATATAACTGAATCACTTTGCTGTATAGTAGAAATTAACACAACATTGTAAACAACTATACATCAATAAAATAAAATTTTAAAAAAATCATGTCTTTCTCTCTTCGCAAAATATCAGCCCCTCTGGCAGCTGTTTAATAATCCCTCCCTCCACCCCCTTCCTGCCTCTCCCCTGCTGCCTCTCTCCAGAGTCCTCTCCCTTATTCTGCTGGGGCTCCAGAACCTCCCGAAAACTTGTCCTCTGCTTCCCAATCGTCTCCCAGATCGTTTCCTCTGACTGCATCTCTTTCTGGGCTGGGATCTCGTACCCTCTCCCGGCTCTCCAGTTCTCTCCACCTCCCGCCCCCTTCAGCACGAGGCGATCCTGGATGCCCATCCAAGATGCAGGCCAGCTACGAGTCCTTCCCCCTTTAAAAGGTGACAGGAGGGTGGTATGCATGACTAAGGTAGTCAGGGGTCTTCCATGCCATACCCTTCCCCTCATACTTAGTGTATTTGCTGAGGGCACGTGGGTACCGCCTGGAAACAGGCTACAGAACAGCAGCACCTCCATACCTCCTCCTATGGTACGAGGGACCATAGGCTGGGCTGACACCTCCCTCCTGCACCTCGTCCAATGGGGCTTCACTCCCTTGTCTGCATCTCCAGCCCCGAGGGGCACTGAGCATCGACACCCTTGAGTCTTCCCCTTCCAGCTAAATGCCCTGAGCCTTTGGCTTGGCAGAACCTAGGGAGGCAATAGACCAGGAGGTCTGGTGTCACTTGGCCACACAGTAACAATTTCAACTTCAAGTATGAAAATGTGACGATGGTAGGTGAGTCCGTTGGACATGACAGAAAGTGCCTCAGCCAGAGACTCAGGAGACGGGTTCTAATTCTGGGACTTTGGACTGAAGTCTCAGGACTTTGGACCAGCTACTTAATCTCTCTGTACTCTCCGTTTCCTCATCTGCAAAACAGATATCGTTCCCTGCCCCCTCCGCCCTGCCTGTACAGATGATGTATGAGAAAGGGTCCTGCACACTCTGAGCTGGTCCAGCTGGCAGGCGCCATCTTCTTTCCTGGAGCCTCTTCATTTAGGACTGGGTCATCTATCAGTCCTTTGCAAAATGCAAAGAGGAGGGATGGGCCATCACCAAAACCTGCTGCCTGCTGCCCTTCTAGTTCACTGAGAGCATGAGTCAGCCTGAAGTTCTGGCCCTGAAATGCAGGGTGTTGGGAGAGGGCGGGAGAGCTGACCCCACAGCTCTGCCTTGTCATCAGCAGCGGGAGGGAGCCCAGAGCAGAGGCAGAAATGGTACTACAATGCAAACAACAGCCAACAGCTGCAGATTTTCCAAAGCTTTCCCTCAAAAGCCACTTCCTCCGCCCATCCCGGGATGGTATGCCAGAGCTGATGGGAAGCTCGGGGTGCTTTAGTCCAGTGGAGAAAAGGTGACCAGAGAGAGCAAAGGGTTGGTCCAAAGTCATGTGCAGAATCCTGCCCAGTGTGCCCTTTCCAAGCTGCCTCCTGAGGTGGCCCCTGAGGTCTTTCCTGAGCGTCTTTGGGTTTCCTCTTCCCAGGTCTCGGAGGCAAGCAGCCCTCCTCTGTGCTAGGACATGGCCAGACAGGGAGAAGCCCACAGCTGAGCTTTCACAGGCAGACCCTGCCCCAGTGCCTGACACCCAGCACGGGAGGCAGGAACTCTCCCATCCCCACCAGGCAGCAGCCTCGCCTCCTGCACCAGTTACCCCACCTGGGTATCCATGTCGTCAACTCTGGCCGATCGCTAAAGACACAGAACCTAAGAAAACAGTGACCCACCCTCGTGAACATGCACTCCAATGAAGAGAGACAGACCACACACAACTATACAAGTAAGTACAGTGGGGATAAATGCTACAAATAAACAAAGCAAAGTAAGTGAGACACAGTGGAAGGGTCAGAGTTTCTATTGTGTATAGAATGATCATGGAAGTTATCTGACATTTCAGCACAAGAGAAAGGTAGGGTGCTGCCCTTGTTGATCTCTGATAGAAGAACAGTCCTGGTAGAAGGAGCAGGAAGTGCAAAGGCCCAGGGGCAGGATGAACTGGGGATGCAGAAGAGCCTGTTGACTCTCATGCTGAAGAAACATGAGTGCAGTGGACGGGGCAGGAGAGGAGGGTGGACAAAGACCAGGGTGATCTCCTAGGGATTGTAAGTCTTTGAAAAACTTTGGATTTCACTTTGAAATGGAAAACCAGTGGAGATTTCTACAAAGCAGTGGTAGGTGTGTTTTTTTTTTCACTATTATTAGTGAAATATTGCTTTACAATGTTGTGTTAGTTTCTGCTGTGCAGCAAAGTGAATCAGCTATATGTATACATGCATCCCCTCTTTTTTGTTTTTCTTTGTTTTTTTTTAAAATTTATTTATTTTGGCTGTGTTGGGTCTTCGTTGCTGTGTGCAGGCTCTCTCTAGTTGCCGCGAGCAGGGGCTACTCTTGGTTGAGGTGCGCGGGCTTCTCATTGCGGTGGCTTCTCTTGCTGCAGAGCACGGGCTCTAGGCGCTTGGGCTTCAGTAGTTGTGGCACGTGGGCTCAGTAGTTGTGGCTCACGGGCTCTAGAGCACAGGCTCAGTAGTTGTGGCACACGGGCTTAGTTGCTCCGTGGCATGTGAGATCTTCCTGGACCAGGGATCGAACCTGTGTCCCCTGAATTGGCAGGTGGATTCTCAACCACTGCGCCACCAGGGAATCCCCTATCCCCTCTTTTTTGGATTTCCTTCCCATTTAGGTCACCACAGAGCATTGAGTAGAGTTCCCTGTGCTATACGGCAGGTTCTCATTAGTTATCTATTTTGTACATAGTAGTGTATATATGTCAATCCCAATCTCCCAGTTCATCCTACCCCCCTTCCCGCCTTGGTAGCCATAAGTTTTTTCTCTACATCTGTGACTCTATTTCTCCTTTGCAAATAAATTCATCTGTACCATTCTCCTAGATTCCACATATAAGTGACATTATACGATATTTGTTTTTCTCTTTCTGACTCACTTCACTCTGTATGACAGTCTCTAGGTCCTCCACATCTAAAGCAGTGGTAGGTTTTAAAGAGGGTAGCTGTGGACACTGTTTGGAGGAGTGGCCAAATTCTGAATGTATTCTGTAGATAGGCCCAACTTAATTAACTAGTTGGTTAGATTTAATTAATTAAAATTAATTAGACCAGTTAGATTTAATTAATTAAATCCATCTCATTTCACAGATGAGACCCTGAGGATCAGAAAATGGGTAGGACTTACCCAAGTTCTCAGTGTCCTCTGTGGCAGTACCAAGACTTCACCCAATTTGGTCCAGTGCACTGTCCACATTCAGCTAGAGGGCAGGTGGAAGGTGTGCAGGGGATGCTTGGGATTCATCTGGGGCTAAGAATTCTCAGCCAGGGAACTGAGTTCTCAGAATTTGAAGAGAGAGATGAGATTGGGAAAAGCCTAGAATATCAGGATGCTGGAGGACTGAAGCATAAAGTGGGAACTTTCCCCCAAGATTTCTTTTCTGACTGTTTAAATAATATATGTCCATAATTTTTAAAACCTATGTCATTTAGAAAAGTATAAAGAAGAAAGTAAAAAAATCATCTGAAATTCCATCATTCAGAAAGAAAGCCTGTTGAACTCTTAGTTGATTACTCATCCGATATTTCTCTAAGCCTATATATATAATATATATATAGCCATATATAAATAGATTCAATTTTACATAAATGGGATTATATTATGTATGTGTGCCTTAGTTCGTTCAGGCTGATGTAACAAAATACCATAAACTGGGTGTCTTACATGCAGCAGAAATTATTTCTCCCAGTTCTGGAGGCTGGAAGTCCAAGATCAAGGCGCCAGCTGATTTAGTGTCTGGTGAGAGCCAGCTTCCTTGTTCACAGACATGTTTCCTTCCTGCTGTGTCTTCTCATGGTGGACTCAAGTAGGGAACTCTCTGGGGTTTCTGTTACAAGGGCATAATCCCACTAAGGAGGGCTCCACACTTATGACCTGGTCACCTCCCAAAGCCCCCACTTCCTATACCCTCACAGGGATTAGGTTTCAAAATATGAATTGTTCAGCGACATATTTAGTCTATAGCAATGTGGTTTTGCAAACTTCCTTTTACAATTAACATTATGTCGTGAACATTTTTTCTGCCAGTAAGTACAGAGTCACATTGTTATCATTAATGGCTACAAAATTCTCCACGCTATGGAGGAACTCATCCTGGCATGTCCTCTGTGAGATTCCGTTAAGTACACAACATAGCACAAGAGCTGAGAGCTGGTGTCTGGAGTTAAACTGCCTCCGTTTAAATCCCAGTTCCCCATTTTCCAGCTGTGGGAACTTGGGGAAGTTGCTCGACTTCTCTGTCCTGTCTCCCCTTCTGTAAAATGGAGATGCTAACACTATCTTTCTATTCAGCTGGAGTTAGTAGGGGGGTTTGGAGAGATTTGTTTTGTTTTGTTTTGCTTTTGAGAATTAACAGGAGGCGCCTAGAACAGTGCCTGCATCACAGTAAAGTCTCAATATATGTCATTATTACTTAATTAACCCATCCCCTAACCATAGACATTTAGGTTGTTTCCAGTTTTTCACTGTTATAAATTCTTTATGCAAAGCAGTAAACATCCACTGTATGCATTTGGTTCACTTGTCAAATTATCTCTTTAGATAAATTCTTGAAAATGGATTTGCTTGGTTTATGGCTATGCACATAAAGTATTCAATTTTGTTCTTAAACTGCTTTCTGGAAATAATACTAATTTACATTCTCAGCAACAGTGAGAAGAGAATGCCTGTTTTTCCAAGCCCCATGCCAACATTGAGTTTTGTCAATATTTTAAAATTTGCCAAATCGAGAAAGTAAAAAGCACAAGCTTCCAAACTTCTTATTTGTATTTATTTCATTGCAAGAGAGGATGGCTATTTTGTCCTATTTACCGGATGTTTTGTCCGATTTACTGGATATTGTGAATTGCCTGCTGGTCTCTTTAATTCTCTGTTCTATTAGGGTGATCATCTTTTTTGGTAATGACTGTAAAAGTTCTTTGTAGGGCTTCCCTGGTGGCGCAGTGGTTGGGAGTCCGCCTGCCGATGCAGGGGACACGGATTTGTGCCCCGGTCCGGGAGGATCCCACGTGCCGCTGAGAGGCTGGGCCCGTGAGCCATGGCCGCTGAGCCTGAGCGTCCGGGGCCTGTGCTCTGCAACGGGGAGAGGCCACAACAGTGAAAGGCCCGCGTACCGCAAAAAAAAAAAAAAAAAAAGTTCTTTGTAAATTATGTACGTTAAAATGTTACTGTAATATTAGGTCTACCAGATAAAAGATAGGACATCCAGTTAAATTTGACTATCAGATAAACAATTATGGCACATACTCATACTAAAAAATTATATGTTGTCTACCTGAAATTCAAATTTAACTGAGTGTTTGTATTTCTATTAGTCAAATGTAGCAATCTCATATCATATCTATACATATATGTAGTAAGTATCTTTTCCATTTTGTCATTTACTTTTTAACTTATTTTATTTTAAATTTATTTATTTACTTTTGACTGCATTCAGTCTTCGTTGCTGCACGTGGGCTTTCTCTAGTTGCGGCGAGCAGTGGCTTCTCTTGCACGGCACGGGCTCTAGGCGCATGGGCTTCAGTAGGTGTGGCACACGGGCCCAGCTGCTCAGTGGCATGTGGGATCTTCCCAGACCAGGGATCAAACCCATGTCCCCTGCACTGGCAGGCAGATTCTTAACCACTGCACCACCAGGGAAGTCCCTTATGGTGTCTTTTTTTTTTTGCGGTACGCGGGCCTCTCACTGTTGTGGCCTCTCCCATTGCGGAGCACAGGCTCTGGAGGCACAGGCTCAGCAGCCATGGCTCACGGGCCCAGCCGCTCCGTGGCACGTGGGGTCCTCCCGGACTGGGGCATGAACCCGTGTCCCCTGCATCGGCAGGTGGACTCTCAACCACTGCGCCACCGGGGAAGCCCTATGGTGTCTTTTTTAACAAAGAAATTTATTTGGATTTTTAATAAATCATACCTATCAGTCTTTTCCTTCATGGTTTCATGATATACTTAGAATTTCACAATCACAGGTTTACAACAAATATTCACCTATATATTCATCTAATTATTTTTTGGCTTCACTTTTTTACCTTCAGTATTGGATGGATTTGGAATTTATTTTGGCCTAGGGAACTATGTAGAAAATCAGCTTCCACTAGTCCAGTATCATTTTTTGAAAAATTCCTCTATTCTAGCAACCTGAAGTGCCACATTTTAACATCACAGCTTCTCATGTAGGCTCTTCGTCCTGCCGCATTAAACAGTCATCTCTGGGGCAGTAACATGCTGTTTTAATTACTGTGGCTTTGTGATAAGGGTGGTGTAGTGTGAGGGAGGTTTAAGCACAGGTGCAGAGGTTATGGAGGCAGAATGCCTGCTTCACATCCCTAATCCCCCACTCCTAGCTGTGTGATTTGGGGTGTGATATTTATCCTACAGGGCCTGCATTTTCTTATCTGAAAGTGACAGCAATATTAGTATCTGCATCACAGGTTTGTTGTGAGGATCAAAATGCATTCATACATGTAAAGCACTTCCTTAAATAGTAAGCCCTGGGTCACTGTTGCATTTTATTTATTCCTTCATGCATGTATGCATTCTTTCAGTTTAATATCCAACAGGCCTAGTTTCTCTTATACAGAACCAGGCCTAGTTTCTCTTCTTTATCAACATTGTGTTGACTGTTCTCTCTTTATGCTTCCACATGAGACCTACAATCATTATGTCAAGTGAAAAAAAGATTCTACTTGGAATTTGATGAAGACTCTATTGAATTTACAGGTAAAGATGATGTCACAAGGTTACAACGTTGGCGTATTTTTGTCCCAGAATAAGGATTGTGTCTTAATAGATTCCAGTCTTCTTTGGTGCCTCAGTAGACAGTAGAAGTTTTTAACAAAGTAGAATATATTCCCTGGTAAATTTATATTCCTAGCTTTTTATGGTTTTGCTAGTAGTAAGAATGATATTTTTTTTCACTGGCATTTCTAACTGGTTAGTAAATGCACAGGAACGCTGTGAATTTGGGATGTTTATTTTGTAACCTGCCAGTTCCTTGGAAAAGACTACTATTTCACTCAATCTTCAGTTGGATTTTCCATCGAAACAATCACATCTGCTGCATATAGTCATTGTTTTTCTTCTACTTTCCAATTTTTAAAAAGCCCCCCCCCAATTTTTTGTTTGTTTTACAAAGGCACAACTTCAGTGTTTTTACACTTTTTTCCTTTTCTTGTCTGATTGCATTAACCAGACTTTCCAAACCAGCCTCTTGGTCTTGCTCCGAACTTTGATGGAAACGTTTGTCTCGCTATGAAGCATAATGCAGGCGGATCCTCTGAGAGAGGTATCTGCTTTCCCATGAAGGAAATATCTGATGGGAACGCCTGTGAACAGCACATCAGAGAAGCCCAGGCTGGTCTGTGCGCCTGCAAGGGGCTCTTGGGCCCCCCTCCGCGCTATCCACGCTCTGGTCTGGGGGCTGAAGTTTCTCCCTGCGTTTCCGCTTGAACAGCATCCAGCTGCCTCGCCTTTAAAATGCCAGGGCGGCCGCGGCTCCGCTCAGAGCCCCCCTCTCGGCGGCTGGCCCGCGCTCGCCCGCGCCGCCGGGGCGCTGACTCAGCCGCAGCCCGGCCGCTGCCCGCCGAGCCGGGCCTGGACAGCTCCCTCCGCGCCCCGAGCCCCTGGCCGGCACGCGCCGCAGCGAGCTCTCTGGACGGCCTCGCCCGGTAAGCATTGCAGGAGCATCCCGGGACCCGCCGCCGCGGCGCCTGCGGGGATGGGGCGCAGCGCGGTCGGCGGTGCCGCGGCGTCGCTCGGGGTGGGTCCCCGGCCGCGGAGCCAGCCCGCCGGCCACAGGCGGAGGATCTGCTCGCTGGGGTCCCGCCGGGCCCCGCCGCCCCCTCCGCGAGGGGACCCGCCTGGCCAGCCGGGACCGGGACGCCCCTCCTGGTGGCACGGCGCCCGGGGCGCGCCTCGGTGGGCACGGGAGGGCAGGCAGGTGGCAGCAGCCTTGGGCCGCCCGGGTGGGAGCCGCGCCGGGCTCCGCGTTGCAGCAGCCCCAGTCCTGCTTCGGGGCTCGGGTCTCTGAAGCCAGCGGTGTGCTGTGTTCAAGGCGTAGTCACTCTCCTGGGCCGTCCCCTCTCCCTTTGGGGGTCCTCGGCCCCTCTCCACTGGGGGGTTTAAGGAGTCTGAGTTGAAACTGAATCAAAGTTAGAAATTTCTTCTGGTTAAGTTCAGTGCCTAAAATTCAGTTCCTTCTTGTGGCTGACAGTATACCTGGAACAGATTTTTCTCAGTGTAGCTGATGAAGGTCACATTTGAGGTAACTTCTGGGGAAAGTTCTGTTGGTGGCAGCCTTTCTAAAATGTCAGGCCCCGTTGGATTTTGTCCTGATCTGCAGCGAAAAGCCTCATACAACCTTTCAAATATTTTTTCCCTTGTCAGTGTAGAAGTGGAGAATGACTGGGTGATTTTGGGGGAATGCATTATGGAACTGAATTTTATAATAGTCTCCATTGCCCGTAAGGAAAGTTCTGGAAGGGAAAACCTGTCAGGAAAGACCAAGGCGATACACCTTCTCACTAGATGCTCAGTAAGGTCACAGTGTGGCTTTGGACCCAGAAATAAAGTCCCAGGCAGGGCCTTTCCTGGGAGAGATTCCATTCTAGTCCACTTCTGCATCAGCTTGAAGGATCTTCTTAATCACTGTGTGGGTTTACCTGAATCTCCCCGGATTCCAACCAGAAAATCAGAGTATCTATGATGCAATCTTACTCCTTTACATAAAATATGTACCCAGTAAATTAGGGGGTTGATGCCTAGGTGCCAGGTAACTTGGGTCTCCTGTACTTTCCCTCCGTCTCTTTAAGCCACCACTTGAGATGAACTGTAACAACCTGATCGGTGGTGGTCTTTGCAAACCTACAAAGTGGGTTTAGGACATCAGAAAGCCAAACATCCAAGGCCTTAGATGTGATTTACGAATTGCATTTGGAATAAGGCTACATTTTCAGGGATGGCTCAGCCTAAGACATGTAGCAGCTTTGAGGAGAAGGAATATTGTCAAGCAAAAACTTACCCTGGAAAACTGTTCTGGAGCCAATGACTTCACATTTATCCAAACGAGATATTGTGGGTAAGCTGTCAGTTGATTCTATATGATCTTTAATATAGTCTTATTCCAAAAGATTCATTTCCCAGTCACTTTTTTTTCAGTTGTATTTAATATTTCTGAACAATGTTCAAGTAATGAATGCCTGAAGTATGTGTCTCTGAACTTAAATATGTTTGGAAAAATTTATAGCAAATTTCCAGCCATTAGATAGTTAAGATGTGAATTTAAAATAGACAAGGTTATGGGAAAATAAACGGCTTTTAAAATAGTAGGAACCTGAATTAGCCTGAAAAGAAATAGTTCTATTAACTGCTTATAAGGTGTGATTCAGAGGACTGCATGTCTCTCCAGTTTATTTACTTACAGGGTTAATGAAAAAGGTAGCCACTCTGAATATACTGCCGTGCTAGTTAATTTTTCTCCAACAAATATTTACACTGCCAGGCCACACTATCACAGCACAGACTCAAAATCTGCAGTCCTAAGGTGGTTTGTGTGTAGTATCATTCAAATTTGACAACATTTCCAAGACTTACATGGAGAATGAAATGGTATCAAGGAAAATGTCCTTAAATTATCCTGTCCGGCCACAATAGAAAGAAGAGTGTTTCTAAAATTGACAAAGTTCCAAGACTCTGAGGCTAATGCTCTAGTAAGTCCTGATGTGTAGGAAGACCATAATGGCTCTGAATTTTGGCATCGAAGGCTCTGGAAATGGTCCATGTCAGTGAATTTTTTAGATAACTGAAGTTCACATTAAAACATTAAAAGTGGCAACATTTTCAAATATTTGATTTGCTTGGGAAGGAAATATTCCTCAAGTGCATTCCGTGCTTCCCTACAATCAGAAAGCTGGCTAATGGGAATGTATGCATTTCCTGACACCTGGGGACCAGCCCTGTGAAAATCAGTTATCTTGTGTCCATAGGGGAGAAGGAGCCCTGACATTTGCATCCAACAGATCAGCATTTAGTCCTGGCTCTGCCCGTGGTCAGATGACCTTGACTTAATCGAGATGCCTCTCTGAGCTTCTCTTCTCTCATTTGTAAACCCTAGGAGAACCGATACCTAAAAGTCAGTTCCATTTGTTAAGTACTTACTGTATGCCAAACATTTTATACATGCTGTCATTTAATTCCCAGAGAAACAATTATCATTCCCATTTTCCTGATGAGGAAACTTATGATCAGAGAAGCAACTTGAATTACCCAAGGTTAAAGGGTAGGAAAGCTGCTCTTCCAGACTGGGATCATCTCATTTTGAAACCTATATTCTTCTGACATATCATACGAAGTTGCTAAAACGAAAACATCCCTGTTGTAGAGTCAGCACTCAAAAAAAAAAAAGGAAAAAAAAAGGTAGCTGCCGTTAACTATGATGACCAGTTCCACTTTGTGAGGGTGAAGTTAAATGAGGTCATTCACGTTTGAACCTGGGAAGTGGTCCCTCTGTAACTGGTCTCTATACAATCAGTTATTACATGGAAGCTCCTAACTCTTTCTGAGACTCGGTTTCCCTGTTTTAAACTTAGGAAACCATTGCCTTCTTTGCTGGGTGGTTGTGGAAATCATATTTGGTGATGTATATGAAACAGCCTAGCACATATTAACGAAGCCCTTGTGGACCCCCCCTTCCAGAGTATGCCCCTGTCTTTACCATGGACATCTGTGCTCCATAGGTTTCCTCTGTGTGTTCTTGAACACAGGGCCCTATGCTGGCCATTCCTGAAGGCGGTGCCCCCGGGAGCAATGATGCTTCAAGCCCTTCAGATGGAGCCCCCTTGGAAAACTTATTTCAAGGGAAATATAGAAGGCCAACATCCTTGATGGAAAGAGGTGAGGCTGGGATCCCTCATGACAGAATCTCGTAAGAGACCCCTGTAGCACAGAGCAGCGTCCATAAAAACGAGCATCCTTCAGCATGCCTGTCCCCTTTAGTCATGTCCTGCCCTCTTGCTGACCCAATGACAAAAGAGTGAACGTGCCCCTGGGTCTCAGTAAATGACTGGCCTCAAGGCACACATCTCATGTTCAGTATATAGTTTACACTCTGTTCTTATGGGAATTAAAAAAATTTTTTAATTCTTTTGATATTTTTTAATGTTTACATTATTTTTAAGTATTTTATTCTACTCCATAATACAACTCTGTGTTAATATAAAGCAAGGCAGCCCACTCCCAACACCACTCTGGGAAGAAATGCCCTTCTATCCTGGGCCACACTCCTGCACCCTCCATGGTATGCATACCCCAGGTAGGGAGGCCAGGCCCTAGAAGGGTTTGGACCCTTCCTCTAAAAGATCTGACTCCTAATGCCTTGGCACATAGAACCCTGCAGACTCCAGGATGGCATTTAATCCTTGCCCTTGGAATGGCGTGACAGAAAGGAGCCCTGAGTTTCCCCTACAGATTGAGAAGGGTTAGAGAAGGAGCCACTCCTGCAACCCATGCCCGTGGCAGACACTAGGGTTGAAATATGATGTTGTTTCCATGGACATGAACGTGGACATGAATTTTCATGCACAGGTAGCCATCACAAGTTGACCAGAGGTGACATTCTATTTGTCATCCAGCGGTTGGCGTTAATAGCCAACAAGCGTCCTGGAAGTGTATGGCCTTCCTCATGACATCCAACTCTCTCCGGTGACACTGACTTCTCCTTGGCTCAGATTGAGCTCCCTGTGTTCTAGAAGACTGCAAATGGATTGGACACAACTGTCATGCCTCCTTCACTTGCCCAGAGCAGACATTGCTAGTCAATCATGACGTTCTTTCCCACGCAGCCAGAATGAGGCCTCAGAATCCTCAACAACTGCCTGGGGTTGGCTCATGAAATGGTATTTCGTTGGGCATTGTAGACAGTAAGAAGATACTGGGGAGTTTTAAGGGACTGTGGAGTTTTAAGACATAGGAGTAAGATGAAGGCCCCCTCACCTTTCCCCAAGCCCTCTTATAAGCCATAGGGACATTGACAAAATCTACCCCTGTGCGGCTCAACATGTCCCCAAACTTGCTAAGACAGACGTGCCAGCTCTAGGTGGTGGCCTCTAGGTTATCCTGATGCAGTGTTGCCAGTGGGCCTCGGGGAGCTCACCTGTGCCCACCTTAGGCTGCCTGCATTGAATCAGGTGTAGCTTGTACAAGCAGGACATCTGTATTAATTTCCTGGGGTACTGTAACAAAGTACCACAGGCTGTGGGCTTAAGCAACAAGAACTTACTTTCTCACCGTTGTAGAGGCAAGAAGTCTGAGCTCAAGTTGTCAGCAGGGCGGGTTCCTTCTGAGACCTCTCTCCTTGGCTTGCAGACAGCCGCCTTCTCCCTGTGTCTTCACATCGGCTTCCCTCTGTGTATCTGTGTCCTAATCTCCTCTTCTTATAAGGACCCCACTTGCATTGAATGAGAACTCACCCGTATGACTTCCTTTTACCTTCATTACCTCTTTAAAGGCCCCCACCTCCAAATACAGTCACATTCTGAGGTCCTGGGAGTTAGATCTTCAACATATGACTTGAGGGGAGCCGGGGACACAATTAAGTCCATTACAACATCTGAGGGAATGATGCTTGAACTTGGCCTGGTTGAGAGGGTGCGGTCCAGGCTGGCACAGTAACGAGACCCCATACAGAGGACCAGCCACAAGTACCAGGTCTCTGGAGGGCGTGGATCGACCTTGCATCCAAACCTCCATCATTAAGGCAGTTGTTCAGCTTCCAAGATGGCCCTCCTCTTGGAAATAGTCTGCTCCCCTCTCTTATTAACTGATGTTTGGGAAGGGTGCTCTTGTCCAATGGGCCAACGAACTGGCCAAATGGACGTTCTGGATTTGACTCCCAGGAGGTGACCTGGGCTCCATCAGTATCGACCATCAGGTGGAATTGTCCAGTATGATCAGAGCATATGTCTCCTTTCCCTGTGCCCCAGTTAAAACACTAAGATAGTTGTTCTCAGTGTCTACAGAAGAAGGGAGACACATTGCCACCATTGGCAAACCACGCTTTGAAACTCCTGCACCTCCCCACTGGCCGCATCTCCAAGCGACCAAGGACAATATTGTTAATCGATATGCATGCCCAGTGGACTGAAACTCTCCTAACAATCTGTCTTCTTGTTCAGCACTTTCTCTGGTTTCTGAGAATGCTCCTTAGAAAGATAATGAGTATCTATGTGAGTGTGGGGAGGTTGGGTCTGCAGTATTTCTATCAAAAATTGATTTCCGGGACTTCCCTGGTGGTCCAGTGGTTAAGAGTCCATGTTTCCAAAACAGAGGGCTCCCGTTCGATCCCTGGTTGTGGAACTAAGATCCCACATGCCACGTGGCATGGCTAAAAAATAAATTTTTAAAAAATAATAAATAAAAATAAGCATAAGCATAAAAATAAAGATATCCAAAAAAAAGAATTGATTTCCCCTCTTACCATTCCACTCCCCATCCCCTCAGTGCCTCCACTCCCCCATTCAGAGGAGGGGTTCCCCACCTGTGATTCCAAGGAAGGAACCCTTAGGGTCCTGCTCGGTTACAAAATGAGGTGCAAGGGATGCTTCGTGGCTTCTGGACTGGGTTAGAAAAGGCCATTCGACTAATGCTGGGGACACGAGGGACTCTGGGTTGCCAAGTTGCCCGGACCTGGCTCCAAATCTTAACTCCACTGCTTACAGCTATGTGACCACGGACAAATCACCCCACCACTCTGAGCCATAGTTTTCTCACGCATAAAATGGAGATATGAACGCTGAATTCTGAAGTTCCAGGAGGAGCATACAGAACAGAACATGTGAAATCAAGTAGCACCGTGCTTACCATGCAGCAGGCCTGCAGAAGTGCCTGTGGAATCTGACTCTGATTGTACCTGACGTTGCAAGAATGAAACAGAGAAATTCTCGAAGAATCAGCTGGGAGGCTCGTTGTAAGATTCACATTCAGAGGCTCAACTCTGAACCCCTGGATCAGAACAACCCGGCACAGAGCTGGCAATGCACATTTCAACAAGCTCTGAGAGAGATGATTAGCATGCTAAACTTCGGAGCCTAAAGTTTGAGAATCACACCCCCTGCTTGGGGAAATTAGCACTGTTTGCACCCTCGCTTGATTTAAACTGTGGACCCCTCCAGGTCCACAGCTCCTTCTGTCTGGACAGAAACACGAATGCTCTCTCTCCTTCTCGACCTAGAGAGGCACATTGGTTCCCACAACGGGCTTCACTCAAGGGCATTTTGTAATTTCCTGTTTTCCACAAAAGTCACGACACAGCCGGCTGTCAGCACGACCTGTAGCCAAAGCTTTGCTGTCCAGGCTGATGTGGCCTCAATCTCCATTGCACCAGCCCTGGAAAATCACAGAAGGACAAACAGCGGAGGCTGTATCTGGAAAGAAACCTGTGCTTCTAGGTCTAAGGCAATTGTGTCTTTGACCATTACTCTTTTACCACAAAAGACCAATTTCAGTCTATATGTTCATCTTTGATCTGTCTTGTGGTATTTTTTTCACCTTTATACAGAGTAAACTTTGAAATTATCTCAGTTTGCTTCTTTGGAGGAGAAAGATTTGAAGAGCTTAATAGCTGAGTCCTGTGGATTCAGAGCAAGGAAGGTTTACCATTTATTTTTAAAGGTATTTGCTCTGAAAAAAATTTTTTTCTGATTATTCAAGTTGTAGATATACTTTGTAGAAGTTTGGGGAAACACCGAAAAATAAAAAAAGAAGGAAATAACAACTACCTACGATCCCCAGCACATCTCTATCATTTTGGTAGTTCCTCCTGTACATACCTTCCCCCCCCCCCCCCCACACA
>NW_006771642.1:387507-399374 GCF_000442215.2 Lipotes vexillifer
CCCCCCCCCCCCCATACACATACCTTTTTGGTGTCATTGCTCATTTGCTTGTTTACGTAACTGGAATTTGTGAGCGTAAAACCAATGACTTGTGGTCTAGAGCAGAGGATGCTGTAGGGTTCAGGGTGGCCCTGGGGCAGGGCTCACTCTTGGAGAGTGAGTTTGATGAGGACTTTGGGCGATGGGCAGGGTTTGAGCAGCACAGGTAGGCAGGGTGGCATTTCAGGCAGTGAGAGTGGTGGCAGAAAGAAATAGGGGCAGCAGGGACAGAGCCTCAGGGTGGTTTTGAAACATGTCCACAAATTCTTTGACACTCATTCCACCAAGAGGTGGAGCCCGCGCCCACCCCGCCGACCCCGCACTCCGCCTTGAGCCCAGGCGGGCCTTCGTGGCTGCCTCGGTGAATAAAATTGTTAACACAAGTTTGTGTGCCCGAGGCACAGTGAGGATGCACAGTGAGGCCAAACAAACTGAAACATCGGAGTTTGGAGCAGAGAAAGGTTTATTGCAAGGCGCCAGGTGGCTCATGCCCTAAAAAGCCTCGAGCTCCCCAAAGGGTTTTGGCAAAGCCTTTTTAAAAGCCAGGTGAGGGAGGGGGTCGCAGGGTAGGTAATCAGATCGTGCACAATTCACTGATGGGCTGATGATGAGGGAACAGCGTGGTGTCACAGGGGTTAACTTTGTCAGTCCTTAGGCTCCAGGAGGCCTGGGGCAATGTGCTCATGGCCATCAAGTAGTTAACATCTTCCGTTTGGTGGGGGGTTTTCACATCTGCAAAACAACTCCGGAAATTTGCATCAAATACTGTTACCTACCTACTTCAGAGAGGAGCGAAAGCAGATGATATAGGGGGATGGAATAGGGTCCTGCTCAGTTACAAAATGAGGTGCAAGGGATGCCTTGTGGCTTCTGGACTGGGTTAGAAAAGGCCATTCGACTAATGCTGGCCTCTCTTGGGACACTTGCTCTGTGACCCTTGAGCTGCCTGAGGTCACCACGTGGAGAGACCACGTCACTGAGGGCAATGCCCAAGGAGCCTGCCTGCTCCAGCCCCCGCTATGAGTCTTCCCAGCCTGGACGTGAGACCCGTGAGCGACGGAGCCTTCCAGAGGACCCCAGCCCCACCCAGCACCCGACCTTAACTGAACGTCAGAACTCCGAGCAAGAACTGCACAGCTGAGCCCAGTCAGCCTCCAGCTTCATCAGCAAAACAAATGACTGTTATATGTTTATGAATAAATAACCAGAATAAGTCTCTTCAGGGACCATGTTTATTTCAGTCTTGAGGCAAACACACGATTTCCAAGGGCAACACGAGGATGTCTAGGGTCAGAGCCTAGAGGCCCTTGATACCCAAGGCCTGATTTCCCCAAACTGCTCAGCTACAAGTCATCACCTGCAGAGGGATAGAATAATAGCAGCTGTTGTTTGCACCATCATCTCTACATGTGGGCCCTATGCTTAATGCTTTCTGTGACGTCACTCCTCTAATCCTTATCTTGACTCTATAAGGTTGCTGCTGTAACCATCACCCCGTTTTACCCGTGAGGAGACTGGGGCACCAAGAGATTAAATAATTGACCCAAGATGCATTGCCAGGAATGGGATCGGGGCTGAGATTCAAAACCCAGAGACTGGCTTCGGTTCCTAGTCTCAACCTTTATACTCTCTCCCTGTCCAGGGAGTGCTGGAATACAGACGAGATTGTATATCTGAAGGTGTAGGTACTTAACGTATCAGGGGCTGAGCTGACCTTCTCTGCGGGAAAGATCTAGTCCAAAGAGCTCCAGGAGGGGCTGCAAAAGCAGCGGCATCACCAGGAAACTTATCAGAAACGTAAGTCCTAGTCACTGTGTCACCTTTGCTTTGATTGCAGAGGACTGTGTCTGGGTCTGATTAACCTTTCTTACAACCAGCACTGTGCAAAGCTATCCAATCCTTGCTGACCAGTCCACCAGCATCACCCTTTGCTGTGAGCCCTTCTGTACAGACTCAGAGGAGAATCTACCCAGTTTTCATCAAGGGCGGTCCTTTACTTTCCTGAAAAAGAGACCCCTTAATTTTCTGCATGTCCTCCTGGGAGAGGGAGGTCTGGCTTTGCCCCCCCGTGTCTTACCTGGGGAGCAGGCAGCTACAAGCCCAGCCTGCCATAGTCAACCGTGTGTCAGGCTGCCCCTCCCCACCGTTTGGTTTATCAAGAATAATAAAAGGATGCTTGTAGGGCCTGTTGATTTCAACACATTCTTTACCAGCGTATCGCCCATCGTCCTGAGCTGGGGGCTTTGCACATAAATTCTCAGGCCTCATCTGTTCACTTGAATCTGGCTTGCTGGGCTCAGAGGAATGAAAGCATTAGCAGACTGTGAGAGGATTGCTCTACGTTCTGCAGAAAACGAGCCGACATTTTCAAGGACTCTAAACAGAGAAGGGTGATGAGTAATAACAGGCTGGTCTCATCTTCCCATTTCCCACACCCTTGGTGACTGGGATGTGAAATTCGGCCAGGTGCTGCGTGACGGTCTCTGTGCGGACGGGGAGATCCAGAAGATGGACACTGCGCTGCGCCGTGCTCCAGCGGAGCCAGACTCCTCTCGCTCTGCAGATGGCCCAGAGCATCAGACTCCTCCAACACCCGCTGCTTTCCCCCAGGTGCTGCCAACACCATTCTTTCCACTTGTGCAACATGCTCTCCCATGTTTGTTTTGTTTTTTTGCTTTTTTAAAATAAATTTATTTATTTTATTTTATTTATTTATATAGTTTTTGGCTGTGTTGGGTCTTCATTGCTGCGTCTGGGCTTTCTCTCTAGTTGTGGCAGGCGGGGGCTACTCTTCCTTGCGGTGTGCGGGCTTCTCATTGCGGTGGCTTCTCTTGTTGCGGAGCACCGGCTCTAGGCGTGCAGGCTTCAGTAGTTGTGGCACGTGGGCTCAGTTGTGGCTCGCGGGCTCCAGAGCGCAGTCTCAGTAGTTGTGGCGCACGGGCTTAGCTGCTCTGCGGCATGTGGGATCTTCCCAGACCAGGGCTCGAACCTTTGTCCCCTGCATTGGCAGGTGGATTCTCAACCACTGCGCCACCAGGGAAGCCTGCTCTCCCATGTTTCCTGCTCCATCTAAGCCGGAAGCCCCGAGAGGTGGGTGTCAACTGCCCCATTCTCGTGAGGAAGCACAGCAACCCACCCCGGCTGCCCCACTGGTCACTAGCTCAAACTGAGCCCAGTTTGAGACGGCCACGTCTGGTCTGCATGCCACCTCGTCTCACGGGCTCCCAGTTGGGAGGCATTCTTTACCCAAGGGGGTGGAGAGATATGCTTTTGCATCTGAAATTTTGCAGGAAAGGTAGGAAAGGAGGTGATGACACTAAAGCGTCTGGATTCTCTTAATGTGTCACTACCAGGCTGGCCCTAGAGAATATCTCTGACCTCTTGTCCAAGGCATGTGCTGCAGCTCTTGGGCACCAACCTGTGAAGACTCTCCCATTTCACGGTCCTGCCCACCCCACTCCTCATTCACCCACCCAGTGGCCACCCTTCTAGGTCTCCTGGGGCCTGGTTCAGAGAACAAGTCAAGGTGACAGTGAACAAAGGGAATTCCCTGGGTGGTAAAGTGTCTAGTAACCATTGGAGTGGCCGCTGCCCAATGTGTAACTTTTCCAGCATACCTTGGAGAGACCTAACTGTGCATTTACCAAGCTTGGGGAGCTTAAAAGCCCCCAACAACCAGGCCACATAGGAGACCCTGGAGGCTCCTGAAGCCAAGCCTTGCTGGTTGTGCTGACCCACATCTGTTCTGGGGGACAGGTCAAGGGAAATGCACAGCCTCCTTCCTGAGTGAGGAGGATGTGGCTGAAAGGAATCAGAGGATTGGCAGATGGAAACTACAGCACAGCATGGTCACAGACGAAACCTTTGACAAGTCCAAGGCTCTGGACCTCCCTGGGTAACAAAGATTGCATGTTTTAACTCATGACCTTCTTTAAGCAACACATGCCTGGGATAGCAAAATCAAATACCTCCAGAAGCCGGGCAGGGGACAAAATGACTGAAGGAGGCTGGGTCTAAGACAATACGGAGTGGTGGAGACTGTGGAAAATGAGACCCAGGAACAGTCTAAAAGGGGCACTGGCAACTTAGCTCCGACTACACGTTGCCGAGCAGATACGTAGGCCCAGGATCGCCAGACCCGACAATCTTCCAAAAGCAGAAATTCTGAATCTTATCTAAAATCTCCCAATGGCCAATTCTTTAAAATTAAAACAAAATTAAACTCATAGCCATTCTGCAGCCCAAGCATAGCATATCTTTGCCCAAATCTACCAGAGGACACTTTTGTGACCTTGGACGTCCACACTACGCTGGCATTGTCTGGTGGAGTGAAATAGGAGACCCAATTTAGAAAACAGATAATTCAGAGGGTTCTGGTGAGGAGCAGCCAGATGGGACCATATCTTGGCCGCCCTTTGCTGCCCCAGCGGGTGTTGGCCCTGAGACCATGGAAACTGAGGATTCTTCCCCAGGCTCACAGGAGCCCCCTGGTGGGCCAGGAGACTTTCTGCAGGTTTCAAACTAGCCACGAAGTCCCTGAAAGCAGAGCCAAGGGCGTCTGGGGTGAAGGAGCTCATTTCAGGACCCGTCTGTCTTGCCTGCCTCTCAACAGGGTCAGTCACTTGGAGTGACCGTGATGCAGTCAAAATGCAGCCCCTCTGTCTCTTTAGGGTGGTGCCCCCAAATCTTCTCAACCTGTGTCACGTATAATAGGCTCAGAGATATCTGCCTGGATAAGGAGGTCTCTCCGAATCTCAGTTTCCCATCTATAAAATAGGAATACTAGTCCCCGCTCTGCCCACTTCCCAAGGGCGTTACAGGAATGCAAATGGGATATGGATGTGAAAGTGTTAGATGTGAATCAAGGCAGAAGATAGGGCTTATTGCCATTTTGCGTGTCTGGCTTCTTGGCTCGCAAGAGCAGACGAACTTGACTTTGGTCCTTCTCTCCTCCTTCCCCAGCTGCACTAGGCAGGCATCCAGGAGGCAGGCCCAGCATTATGGATTTCTGAATGTCAGAAATCACATCAGGACGCTGTGGTTTTGCCAGTGGCAGTGTGTTTCTGTCATGCTATGGGTAGAACGGGTGGCCCACAAGCAGCTCTGCTTGCTCCTGGGAGGGCTACTGCAGGGGGGCCCACACTGGTCTTGAGGGGTACCTGCCTCCTCGACAGCCAGAGAGCCCATCCAGTCCTCCAGACACTAGGTGATGGCAGAAGGTAGAGCAGGGGCTACCATCCTCACTGTCTCCAGCCACTGAGCATCCCCTCTGCTCAGAGGGGTGTATGTGGGTCCCTGCCCTCAAACGGGGGGAGGAAAGGAAGATGGGCACATGGCTGCCGAAGCCTTCCTATGTTGGACCAGAGCACACACTTGAAGCCAAGTCATAAGAAACCCGAAAGGAGATCTTCAATTCAGATCAGAAGGGGTGGTTTTGAACTTGGCCTGAAATATTTCTCTGGGGAGTGGGCTTTAGAGGCAGAAGGTCTGTGTGAACAAAGGCATGGAAGTGGGGAAAGATAATTTTTTTTTGGAATCAAGATTTTCAGTTTAAGAGGTAAAAGATATATTCATTTGTTCATTTTAATTGGCATTATTATACATTTATGATTTTTTAAGATATTTTTCCTGATTTGATCCAATGAAAAGACCAAGAAACAATATACCCTTGTAGCACTGAGCATCCCTGGGACCCAGATTTTGGTATCTAAATACAAGTTCCCATTAAAGGGAACCAGTACTCCTTAGGGAAATGACTGATTCTAGGGAATGTTGCTAACTGATGCCAAAGACATCTTGTTGATCTAAAAAGCAAAGAGGACTTCAGGGACTGAGATGATGTCAAAAGGTTATAAAAACCAGATTAATAGGGCTCCCTCCGGTCAAAACTGGGACAATTTTTGCCTGATTCTACTTGACTTAAATGTATTGACTATGTGAAAATCTACTGAATCGATCAAAATATTGTGTTTGTGAAACACGGTGATTGGAGTATAATATATGAGAAAAGGAGAAGCAGGAGGCAGGAAAGGAAGCGGAGGGGAGGGGAGAGAGGGAACGGGGAAGGGGGAAAAGAAGTGAGGGGAGGGGAGCAAAGGCCACCCTCCCGCCTAGACACCCACTGCCTTAGGAAGTCTGGACTGTTAAAAATAGGAAGGCACATAGCACAGGGAGATCAGCTCAGTGCTTTGTGACCACCTAGAGGGGTGGGATAGGGAAGGTGGGAGGGAGACGCAAGAGGGAGGGGATAGGAGGATATATGTATACGTATAGCTGATTCACTTTGTTATACAGCAGAAACTAACACACCATTGTAAAGCAATTATACTCCAATAAAGATGTTAAAAAACAAAAAATAGGAAGGCCTTTCCTGCGAGCTCCCTGCCCATCCAAACCCTATTTGTTCTGGGGGTGGGGGCGGGCGGGACTCTTGGTGGGAAGGCTTCCCAGGAGACATCTCTGCAGGGCTCCTCCTGCCCTGAGCACTTGCACCCTGGCCCTGGGGAGTGGTCTGAGTGAGCGGTCACACCCAGGGGCTCTGCTGATCATAGATGAGCCTTTGACCACCCGCCCACTTCTTAGTTGCTATTGGCTGGGCCATTGCTAGGTTTCTTTTTTTTTTTTTTCCATATGAATAGAAATTTATTATTTGTAGAGCACAGTTCCAATAAAATTGGGAGACTTTTCAATATCTCTCCCTTAATAAAGAAAAATTTTAGTAAACAAGATGACAAAGTATCCACATTATTTGGAGAAAAATTTTAACATACCTTGTAAAACAATTCTGAACTTGAAGAAGGTAAATTAAAATGATTATTCTGGACTACTGTGAATGATTTAATGTTTTATAGGTGAATTTCTTAAAAGTCACTGAAGTTTATAGCAGAGTTGTATTTTATATGTGTTAATACCTGTGTGATACCCAGGGAATCTGTTTCTTTATTTATAAAGCAGAGCTACCGTGACTCTCCCCACCCCCAAGGCCTTGGCCAGGGGGCAGTGAATGAGCACTAAGGCTTTCGGGCACAGCAGCTGGTATTGGCTGGATTCCAGCACTTTCACCCCGTAGCGCTAGTCTCCCAGCGGCTTCCCCTCAGGGCCTGGCACAAAGCAGGACCCAAAGGTGAAGGAGGCCAGGTTTCTCCTGGAGGCTTCTCTACGTCCCAGGATGTCTGGGTGGCTTCAGAATAATGATGCTGGCTGCTGAAAAGAAAATAATGTCCCTCGTCAAGGGCTGCTTGAGCGTTTATTCACCGGTTTTATTTTCATTTACATGTGACATGTGCCACTGGTTTTCATATCTTGTACAAAGTGCCTCCAATAAACAGATGCATTTTTATTTTATTTTTTTTTCTGGCTGCACCTTGCGGCATGTGGGATCTTAGTTCCCAGACCAGGGATCGAACCTGTACCCCCTGCAGTGGAAGGGCGGAGTCTTAACCACTGGACCGCCAGGGAAGTCCCAAACAGATGTATTTTTAAAGAGCTCTAATCAATGAATCAGTGAGACAAATCAGCTTCTGAAATCCTTTTCCCCTTAAGAGATGTCTGGAAAGTTCTCAGGACTCCCAGAAGGGAGTCTCCATGGAGAGACTTCTCACTTTACAGGGTGATTAGGAACTGATTCCTCTGTGAAGAGCTTATCATTTGGTGGGAGGCGGGATGCTGGGGGGAAGTTGAGCCTGCAGTTCAATGTAACAGATCCGCAGGCCGGCGGATCAGTTTAGCGTGGGCTCTAAGCCATGTCCGCATCGGGGTCGCCTGGCGGAACAGGCAAAACAAGACAGCCATATAGAGATGGAGAGCTTGGGCCTCCCTGGGGATGAGGGACACGGGCAGATGCAGACTTTATGAGCCCTAAAATTTATACAATTCGGGGAGCCCTCTTTCATAAAGCAGCACAAAAGTATGAAAACAAAAATTAGGAACAAAAGAGGATCTTTATTTCGAATGAGGAAATAAATCACAGCCAATTACAAATAATAAAAACATTTCAAAACTTTTTCTGTTTTAAAAAAAGATAAAAACCCTACAGACATCACAACACCCATAAAAATTAACATAATTGAAAAAATTCACTGCTTGCCCCACCTGGATGACATTCTTATTCCTACATTTTGGGCTGAATTTTCATCTCCCCTTCCTATTTCAACTACTTTGGTAAAATCATTATTACAGAAAACAGAAATAGTGTCAATCTTCTTTCACAGTTGGCCAAACTTTGATTTCTTGTGGGGGGTGGGGCTTAATTTCAAATGTTTCTTTTGGCTTCGCACCTCATTACTGATAATGTCTTAAATTATCGTACGTGAGGAAACCCCTATCATGGTTTTTTCACTTATCGGGGTAGGATTTCAAGGCATTTCCAGTCTTCTCAGGCGCGGACTGATCTTAGCTATTCTGAATGATGACACTCAGCCAGCTGTCTTTGATGTCCACACTACAGGGGGGTGTTCAGAGCTTCCTCACATCTTCATAGGTGTCAGTATTTCATGCCAATCCAGTAAGAAATCAATAAGAGCCACACAGATGGCTGAACTAGGCCATCTCAGGCCAGGAAGAGCATACCCAAGACAAAGGTGTGGAGTCCACTTTGGGGAAGTCCAGGCAGCTTGGGGGGGTCCATGAGGCAGGAAAGCACATGGGAACAGACGGAGAGTGAGAAACAGTGTCAGAGGCTGGCAAGGCTCTGAAAACAGACCAACCTGCCTTTGCTTAAGGAATCCAAGGCCTGTCCATGACCATCAAAGCATGGGAGAGCCAATACGGTGGATTCTACAGATCAAGTCAGACAAGCCTCAGTTTCAATCTTCCCTGCCACTTTGTAGCCAGGGAAACCTAGCTACACATGGCATTTTTATATGCAAGTCATTGTGGACCAGGTAAATACATTCCAGTGATCCAAACTGAATGTATTTCCAACTGAACCTCCTCTTGGCCTGATCCCCCAAAATGCCGCTGATTCTCGAAGGCCTCAGACTGGAGGGGAAGTGAGCCCAGTGGTGGGCAGCTGGAGTAGGAAGACGCAGTGTTCTTAATCATTTGAAGTTAATATATCTTGCTTTTGCAAATTTTGCTAAAATACATGACCATGAGAACATACTGTTAGAGCACATACCTCCCAAGGTCTTAGAAGGGGCCCATGCAAGTGAGGGGCCCTGAAACTTAAGCACCATTAGCCTTATGGGAAAGGCACCTCTGAAGAGGGACACAGAAGATCTGGGAGGGCTTCCTGGAGGAAAGGGCCATTGACCTAGGCCTAGGAGACTTTTTTTTATTTCCTGTGTAACTGCCAATTTTATTTAGTTTTATTTTTTAATTTAAAAAAATTGCAGTAGGGCTTCCCTGGTGGCGCAGTGCTTGAGAGTCCGCCTGCCGATGCAGGAGACGCGGGTTCGTGCCCCGTTTCGGGAAGATCCCACATGCCGCAGAGCGGCTGGGCCCGTGAGCCATGGCCACTGAGCCTGCGCGTCCGGAGCCTGTGCTCCGCAAATGGGAGAGGCCACAACAGTGAGAGGCCCGCATAACGCCAGGGAAAAAAAAAAAAAAAAAAATTGCAGTAAAATATACATATCATACAATGTTACCATTTTCACCATTTTTAAGTGTATAGTTTAGTGGCATTGAGTACATTCACATTTTTGTATAGCCATCACCACCATTCATCTCTGGAATTTTTCCATCTTCCTAAACTGAAACTCTTTGCCCATTAACAATAACTTCCCTCACTCAGGCCTAGGGGACTTTGGCTGGTCAATGAGAGTGAACATTTAAAGTGCAGGGACTAGAATGAACCAAGGTCCCCGGTGTGTCAGGAGCAATGGAGAGGGGGCAGGGAGGCTTGGGCAGAGCCAGGTCACAGCGGGCCTTGAAGTCTCGGCCAAAGGGCTGACTTGACCCTAGGGATGATGGAGCTGTAGCACGTTGGTGATTAATGCGGCCCTTTGACATGGCTAGTCTGGCAGTGGGCATCGGACAGAGAGATGGGCCACAGGGGACCAGAAGAAGGGACCCGGGTCAGAGTGCTAGGGCTTATGAAAGAGCGGGAAGGGAAGGTCTGGACAGGGAGGGATTCAGAAAGCCGAGCCTCCAGAGCTAGGATGTGGCCGACAGAAACAAAAGGTCCAGGAGAACCCAGGCAGCACTGCTGTCACCCATCGCTCAGAATGTTAACAGGTGTCACTTGAAAGAAAAAGGAAGATGTGGCCAAATAAATCTAGGAAACACTAATTATGAAACAGCTACACTGAGGAATGGATAAAGAAGCTGTGGTACATATATACAATGGAATATTTCTCAGCCATAAAACGAATGAAATTAGGTCATTTGTAGAGATGTGGATGGACCTAGAGACTGTCATACAGAGTGAAGTAAGTCAGAAAGAGAAAAACAGATATCGTATCTTAACGCATATATGTGGAATCTAGAAAAATGATAGAGATGATCTTATTTTGCAAAGCAGAAATAGAGACACAGACGTAGAGAACAAATGTATGGACACCAAGGGGGAAGGTGGGGGGGGTGGGATGAATAGGGAGATTGGGATTGACACATATACACTATTGGTACTATGTATAAAATAGGTAACTAATGAGTAACTGCTGTATAGCACAGGGAACTCTACTCAAGGCTCTGTGGTGACCTAAATGGGAAGGAAATCCAAAAAAGAGGGGATATATGTATACCTATAGCTGATTCACTTTGCTGTACAGCAGAAACTGACACAACATTATGAAGCAACTATACTCCAATAGAAATTAATTTAGAAAGAAAACAGCTACCCTGGATCTCTTAGGACCTCTAACACAGAAATCAGCACACTTTTTCAGTAATGGGTTGGATAGTAAATATTTTAGGCTTTGAGGGCCATGTGGTCTGAGGCCACTGCTCCCCTCTGCCACTGCCGTGCAGAGGTAGCCATAGATGTGTAAACGCAGGTGTGGCCACGTTCTAGGAAAACTGCACTTATGGACACTGAGATCAGAATTACATATCCTTTTCATGTGTTATGATTTCAGTTTTTTTGTTTTTTCAACTACTTAAAAATGCAGAAACCATTCTGATCTCATGGGCTATGCAAAAACAGGAGGGGACCAGATTTGGCCCACGGGCTATAATTAGCCGATGCCACTGTTCCATATCGGTGCAGTGGGAACATCCCAGAGGGACCAAGAGATGGGGTGTTTCCCAAATGGACTGAGCAACACTCAGGGGATCCCTTCCCTGTTCCAACATGTTCCGGGAAATGTTGGGCTAAGAATTTGAACCTGCAGGATTTAGTATGGTTCTCAGCTGCTACAGTTTCAATGTTTGTGTCCCCGCCAAATTCATATATCGAAATCCCAATTCCCAAAGTGATGCTATTAGGAGGTGGGACCTTTGGAAGGTGACTGGTCATGAGGGTGGAGCCCTCGTGAATGGGACTGGTACCCTTACCATAGAGAGAGTTCCCTGGCCCCTCCCACCGTGTGAGGACACAGTGAGATGTCTGCAACCTGGCAAAGGGCCTTCACCTGTCTGTGCTGATACCCCAATCTCTGGCTTCCAGCCTCCAGAAGTGTGAGAAATAAACTTCTGTTGTTTACAAGCCACCCAGCCTGTGGTATTTTGTTATAGCAGCCCGAAGAGACCGAGGCACCAGCAGAAGACAAGTCCAGATAGACAGCTGGCTGAGGAATATTTTGCAGTGCGTGCTAGGAACCAGACTCTCTTCTTAGTGCCTTATGTATATTAATTCTTCTTAATCTTCATCACCACCCCATGAGGTTGTTACTGCTGCTTTTCCCATTTTGCAGATGAGCTAGCTGAGGCTCAGAAGGGTTCAGCAG
>NW_006771642.1:399384-428090 GCF_000442215.2 Lipotes vexillifer
GCTAGCTGAGGCTCAGAAGGGATCAGCAGTTTGCTCCAGGCCATCATCATGAGGGGCCAGAGCCAAACTCAAGCCTTTTGAGAGGAGGAAGGGGTTGGCAGGGTGGTGGGGCAAGGAGAGGGCTGCCTTAACTGCAGAACTACACAATGGCGACTCCACGCAGCCAGGAGCAACATACCGGGACATCCCAGTGAAGATGGCCAGCTGGCAAGATTGGCCCTCAGGAGAGAGGTCAGGCTGGGGATAGAAACTGGGACTTGATTTCCCCTGCAGCCTTCCAGAGCGACGTTATGCAACTCACTCCCAGCTGCTCCCTGCCAGACAAGCCCACAAGTAGGTTATGCAAATGAACACGATTCAGGGGGAGCTCATTCTGAGATGCTGAGCTGAGGAGGTCAGCCAGCCTGGTCAGTTTTCCCCCGGGAGACACATGTGCACCGTGGCCCTTGGATCAGGAGGGCACCGGTCCTGAATCTCTTCTATAGCTCACACTGGGATGTGCTTCAGGGACCCCGAGAGAGAATCCCATTCTCTAGGCTTCTGCTGCTCCGGTGTCTGACTAGGTCCCTGTCAGCACTGGGGTAACCCCACAGGATACCATAAATGGAGGAACACAGGAGGCCCATACACTGGTTCTCCTTCTGCTTAGCTAGAGGGAGGGGCTGTCTTGCAGCCTCTCCCCATGACTCCACAAGGAAGAACAGCTGAGGAGCAGGGAAAGAACTCTGGTTGCAAAGCACAGAGAGGCCACGCAACCTGACCAAGGTCACACAGCCACCAAGAGGCAGAGCCATTACTCAAACTCTGGGGGTGGGGGTCGCCCCTCAGCCTGCTGCTCTCTGCAGCTCACCGTCCCTGCCTCACTGAAGAGGGCCACGACCAAGAAGCAGGCTTGTGTCCTGAACTGACCTAGGGCGTCTGGAACACTGCAGGGTGTTGGGAGGGTGGACCACCGGTGCAGCAGCTGTGAAGAGGGGGGCATTTTGATAGAGGTGATTTGACACAGCCAAGGTGTGGCGTCCCAGTTTTTACTTCTAGATGTTGTGCATCATAAGCAGCCCATCTCACCCTGTCCCTGACCCAACCTCTGCCCAGGCTCCATCCATCCCTGACCTCCATCACCCTACTAATTTAGCACAGTGCCTGTTTTTTAAAAAATATTTAGTGATTTGTTTTCCGAGTTTTGTCCAAATGCCCCTGGTCTCAGAGGGTCAGCCTCCAAACTGTCAAGTTTCCATAACGAATCCCTGTCCCCAAACCCTCCCCTGCCCCAAGAAGTCTGCAAATGCATTGAAGGAAGGAGGCCGGTGTTCCGTGGTTTCTGGCTTCTGCACGGTGCCCTACACACAAGGACGGAATCCGCCAAACCAACCTGCCCGTTTTCCTGGTGAGGACCCCAGGCTCGGTGACTCACTCAAGGTCATTCAGCTTTTCCACAGTAGGTTTGCCCCCATTCTGAAGGACACTCTCCTCTGTTTATGAGGATGGAGGAGGTAGGCAAGGAGCCCTGTGATGGTGACCCCATTCCTGACCAGTGTCGGAACTCGTGGGGAGCCCTGTGGATCCCCGAGGGCCTTGGACACCCACAGGGGTGTCATCTGTCCTCACAAACATCTTTGCATATGCAGATGAGTCTAGCAGCTTGGAGGTGCACAGCCACTGTGGCTGCCTGCCTTGGAGGGATCATTAATTTCAGGGAGATTAATTACTCCCGGGGACAGCCAAGTCAGTCTCCTGCAGCTTGCCTCTGTTGGTCTGAGTCATTGTGGGGAAACAGGCTTGTGTCGCTCTCCTGAGCCCCTCGTACCAGCAAGTACAGCCAGCGGAGTGCAGCCCTCAGCCCTCTGATCCAGCTTTGGGTGGAAGGAATGCTTCTTGGATAATTCAGTCATTGTGGTTGTCCCCTTGTCAGAGGACACCAGGTGATTTGCTGTGTGGTTGGCTGTGTTTGGGGGAAGCCAGCACAGAGAGCCAGGCAGGTGTGCAGGCTGAAGGTTGGGAGCATCTTTACTCCCGCCGTCATCTTGGGGGACTCACGCCTATGGAGGGACCATCAAAACAAAAATCACAGCAAATATTTTCATCACGTGTTTACTCTCTGTTCGACACTCTGCTTAGCACTTTCGACATACATCTTCCTTTATTCTTTTCAGAGATCCAGTGAGACTCATTGGGATATTATTATCCCCATTTTAAAGATAAGGAGACTGAGACTTGAAGAAGTTACACCACTTGTCCAGTGTCACATGGCTGGTGCACCAGGTGGCCAGAGTCTGAGCCTGGACATCTTGTCCCAGGACCTGAACTTGTAACCACTTGACTCCCCTCCTAAGAAGGGGACTGGTTTCTGTTTTCACATGAGAAAGGGCTTTGAGATGTTAACTATGATGGTGAGAAATAAGAGCAAAAATGGCTCAATGTACCTGAGTCAGCCCGACTGTTTATGAAAAGACACTCCCTGCTGAGGCTCTTCGGGAGGTGGAGGGTTTTCCTTGGGAGGATGAGGGTCACGAAGAACCATGCGTTTTCGGGGAGTCCTGTCCCCAAGGTTGTGGTTGAGGCCTGAAAGGGCAGCCTGAGCAGAGCTGTTGAGTCACATGTACTGCTCATCCGTGTCGTGCAAATCAATTTCATTATGAGGAGAAAAAAGGTTGATTCTCTCCATTTAAAAGAAAAATCCGTTAAAGGCTCTTTGCCAGTGTTGAAAAGGTAAATAATTACATAAGGGCCCAAATGAAATTGCTGTCAAATTAGAAATGTCAGTTCAATTTCCTAAACATCTCTTTGGCCGCTGGTCTGATGTAAGACATTTGGATCACTACAAATGAATGAGACTTTGTAAATGAGTCCTCCATGCTTCAGAAAAAGAAGGGAAGTTCACAAAAGCCAAGGGTTTTCCCTTGTTCGCTGGCAGCCTCACCCACACTAGGCTGGTCCTCACTGCCACTACCCTCGTTCACAACCCTCATCATCTCTCTGCTTGTTGATTGCAGGTCTCCAGGTGTTCAGTGTCCCAGGCAGACCCCACCCCATTCCTAGGGCATGGCTCTCCCCATGCCCACCCCAAGTGCTTCCCTCCAAACATAGGAACTTACTACTCAGAGTCCTTGTGGATCCCCACGCCCCAATGGCCCCAGAAGCACCACACTATCCGGGTGCCCAGACTGGAACATAGTCTCATGAACCTGTTTAGCTTGGTAATCAAAGCAATCCCATGGTTATTGCTTTAATATCACCATTAATGGTGACGCGTTTCCAAAATATAAACTGTGCACAGGTATCGGCCATTGCTGTTCTCAGCGTGCACAGACCTTTCCCTGGTCGCAAGATGGAAAATGTTTTTACGAAGTTAATGGGCTTTTCTCTTTCACCTTCACCCGGTTCATCCTGGGCAACGATCTGCTGGAGAGGAGATTAGAATGCTACAGGCGGCATGCAGAAAGAAAGGCCACGCTCATATTCAGTTCCTGACACAATCAAAAATACAATTATGCAGCAGAATAATAGCCTTGCAAACCAGGCTATTTTCCTGAGAAGAAATTTTCCAAACTCCCTTATTTCCTTCTTTATTTAGCAAATCACAAACCAACTTAGAGTAGTTGGCTCATAAATTTCTCCCGTGGTTTAGAGCCTTGTCTATGTTCTTAATGAGATATTAGCTGCATTCAAGAAGGCGAATCAGACTCAGGGGAAGTAAAATTTAGAAAAAAATAAAGGAAGAACGCGGGACAAAAAATGGCAGGGGGGATGGTGAAAGAGAGATTGAAGGTGGTGAGATGTGTCCCCCAACTTCTCCACACTTGGACTTGGCAGGGCAAGGTGCATTAGAGAAGTTGAAGGATCACTGAGGATTGAGGGTCCTTGCCCCTTGGGGACGGTGAGACAGACACAGAGAAGCAGTGGTCAGATGCCAGAGCAGAATTAAACTCGATATCAATAACAGGAAGGCAACCAGAAAATCTCTAAACGTTTGGAAATTAAGCAACACACTTTTAAAAAACGTATAGGTCCAAGAAGAAATCGCAATGTAAATTAGAAAATATTTTGAGCTTGTGGGTTACAGCTAAAGCACTACTTATGGGAAAATGGATAGCTCTAAATGCATAGGTTGGAGAGAGAAGAAAGGTCCAACTTCAGTGGTGTATGTTTCCAGCTGAAGAAGGTAGAAAACAAACGGCAAAATCAAAGGCCGTAAAGTAAGCATAGGAATCAATTAGATAGATAGCAAACATACAGCAAAGCCAAGGGCTAGCTTTTTTAAAAGATTAATAAAATTGGGACTTCCCTGGTGGCGCACTGGTTAAGAATCCGTCTGCCAATGCAGGGGACACGGGTTCGAGCCCTGGTCCGGGAAGATCCCACATGCCGTGGAGGAACTAAGCCTGTGCGCCACAACTACTGAGCCTGCGAGCCACAACTACTGAAGCCCGTGCACCTAGAGCCCATGCTCCACAACAAGAGAAGCCACCGCAATGAGAAGCCCGCGCAACGCAACAAAGAGCAGCCTCCGCTCACCACAACTAGAGAAAGCCCACACGTAGCAACAAAGACCCAACGCAGCCAAAAAAATTAATTAAATAAATTTTTTTAAGAAATTCATAAAATTGATAAACTGGTAAAGAAAAAGAAAGAAAATGCTAATAACTGATATCAGGAATTAAAGGGCAGCATTACAATAGATTCTACATATACTAGAAAATAGTGAGATGGGACTTCCTTGGTGGTCCAGTGGTTAGGACTCTGCACTTCCACTGCAGGGGCCGCGGGTTCGATCCCTGGTTGGGGAACTAAGATCCTGCATGCTCCGCAGCACAGCCAAACAATAATAAATAAGAAAGTAAGTAAATAAATAAATAAAATTTTAAAAGAGCAAAGAAAATAGTAAGAGAGTGGTATAAACAAACAACTTGCAGTCAGTTTGACAATCTGGATGAAATGGATACATTTCTTTAAAAACACAGCTTAGCAAATGTAGTGGTCCAAGTGAGGTGGCCTTGAAGTTTGGCTTTCTTGAGCTCCCTTGCTTTCTGTGTGGCCTCTGAGACAACACCGAGGCTCAGCACCCCATCCCAGAGACTGAAGTGAGCTGCACGGCCATCAGGCCGGATGGAGAAAAGAAGAGGGCTCAGAGACTCTACAGCCAGGGAGAGCTGGTGAGAAGCCATATCAACCAAAGAACCAAAACACCACCGCCAAGTTACAGCAGCTGACAGCATGAGCAAAGAAGAGTGAGATGGGACCTAGCCCCAGTGACCAGGGGACGAGGGCAGCCACCACACCCAGTGCCACGGGACACATAATCCACACACCCTACCTCCTTGGAGCCCAGACACCATCTTAGAGAAGGATGAACTAGAAGACTCTTGGAAGGACCTACCTTTTTTTTCCCTAGAAAGCCCAACTGTTGCCTTAAGGTGCTGCGTACAGTCATCAGATCAGACAAAATTTAAACTGTGTTTGACACTTGGGAAAAGATTACTTCAATAACAGGCAAGAAAGAAAGACGTTACATTTTCTCTGTGTATCAGAGTTGTGATGGGAATGATTTTCAATTTTCATACATTGTCTCATTTCCAAGAGGACAATAGAAGTGTCAATGTATAATTTTCGAAAAGTTAAAATCGGACTTCCCTGGTGGCTCAGTGGTTAGGAATCTGCCTGCCAGTGCAGGGGACATGAGTTCTGTCCCTGGTCCGGGAAGATCCCACCTGCCGCGGAGCAACTAAGCCCGTGCGCCATAGCTACTGAGCCTGCGCTCTAGAGCCCACTGAGCTACAACTACTGAGCCCACGTGCCTAGAGCCCGTGCTCTGCAACAAGAGAAGCCACTGCAATGAGAAGCCCACGCACCGCAACGAAGAGTAGCCCCCGCTCGCCACAACTAGAGAAAGCCTGTGCGCAGCAACAAAGACCCAACGCAGCCAAAAAAATAGTTAAAATCACGACTCTCATGCAAATATATAAAGTGAGCAATGATTTATTGAATTCATTAATGAAGGGACCATCAGGATGGTAAGGCTAGCTCCAAGAGAACTGGAAAAAGTAAATTATTCCAAGTCCCTGAAAGAAAGCTGCTTGAATACAGTTGCTGATCTACATACAAAATTTTTAATGTCTTACAGAGCAATAAACTGTAAGCTCTGGAGTGATCTTTTCTACCAGGCAAATTTCTTTGCCTTGCTACCAGGCAAGAGTCATCTGCATTGCTATCAGTTTTCTACAAATTACATCTACTCTACAGATTTGTAAAATAGCCTAATCAATAAATAGTAAGGAGCAGATCAAACAGGCCCACAGCCAGAGAGAATCAATACAGCCTGGGCAGGCCTGCTAGACACAAACAACACCCAGCAAACAGAGAAAGGTCATTCAGCAATCCTACTGCCCCATTTCCAAATCTTGCACACTTTTTCTTAACAAAAATGGGTGAGTATATGTTGACATTTGTGCCATTTGGGAGGCTGTGAGTATTCAAGTGACAGGAACTGAAAGTCCTCATTCTTTTCAGTGGTGACATCATCCCCCCACCCCCACCCCCAGAGGCATTTAGAGACTCAGTGTGACACTGGCCATCCAGCAGGGTGCAATTTACGATGACACGGCTGCAGATCTGCAAACAGAACTGATTCTCTACCTTATGTAATTCTGTCAGCTCAAGAATTCCAGAGAGTAGCTCTAGAAAAGAATCAATTGATTTGAGGAAAGTCTATAAAAGTATCTTGTTATTTTCTAATAACTAGCCAAGCCTTAAGGAAAATTAGGTCCAGGCCCTTCAAATGATTCAGAACAGCACGAGGAACCATACTTTGCACCATGCCCACCATTGCTGTTTTTCTCAACCAGGACACATACCTGCCTCACCCTAATCAGCTCCTTCTGCCTCACTTCAGTATAAGGCCTTCCAGCCTCAATGTGAAAGAATTTAGTATCTTGGGGAACATCATCCAGCCCAGATGGAACTCTCTTTGTTTGAGATAAATATAAAAAGGAATTTTTTTTTAACAATACGTATGTACCTTTTATATTTTTTGCACCTGTTGTTCTCCCCTAATCAGCCCAAAGCACACCATCACAAGGATTATTCATACTTTGCTGTACAGCAGAAGTTAACACAACATTGAAAATCAATGGTATTTCAATTAAAAACAAAAAAGCTAAAAGAATGGGTTATTCAGCTTTTGACTACCATATACCACAGTAGAATTTTTTGGTCAAGTCAATATTGCTTTGAAAGCTAGAATACCAAGGGAATAGGAGGTTATCACCCTTTCATTTCCATGAGACTCTCAAGGTCATGGAGTTCTTCCATCCGATAGAGAGGATGCTCCAACACAACCCCCCTCCCCCTCCCATCTAGCCAGGCCAGGTGGCTTGTGGTCCCAGGGTAGAAGGAGAATACGGCGGACAGCAGTGCTGCTCAAACTCTCCAGCGATGAACCTGTTGTTGCTGGGTTTCCCCTAAACTCCCAATCTGTGGTTTTACTGCGCATGATCAGTACTCAGCTTGTACCACGTGACTCATACCTAGCTGGTCAGTGCGGTGTCCCGGGAGAGAGTCCGCTATCACACACTTGGACTTCACTGCGATGTCAAATTGCTGTAAAAGTTTCCGAACACTCACTCTCAGGTCTGTGCTGACCTGGTGTGAACCAGGAAGTTCAAGGACAGACATGAAGCCTGCTGTAAAAGAGACAGAAAACCTGAAGCCTGTCCCTTCCAGGGCGAGAGATCATGGGAGGGAAAAGGGGGACAAGGAAGGTGAACACGCAGAGCGGCAGGATCTTGTTTCCCGGACTCACATGCCTTGGGGGTCACACCTTAGGGGCTTTCAGAACACCCAGCTGCATGTGAGGAGCTCACAAACATGGGGCCAGGAGCTCACTTTCTGGGCATGTGGTGAGGGAAGTTGCAGGACCTAAGATAAGCCCACTGACGGTGACCATGTGCAGGAGAAATGGCACAGAGGTGGTGAGTTCACAAGCCCGAGGTCATGCTCCTGGGTCCCCACTGCCTGTGCACAGTGTGCAGGGCACCTAGACATCACTGTGCATCCTGGGGTGTGACGCGTGACAGGGTCAAAAGCCCAGGGTTAGGAGGAAAGTAGGACCATGGATGAGGACCTGGAAATAGGGGCAAAGCCCATCGTTCCAATAGTCCGGAAGGGACCAGGCACACTGCAGCAATCACTGTTCTAGGGAACGGAAGCCAGCGAGGATCCAGAGGAGGACACGTGGATCTGAAGGTCCTTATTGCCCATTGCAAGGACGTCATAACCACTCGTAGACACAGATGTCAACTAGAGGAGGAGGAGGGAAGAGAGGCAGAACTCAGAAAGCCTGCACGTTTACCTAAAGATATGGACCATTGAAGTCAGCCTCAGTGGGAAGTGGAAAGTTGAACGACAAATAATGAATGGATGAATGAAACTGAAAAGCTGAAGAAAGTACAAGACTGTGATATTGTTCATGAGTCTGTCCCCTACTGTGCACCAAGGTGCGTGCCTGTGAAGGACATTCAATCTGCTGTAGGAAGCACAGGTACTTTTTCTTTGCACGCCAAGGTTACTGGGTTTGCTTTGTTTTTCTCTGTAACGTTAAGGAAGGAGCTGGAATTCAAGAGTCAGGGGAAGCATGTAGGAAACTATGTATTTCACAAAACAGAAGTAATTTTTAAATAGAATCTGCTAGGCGCACTCAATAAAACTCAGTAAACCATGATCCCAACAAATAAGATACGAAGACTAGAGCAGTTAATAGACAAAAGAGCAAAGACATGGGGCGGGGGCAGTGAAGGTTGCTCATTTCAAAATGAAGAATTGCTTCCTTGTTTCCTTCTCTTCATTCTTTATATCCCACTGAAATTACCAAAGAAATAAAATGGAGACACAAACGCCTGTAGCAGTGCAGGAAAAGGAGTCAGGGTGTCCTCAGTGGAGCAGAAGAGTATAACAATTTCTGGAAGATATGAATCAGATGGGAGCAGGTGACAATCACTGGTTGAATGCTCAACACTTATGTCAAAGGTTGACCCCCGGAGGGATGTGGGACTATCTCCAGCAGCAGCAGCAGAAGGCCCAGGGCCAGAGCATCAGGCTCTGGCAGCCGGGGTGCTGGGGTGCTCAGCCCTGGGGCTCAGGAGAAACTGAAAAACTCCAATCTGAGAGCCGTGTCAGGGCCTCCTGCATGAAAGGCTTGCCGT
Source organism: Lipotes vexillifer (assembly GCF_000442215.2). Classification (NCBI taxonomy): domain Eukaryota; kingdom Metazoa; phylum Chordata; class Mammalia; order Artiodactyla; family Lipotidae; genus Lipotes; species Lipotes vexillifer. Next base: position 408,582 of record NW_006771642.1, read on the forward strand.
TTGCCCCAGGGTCTCGTGCATGGACTGCTTCCTAAATGAAGTCGAGAATTTGCTCTTGGAGACTGCTAACCCAAGCACGAGGGCCAGGGGAGGGTGGGGGAGGGGGCCACCCCACCAATACTGAGGGGGAGGGGAACTCTTAGGAAAGAACCTCGCAGACCTCGCAGCAGCATCCGCAGGAGAAGGCAGGTTGAGCGACGGACATTAGAGAAAAAAAAAAGGGTTTATAAAGCTCTGCCCTGAACCCAGCAGGGAGGATCCAGACCAGGAAGGTGCCCTATTCCTTCTTAATGGGCTGCAATCGGGGATTTGCTTCTAGAGTGGATTTTGAGCTGCCCACCTTCCCGTGGGAGGAGGGAAGGGCTAATCTCTTCCTTCTGTTTCCGGCCCAAGTTCCCTGAAATAAAACTCACCTCGTGCTCCCCACTTCAGTCACTGTGCCCAGGGTGTGCCCTACCTGTGGAGCCCTGCAGCTCTTAGAGCAGATGGCTGGGTGTGTGGAACCAGGGTAACTGCTGAAGGAGCCACAGCGGCTTCCAATATAAATGGATCTCCACCTCCTTTCATAGAAGTGAGCAGACAAAAATATGAGGACATTCAACATCCCAACAAGCTGAGCAAGGCTCAAGATAAAGCTAGAATAAGAAAATGGGGTTTTGGTAAAAAGAAAGACAGTGGGGCTTCTCTGCTGGTGCAGTGGTTGAGAGTCCGCCTGCCAGTGCAGGGGACACGGGTTCGTGCCCCGGTCCAGGAAGATCCCACCTGCCGCGGAGCGGCTGGGCCCGTGACCCATGGCTGCTGAGCCTGCGCGTCCGGAGCCTGTGCTCCGCAACGGGAGAGGCCACAGCAGTGAAAGGCCTGCGTACCACAAAAAAAAAAAAGAAAAAAAGAAAGACAATGGAACAGGATAGAGAAGTCCAGAAATAGATGGTTCTGGTTATCGATTGCTGTGTAATTTACCACCCAAATCTTGACTTAAAACAATAGTAAGCATTCATTTTGATCACAGATCTGGGAGTTGAAGTCAGCTCCGCTAGGCAGTTATGGTTCAGGATCTTTCAGGTGGTGGTGGTCAGACGGTGGTTAGGGCTGGGGTCTTCTCCAAGTTCTTTCACTCCCGTGTCTGGCACTTGGGTCGGGAAGACTCACACAGCTGGCACTGGAACAGCCTGGCTCTTCTGGCAGTCTCTCCACATGGCAGCCCTGGACATTTCCTGGCATCATATGGCACAAGGCTCCCAGAGCCAGTGCCCAAGAGAGAAGAGCAAAAGTTGTGTGACCTTTTCTAACGCAGCCCCGGAAGTGACACAACATCCCTTCCACCTCATTTTATTCATTGAGGCAGCCACAGAGACCCATCCAGGTCCAAGGGCCATGGACTGCCCCTTTTGAAAGGATTTGTGGACATATTTAAATCTGTACCTCAACCCAGTTATATGGGTCACTTGAGTTGCAGTGAAGGTGCCACAGTAATACAGTATGAAAAAACACGGTGTTTTCAATCATTGGTGCAAAAGAGATTGGATATCTGTTTGGGAAAAATAAAATGAACCTTACTTAACACCAAACACAGACATTTATTTTAGTGCATGGCAAAATATATAATTTCTGGGAGCAAACATAGGAGATCTTCATGACATTAGGATGGGAAAAAAATTCTTAAAAAGGATACAGAAAGCACTAACCATAAAAGGATAGATTAATAATCTGTATTTTATTAAAATTAAGAACTTCTGTTCACTGAAGACATCAGTAAGAGAATGGAAAGGAAACACAAAGACTGAGAGGAGATATTTGCAATATACATATCCAACAAAAGATTCTTATCTAGCATATATGTCATGCCTACAAATCAAAAAGAAAAAGACAAATAGCCCAATAAGTAAATGCCCAAAAGACTTAAATAGGCCTTTCACAGAGGAGGATAGCCAAATAGCTAAAAAGAAAAGGAAAAAACCCTCATTTCACATTAGGGAAATGCAAATAAAACCCACACTATACCCAACAGAATGGCTGAAATTTAAAAGTCTAAAAATACCAAATGCTGATGAGGATGCGGAGGGACTGGAATTGCTGAAAGGAATGTAAATGTGAACATCTATGTTAGAAAACTCTTTGGCAGAAGTTGAACATACAACTACTATATGGTCCAGCAACCTGACTTCAAGGAATACAACCAATAGAAATGGGTACATATATTCACCAAAAGATAAACAAAGAAGTCTAAAAATTTCTTAGCAGCACAATTCATAATAGGAACAAGCTGGAAATAACCCAAATGGCCAACAGTTGTAGACTGAAAAAATAAATTGTGCCATATGGTCACACAGTGGAGTACTTGACAGCAATAAAAAAGATCTATTGATAGATGCAGAAATACGGTTTAAAAATCATAGACAATAATTTGAGTGAAAGAAGCCAGACACAAAAGAGTACACACTTCATTTCATTTATAGGAAGTTTATAAACAGATAAAACTAATCTATGGTGATATCAGAATGTGATTTCTTCTGGGGAGCAGGATACATGTGTGTGTGTGTGTGTGTGTGTGTGTGTGTGTGTGTAACAAATATGCCAAAGAAATTATATTAAGTAGTCATAACCACAATACCTCTATCATAACCAACAAAAATTAACCCTAACTCTTTAATATCATACAATATTTAATCCATGTTCAATTTCCCCCAATTATTTCAAAGAAAAATTTAAACATATATATTAAGTACCCAGAAATAAGCAGAAAATGTGCATTTTCTCATGGAGAAAATGATAAAACATGATTAATGAACATGAATGAAAGCCTGAATACTTTTGTCATGAGTCAAAGATTCCATATCATAGAGATGGCAATTCATTACTAATTAATTTATGAATTCAGCACAATTCCAATCAACATCCCAACAAAATGATTCTAACATATTTGAGGAGCCAAGGTACTCTTGCATAAAATTAGAAAGTGGAGGACTTGGACTAGCATGTATCAAGATGTACTATAAAGTCATTGTAGCATAGTTTCAGACAGCATCGTATTGGCACAGGGAGAGACAGTAAACAAAAATAGATAGCGAGCCCAGAAGTGGACTCCGGTGTAGATGGAAACTTGAGGGTGCATTACAAATCACTGGGGAAGGGACTGACTAGTCAATAGATGGGGATGAGATGATTGTCTATCCATATGGGGAGATATAACTGTACACCTCCATGTCAGATAACATGAAAATCAATTTCAGATGGATGGTAAACCTAAGTAAGAAAAACAGAATGTCAAAATTCTAGAAAATATATATAAGAGAATACATCAAGGACATCAGGATAGGAAAGGATTTAAGAAGTCACAGAAAGCATAAATTATAAAGGAAAAGATGAATGAGGCTGACTATATTAAACTTTAAAACAATTTGAACAACTATAACTAGATTCTATGAACAAAGTTAAAAGACAAGCCACAGACTGGGGGGAAATTTTGCAAAGCACAGGACCAATGAAGAAATATCTAAAATGAAGAAACAGGGACTTCCCTGGCTGTCCAGTGGTTAAAACTCTGTGCTTCCAATGCAGGGGGCATAGGTTTGATCCCTGGTTGGGGAACTAGGATCCTTCATGCAGTGAAGCACGGCCATAAATGAATGAATGAATGAATGAATAAATACTAAAATAAATTGAAGAAACAAACAAGAAAAAGAAAAGTATACCTAGGAATAAACTTACCTAAGGAGACAAAAGACCTGTATGCAGAAAACTATGATACTATGATGAAAGAAATTAAAGATGATACAAATAGATGGAGAGATATAGCATGTTCTTGGGTTGGAAGAATCAACATTGTGAAAGTGACTCTACTACCCAAAGCAATCTACAGATTCAATGCAATCCCTATCAAACTACCAATGGCATTTTTCACAGAACTAGAACAAAAATTTCACAATGTGTATGGAAACACAAAAGACCCCAAATAGCCAAAGCAATCTTGAGAAAGAAAAGTGGAGCTGGAGGAATCAGGCTCCCTGACTTCAGACTATACTACAAAGCTACAGTAATCAAGACAGTACAGTACTGGAACAAAAACAGAAATATAGATCAACAGAACAGGATAGAAAGCCCAGAGATAAACCCACACACATAGGGTCACCTCATCCTTGATAAAGGAGGCAAGAGTATACAATGGAGAAAAGACAGCCTCTTCAATAAGTGGTGCTGGGAAAACTGGACAGCTACATGTAAAAGAATGAAATTGGAACACTTCCTAACACCATACACAAAAATAAACTCAAAATGGATTAAAGACCTAAATGTAAGGCCATACACTATAAAACTCTTAGAGGAAAACAGAGGCAGAACACTCTATGACATACATCACAGCAAGATCCTTTTTGACCCACCTCCTAGAGAAATGGAAATAAAAACAAAAATAAACAAATGGGACCTAATGAAACTTAAAAGCTTTTGCACAGCAAAGAAAACCATAAACAAGACAAAAAGACAACCCTCAGAATGGGAGAAAATATTTGCAAATGGCAAATGAAGCAAAGGATTAATCTCCAAAATATACAAGCAGCCCATGCAGCTCAATATCAAAAAAACAAACAACCCAATCCAAAAATAGGCGGAAGACCTAAATAGACATTTCTCCAAAGAACATACACAGAGAGCCAACAAACACATGAAAGAATGCTCAACATCACTAATCATTAGAGTAATGCAAATCAAAACTACAAATGAGGTATCACCTCACACTGGTCAGAATGGCCATCATCAAAAAATCTACAAACAATAAATGCTGGAGAGGGTGTGGAGAAAAGGGAACCCTCTTGCAGTGTTGGTGGGAATTTAAATTGATACAGCCACTATGGAGAACAGTATGGAGGTTCCTTAAAAAACTAAAAATACAACTACCATACAACCCAGCAATCCCACTACTGAGCATATACACTGAGAAAACCATAATTCAAAGAGTCATGTACCACAATGTTCATTGCAGCTCTATTTACAATAGCCAGGACATGGAAGCAACCTTAGTGTCCATTGACAGATGAATGGATAAAGAAGGTGTGACACATATATTCAATGAAATATTACTCAGCCATAAAAAGAAATGAAACTGAGTTATTTGTAGTGAGGTGGATGGACCTAGAGTCTGTCATACAGAGTGAAGTAAGTCAGAAAGAGAAAAACAAATACCGTATGCTAACACATATATATGGAATCTAAAAAAAAAAAAAGTTTATGAAGAACCTAGGGGAAGGACAGGAATAAAGATGCAGACGTAGAAAATGGACTTGAGGACACGGGGAGGGGGAAGGGTAAGCTGGGACAAAGTGAGAGAGTGGCATGGACTTATATATACTACCAAATGTAAAATAGATAGCTAGTGGGAAGCAGCTGCATAGCACAGGGAGATCAGCTCGGTGCTTTGTGACCACCTAGAGTGGTGGGATGGGGGGGTGGGAGGGAGATGCAACAGGGAGGAGATATGGAGATATATGTATATGTATAGCTAATTCACTTGGTTATAAAGCAGAAACTAACACACCATTGTAAAGCAATTATACTCCAATAAAGATGTTAAAAAAAAAAAGAGAAAGAAAAGTAACCCATCAATTTAAAAAGAGATAAACGAATTGCCCAATAAAGTTATGAAAATATACTCAACTTCATTAGAAATCAGGGGAATGCAAATTCAATCCACAATGAGATACCATTTACACCCACCAGAATGGCGGTAGTTCAAGTCTAACAATACCCAGTCTTGCCAAGGATGTGAAGCAGGAGCTTCTAAGGACTGCTGGAGAAAGTGTGGATTGGAACAACCACTTTGGAGAAAAAATTGGCAATATGCAAGAAAGTTAGAGAAAGGCTTATTATAGGACTCAGGAATTCCAGTCCAGTTAACACACCATATAAAAAACCTGGCTCAAGTGTATATGCATAAGAACGTTCATTGAAACATTGTTTTCATTATTAAAAATTTTAAATCATATAAATGTTCATTATTTGGAGAAGAAATGAACAAATCTTGGTCCAACCACAGAATTCTATGCAGCAGAGGAAAGGTATGAACTAGCATGTATTTTTAGCATGGGAAAAATTCCCAAAAGTCATCACGTTGAATGAAAAAGCAAGTAGCAGGGTGATGCAGACTTCATAACAGCCTGCATTTAAAGTTTTAAAAACACAGGAAATAGTACTCAATGTTGTGTATGAATACATGCTTATATAGTAAAAATATAAAAATATGCATAGGAATGATTCACAACAACTTCAGGATAGTATTCATGTCTATGAAGGAAAATGGTATGTGGGCTCTAGTTAGAATACATAGTTGGTTTCCACTACATCTGTGGTGTTTTATTTATTTTGAAAAAGGAGACAAGCCAAAACATAAATATGGTTAAAACTGGATAGTAAATATATAGATATTCTCCATATTCTCCCTAACTATCTGCATGTTTAGCTCTTTCAAATAAAATACTGGCAGAAAAAAGTGGTAATAGATACTATTGAGAAAAAAAGGTGATGAGAAAACAATTCATTGGAAAGCAAGAGAAAAGCATAGAATTGATCTATAACATCAATAATTTTTTTTGACATCTTTATTGGAGTATAATTGCTTTGCAATGGTGTGTTAGTTTCTGCTGTATAACAAAGCTATACATATACATACATCCCCATATCTCCTCCCTCTGCGTCTCCCTCCCACCCTCCCTATCCCACCCCTCTAGGTGGTCACAAAGCACCGAGCTGATCTCCCTGTGCTATGCGGCTGCTTCCCACTATTTTACATTTGGTAGTATATATAAGTCCATGCCACTCTCTCACTTCGTCCCACCTTATCCTTCCCCCTCCCTGTGTCCTCAAGTCCATTCTCTATGTCTGTGCCTTTATTCCTGTCCTGCCTCTAGGTTCTTCAGAACCTTTTTTTTTTCTTTTTTTTTTAGATTCCATATATATGTGTTAGCATGCGGTATTTGTTTTTCTCTTTCTGACTTACTTCACTCTGTATGACAGTCTCTAGGTCCATCCACCTCGATATAAATAACTCAGCTTCGTTTCTTTTTATGGTGGAGTAATATTCCATTGTATATAGGTGCCACATCTTCTTTATCCATTCATCTGTTGATGGACACTTAGGTTGCTTCCATGTCCTGGCTATTGTAAATAGTGCTGCAATGAACACTGTGGTACATGTCTCTCTTTGAACTATGGTTTTCTCAGTGTATATGCTCAGTAGTGGGATTGCTGGGTTGTACGGTAGTTGTATTTTTAGTTTTTTAAGGAACCTCCATACTGTTCTCCATAGTGGCTGTATCAATTTAAATTCCCACCAACACTGCAAGAGGGTTCCCTTTTCTCCACACCCTCTCCAGCATTTATTGTTTGTAGATTTTTTGATGATGGCCATTCTGACCGGTGTGAGGTGATACCTCATTGTAGTTTTGATTTGCATTTCTCTAATGATTAGTGAACATCAATAATTTTAAAATCCCATCAAAATGGAGAAACTTTGGAAAGTCTGACCACGAGTAAGCACAACTGAATAATATATGCAGAGAGAAATAAGCAAATAACTATGGCCAAGAATGACCAAAAAAAGTAATAAGAGAATACCATATATGATTTTATGTCACTAAAGTTGAATATTTACATAATATAGACAATTTCCTCCTCCAAAAAATTATGTTTCCCAAATTGCTATAGGAAGAGGTAGAAAATCTAAATAAACTGGCATCCATTAAAAAATCAAAGTGTTGTTCATCATCCATTTCCAAAAAAGACCCCAGGCACAGGCTGAGTTTTAAAAACTACTAAGGACAGATAATTCCTCTTCCTAAACTATTAGAGACACAGAATTATACAGAAATCTTACTCTTGTGCTTAGAAATTAGCACAACCTTGATACAAAAATCTAACAGAATAGCACACCAAAAAATCAATAGATCCATTTTACTTAGTAATGGCTGTAATAACCATAGATAAAACATTAACGTTTGAATCCAGCAGTGTTTTAAAAATAGTATACAGAGTAGAATTTATTCCAGGATATAAATTTGGTTCAACATTAAGATATTTTTTCACAGACAGTGAAAAACTCCACGTTCATCTCAAAAGATCCTGAAAATCATTAGAATACTAGAATCAATAAGAACAGCTAGCATTTATTAAGCATTTACTATGTGCTGAGAATTTCCCATGTTTTATTTAATTCTCATAACAATCCTATGAGGCCAGTGTCATTATCGTCCCCTTTTTTCTATATAAGGGAACTAAAACTTAGAGAATTTAAGTACTTTGTCCAAGCTAGGAATAAAACTTCCTCAACTCGGTGGAAGTTATTTACCAGAAGCTAATAGCCAACACCATAATCATTGAAATAGGATCCCAACCCCTTGCTTGGATCTCCACCAGCCCTCCTCTTTGGCATTCTTGTCTCAATTTCCTAGATGTTTCTTTTTACAGCTATGTTACTATGCAGTCCACAGTAGGACAGAGGCCCTACTTATAACCAAAAAACGCAAGATGAATTTTTCCCCTCGTGTCCTGGCACTAGAGCCTACCTTCTGCCATTGGAAGGAATTCAAGGAAATCAGAGATTTTTGTTGGAGATCATGGATAGTGTCAAGTCACTGCGCTCCCTAGCAATCAGCATTCAAGAGTGCTGGTCCCATAAAGGGATCTTTGATCACATCATTTGCCCTCTCTGAGCCTCAGTCTCAAAATAATGGCACTGGATTGGATGCTGTCCAAGGTCATCACTTCTGATTCTATATTGAAAGACTAATTATCCAAAACAAGGCTCAAGTTACTTTTGAAAATTGCAGCAAAGGAATTTGTTTCCGCTTCTTGGCCCACCTGCTGCTAGATAACAATTGTAAAATTTGTAAGACGGAAATGTGAACATCTCAATTCATGGCTAGAAATGAATTATGTTCCTTAGAAAAGAAACATCTCTTCCCAGTTTGCAAAACTCTGGGCTCTTGTCAGTTTACCCTTCAAAGCCAGGAGCAATTTGTGGAGCTCTGCAGAGGGGATTTGCATTAATTTGGGGGAAATACTATCAGAAAGTGTTCCCCTTTGCCGTATGTTTAACACCAGGAGAGACAGAAAACATATGCTCCATATGCCCTTTCACGGAGCCCCAGCCCTAGCAAACAGGAAGACAGTCTTCGAAGTTTTCTAACGCAAGATGAGATAAGGACAGACATTTAGAAATGTCATGTTGGTTCTGTGTAGCAGGAGATTCAAAGACATGGAAATTTAACATTTCTTTCTGGGAAATAAACTGCTGATGAGCAGACCTAGAGAGATGCCGGGGGAGGCGGGCATATTTGCATAAGGAGCCTGGGAGCCTCGTGAATGGAAACTGATTGAGACTCTACCCCTTTGTCCCCGAGATTCAAGTTCCGGAAATCTGCTTCAGTAGCTCACGATTTGCCTGAACAATATCCAGAGGGAGGAAAGAGCAACGAAGCCTCTGAAATGAAATCATCGTGAGGATAAAAGCATTAGGCTTGGAATTGGTGTCTCTTGAGAGAGGAATGGTTTGAATCCCTGAGGCTGTGGATCCAGGGATCGGTCACAATCCATCCATCCTGGAGGCTGACTAGAGTCCCAGGAATATGGCTCATACATGGGAGCGAATCTAAGGAGCTGTGACGTGGGGTCTCTTGACAGAGCACTTTGGAAGGCTGAAACAGCCCACACCTGGAAGAACCACCTATGCTCTAAGTAAGCTTCCTAGTTGTCCACCAACTTCCCGAGGTGATGTGACATCCTTTGGCCTCAAGGGGGCACTCCACCTGGAAGGCATGAGCAAACTGGTCTTTTGGTCATAAATAAGCACGTTGGGGACTTCTTAGTCCCCGGAAACATATTCAAAGTTGGTGACTTTGGAGCTTGACTGATCAGTAGAAGTGTTAACAAGAAATGTGCTCCTGTTGTTTTGTAATCCCAAACTGGCAAAGAGGAGCACAGACGTATAAGAGGAGAGGAAGCCTAGTGGTGGCCACCAGGCTGTCCCCAGTTCTCAGAACAAGGAAGGGTGCCTCCTCAGTCCAGGGAAGCTCCAGGGAGGCCATGATGCACTGGAGGACTTTAGGCAGCTTCATGGACTTGGCCTTGGTCTGGTTGCTGGACCCCAGCCCAACTTGGGCTAAGCAGCGGCTCTTGACAAACCTCTTACAGAGACTGTTTAATTTTGTTTTCCAATACTGCATATTTTTAGTCCATTTTGACCATTTACATTCTAGAAAACATCCATATCATTGAATTTTTCAAATGTATTGGTGGAGTTTTACACAGCACTGCCTCTTTATATTTTTAATCTCCTTAGTGTCTATGGTTATAGCCTCTTTCTCATTCCTAAAGGTGTATATTTGCCTTTTCTCTTTTTTTCTAGATTAACCTTGCCAGAGGTTTGCCCAGGTTTAAACTACACAAAGACCTTTCTCTATGGTTTATTTTTAATTCTATTGGTGCTCTGTTTGTGAATTGTTAATTTCTGCTTTTAATTTTACTAATTTCATCTTCCAGATTTCTTTGATGCTGTTTTTTTTACCTGTCTCAGTTGATTTCTTCTTTCCCTTTGTTTAATTCTTTTTGTTTAATCATGAAAGCTACGATTTTGGTCCTGAGTGTAGTAAACAGCTGTCACTCACCTCACCCCCTAACTTCTAATATGTAGTATTAGAAGTTAGAGTGATTTTCTAAATATTCTGTAATTGCAGCTTAATTTTCTCATTAACTCAATAATTATTTTTTAACATTATTTAACTCAAGTAGCTTGTTGGTTTGTTAGTTTGTTTAATCCTTTGTGGTCGGAAAATAGAGCCTGTAAAATTTCTACTTTTTAAAATATGTGGGTGTTTTCATTGTAAGTTGACACTAAATCAGTTTTTGTAAATGTTCCATGAACATTTGAAAATAATGTATATTTCCTACAGGCAACAAAAACGTCTCTTCAGTTTACCAATTATATTATTCAATTATTTTTCGTCATTCTCCTGGTTTTATCTTTAAATATTCAAACACATATCTTAACCTACACTACTCTATCAACATTAAAATAGAACTGGCATTAAATTATTGAATTAATTAAAATTATTAAAATATTTACATTACCCAAATAATATTAAAAATGTATTATATTCTGATTTCCTTCCCCCTTCCCTCCACTAATTTTTATTGAAATAATGTGGAATTTTAGATATGGATTATTTTTATAAAGTCTTTATGTTATGTAACTTTTATTTTTAAAATTCTTTTTTTAACATTTACATTGCTTTATACCTATATTTATTATAATTATTTACACTATAGATTATTTTATTGGTTTTATTATTCTCTGCACGTTTTCCTCTCGCTTGAATCTTTCACTTTGATTTATTTATTGGCATGAATAAATTTATTCATTTATATCAATATTCATTTATTGAAAGGGGTACCTCTTCAAGCAAGTTATTTTTGGCTGGAAGGTTGGAGGACTTGTATGCATGAGATGGGTACTTCAAATCCATTCATATCTGAAAATGTCTTTCTGTTGCTCTCACAGCTGAATGGCATTATTTTATACAGAATTCTTTGTTTTTACTCTCCCCCTTCAAAACCCTAAAGATATTACTTCCTGTCCTCAGGAAGTTAGTGTCATAGAGGAGAATCTGATGCCAGTCTATTGACATTATTTTCCTACACTCTGTGAATAGCCTACTTTTCTCTCTCTCTTTATATCCTCATAGCTTTTTTTCTTCCCCACTATCTTTGAAAGGCAGAGGTCACCAAGAAAAATGTAGGTGTAAGTGTCTTTCCATTAAAAATCCATTATATTCAATTAGTCCTTTTAAGCTACAGACGTAAGGCTTTCTTCAGCTGAGGCAACTTTTCTTCTATTATAATTTCTTCTATTCTTTCCTCTCTTCCTGAAATTCCTATTCCAAGTGTAATTTAGCTCCTAGGTATGCCATGATACTTATTTTTTGAGCAATCATATTCACTTCTGTTTTCCTTTACTTCTGAGACCTTTCCTGTTTCCTGTAAGTTTGAAAATGTCTGAGGCAAATGATAGGAGCAGGTCATGGACAGGATATGACAGGCCCTTCCCAGAGGCCTGAGAAGTCATGGGTCAGGTGTGGAGGGTAGCTGTGGAGTCATCATCTACTTTTCAGTGGAAAGCACACGCAGCAGCCAGCACGGGGAGGATACCAGAAGGGTGCTCTGAACTGTGGGGAAGAGCAGAGAGACCTGCAGGCCAGACTGAGAACAAGCGAGTCTGGTGACTCAACTCCACATCCCCGTATGCACACCGAACCCAGGAACCAAGCAGGTGACTTGGGAACACGGTCTGAGGACAAACAGAGGGGAGTCTGAAAGCAAGCTTATCAAAGGAGGTAAAAAAAAAATCAGAGAGCAGGCTCTGAGCAGACCAAGAGTCATGTAAAGCTTTCCAAGTGTGTTTTGTCCCTGCGCTCATGGGAGAACGGGAAAGATCTGGGCCAGAAAAGGACCATTCTTGCATTTGATCCACATGCCAACCCCATGAGATAGGCATAATTAGCCCTATTTTATAGGCAAGGAGATTGAGTCTTGATGGGGGCAACTTTTTCAAGATCCTCCACTAGTAAACAGTGAAGTCAGAATTTGAACCCACATCCATGTGTCCAGAGTCTGAGTTTTCCTGTGGTGTCACATTGCCTTATATAGCATTTTATATATATATACACTGTAACAATGTAGCATTATCTTTTTTTTAACCTGCTCCTCATAACCAGTAGAAAGCTAGTGCCCTTCCTGGCATTATTCAGCGCACTGCTTTCCAGAAATGAAGATGATTTTTTTCAGGTGTTTTCTATTTGAGAGTGATTCTGTAAGGAACAGAAGTTCACTAAATTTACCACAAATAATGGATCTTTTAGTGTAAGGACGAGAACAGCCTTGCCCCTGTTCTCCCCTCATTGCCTCTCATGGTCTCTACTGACGCGCTTGCTCTGCCTTCTCTTGTTGCTGTGACTGCCATGCCTGATGGATCAGCAAGCTGGGAAGGGCAAGATCTTCAGCTCCCACTACACCAAGTTCCATGCCTCAGTTCTTGATGCTACGGCCTCAGCAAGACCACTGATGAAACTCTCTGTATCTTTTTTTTTTTTTTAACTTTTATTTATTTTTGGCTGCGTTGGGTCTTCATTGCTGTGCGTGGGCTTTCTCTAGTTGCGGCGAGCGGGGGCTACTCTTCATTGCAGTGTGCAGGCTTCTCATTGCGGTGGCTTCTTTTGTTGCGGAGCACGGGCTCTAGGCGCGCGGGCTTCAGTAGTTGTGGCGCATGTGCTTAGTTGCTCTGTGGCATGTGGGATCTTCCCGGATCAGGGCTCGAACCCTTGTCCCCTGCATTGGCAGGCAGATTCTCAACCACTGCACCACCAGGGAAGTCCTCTTCATATCTTTGTGCAATTTCTTTCCCCTCGCTTTCCCCAACTACATGGCTGCCTTTGTCTGACTTGCGTCAGTGCCCGAAGCTGCTGTGCTCTTGTTCCGTCTTCATTTGGGTTTTCAGTTCCCTTTTAAGGGGCGTTTTTCTGACAGCCTGCCAGTGAGTCACTCCTCCTCTAGTAAGTAGACATCATGTTCTTGTGTACCTTTGATTGATTTGTTTCCATTTCTCCAAACCTGGGGATATAGAGCATGTCTTTTATAGATCGAATATAAGAGTCAAAAGGATTGTGTACAGAAATGCCTTTCTCTTAAACCTCCACAGTGACTTCCTGTTGCCTATGTAACAAATGACCACAAGCTCAGCGGCTTAAAACAACAGAAATATATTCTGTTACAGTTCTGGAGGTCAGAATGAGTCTTAAGGGGCTAAAATCAAGGTGTCAGCTGGGCTGGTTCCTATGGAAGGCTCCAGGGGAGAATTCATTCCTTGCTTCTTTCACTTAGGGAGGCTTCCAGAATTCCTTGGCTTCTGGCGTCATCATTCCAGTCTCTGCTTCTGTGGTCACACTTCCTCCTCCACTGTAGCCAAAAATCTCCCTCTGTAATTACTCTTCTAGGACACTTGTGATTACATTTAGGACTCAGCCAGAGAACCCAAGATAAACTCACCATCTTAAGATCTTTAACTGAATGACATCTGCAAAGTTCCTTTTGCCATATAAGATAACATTCACAGATTCCAAAGATTCAGTTGTGGACTTCTTGAGGAGGTATTATTCAATCTACTGAAGTCCACTCTCTGTCTTCCAAAGATTCATCTCTATCCTATATACATTCACCCCATTCTGACATCCCCAAAATTCTCAACCCATTATAGCATCAAGTCAAAGTCCAAAATTATCAACTCCAAATCTAAATTAAGTATGGGTAAAACTCGGCATATGATCCACCCTGGGGCAAAATTCCATCTGTGGAACTAGAAGTCAAGTTATCTGCTCCAAAAATACAGTGGTGAGACAGGCATAGGATAACAGTTACACACATTCCCATTTTAAAGGAGGAAAGAAAAGGAAGGAAGAAAGGAGTCACCAGTCCCAAGCAATTTCAAAATCCAACTGGGAAAACTTCGTTAGTTTTCAAGGTCTGGAGAATAATCTGTGACTCAAGGATCCACACAGCTCCTCACTCTGAGCCAAAGCTTCTTCTCAGAGTCATTATTCTATTGTCCTGAAGGGAAGAACACTTTGTAGCGACTAGTTTCATCATCCTGTTCCTGCCTGTAGAAATTTGAGAGTCCAATAGCCTCCCTTCGTTTTATCTTGTCTCTGTCCCTTTCGGTTCCATCCAGTTGCGGAGCACAGGCTACGGACGCGCAGGCCCAGCGGCCATGGCTCACGGGCCCAGCCGCTCCGCGGCATGTGGGATCTTCCCGGACGGGGGCACGAACCTGCGTCCCCCGCATCGGCAGGCGGACCCCCAACCACTGCGCCACCAGGGAAGCCCCAGCCAGCAGCATTTCTAATGTAACATTCTCAAAACCTTTGTATATTACCCACGCATGTCCCAGGGATTCACTCCATTAGATAAGAGAGTCCTCCAAAGATCTTTTCTGGATAATCTCATTTCTATTCCTGGTTTCTGCTGAGGTGGCCGAGTGGCACATCTAATCTCTTCGGCACTAGCAAAAGGCTGTCCAGTCCCACCCTTGGCCTTCTGTTCAGAACACGCTTTCCTGATAGTGAATCTCCTAATTTTAGCATCTTGTGCAATCTGGGTAGGGTAAGAGTCCTTGATGTAAACTTCTAGGCATTTCGAGTTCTCTGCACGCATGGGTGAAGCAACCGCAGTAGCCCAAGGGCAGTCTTCTAAAAAACAGTAGGTGTGAGCTGCTAGGATCAAAACATACAGAGGCTGGGGGGTGTGCACACCAGGTAGTTAAGGGACTATGAGATCTAAGTGAGACCAACGGCATCAGCATCATATTATAAAAGTGATAACAGCAGAACTGGTGTGACGGCTTATGGAAGTATGATACAATGATAATGCATTCTCTTGGCAGAAATAGTCTCTTTTCTTTTATCTGAAATGATGCTGCTTTATACAGCCTCCTTGCTCTGGAATGTTTCTTAGAGGTTAGGGATATTTAAATATTGGAAGGTAACAAGTTCTCACCACAGTATTCCATGAATCCCATCCCCTCCATACATCCTTCCAGCCCTGGTAGTGGTTATGGTCTTAATCATCTCTTAGCACATACTCAACATTTCTCTCTGGCAAGCCTGTTAATTGCTCTGATGGAGGCGTGGAGCCACCAAGCGCAGTCCGACAGGACGACGTAATTGGTGTCGGGTTATGACACTGGACATCTTCTGTGTCCTGAGCAAATGTCATCCACTTAATCCATCTGTCATGTGGGGGAGTGATTCTGACAGGTCACGTTTCATAATGGCTTCACTACTATTTATAGAACCAGGGGATGATTGCACGTGATCAGCTCCAATCTTTGTTACCTGATTGAATTCACAATGTCGGTACAGCCCGTTGTTTCTCCCCACAGTAATAAGTGACATGCTTTTTCAGTCCCCTTGCTCCCTCCCATTGGTGTCCAGAGGGCAGCAGCTAAGTGCAGGTTTGCATCTTCTCTGACCTTTCCTGTGAACCCACAAGGGGCGGGCCTGGCCTGGTTCCAGGCTGGCAGTGCCCCTCGGGCAGACTTGGACCCTGCCCTTGAGGAACTGACACACTGCTATGGACTGAATTGTGTATCCCCCCCAAATTCATATCTTGAAGCCCTGACTCCCAATGTGTTGGAGATAAGGCATTTAGGAGGTAAGTAAGGTCAAACGAGGGAATAAAGGTGGGGTCTTCGTCTGATAGGATTGGTGGTCTTCCTTATCAGAGGAAGAGTGGGCAATGTCTCTCTCCCTCTTTCCGCGCTCATATTGGGCTGCCCAAAAAGTTTGCTCGGGGTTTCCGTAAGATGTTACAGAAAAACCCGAAAGAAATTTATGGCTAACTCAATACATTGAAGAAAGGCCATGTGAGGACACAGCGAGAAGGAGGCTTGTCTGCAAGCCAGGGAGAAAAGCTCTCACCAAACACCAAACCCGCCAGATCTTCATCTGGGACTTCTCGCCTCCAGAATTGTGAGAAACTTAATTTCTGTTGTTTAAGCCACACAGTCAGTGGTATTTTATGGTGGCCCTAGCAGGTAAGACACACATATGTACAGAAATAAAGAAATGTGTCAGCCCAGAGAGTAAGGTCTTGAGCCCCCCACTCCCAGCCCTGGGGTAGTACACACATTTGTATGTAAATCCTCGATTTGTGTACCCTTTGAAGTGTGGCTGCTCTATTGCTTGTTTTTTTTCCTAAAACCCTGACTGAGATACTTGTTTCCAGGGCCTATGTTTGGACTGGTCACTTTGTCCTGTGACTTTCCCATGGCATCTGGCAGGACTCTTTTCCATTTGGGTCTTTTACACCCCAACCCTAAAGCCGCTCACTTAGACAAGTGTGCTGGGTCAGCCCAGAAGCCATTCCCCTTCAGGGTCATTCACCCGCCCAGATGAGAACCCCGGACTCAAGCAAGCTCACCTCCGAGAGCGTGGCACATGGAGCATCTGGCTTGCACAGGTGCCATGCTGAAGGATGGGTCAGCTCTGTTGGGGACCACTGAGCTGGGCCCTGGGAAGGCCGGTTCCTCAGCTCCCAGGGAACGGCAGCTGAGTTCAGTGTTGCATCACTCCCGGGTGTCAGGTCCTCCCTGGGAAACGGGGCTGGAAGGGACATGTGCCAGCCCAGTAATTAACATTAATGAGCACACTCCATCTGGAGGGTGGAAAGATGAATCTGTTCTTTGCATCCAAGTTCTTGGCATTCATTCCAGCTGGAAGCATCCAGAAAATGCTGATAATCTTCCTCTGGGGCATGTTACCAGGTTATAGGGACCAATTCTCGCCCCATACAAGACACGGGAGGGTCACGAGACGATTTCTCTGAGGTCTGATTTTTACAATTGGTGCAGGGTATCTGATATTAACTTAAGGCAGACCGTTGGCCAGGGATTTCAGAGTCTGTGTTTGAGAGGTCACACTGGGTGCAGCTGTGAAACACAAGAGCATGAAACTCCAGCATGTCCCTCCATCCCTGAGAGCCACCAAGGACCATGTGGCATCGGTGCATGTGGCCCAAAGCACAGGCCTGGCTGGGGTCAGAAATGTGAGTGTGCTCCAAGGTCAGCTATGCTATCACTCTGAGATGCTGAGAAACCCCCTCCCCCTCCCTCAATTCCAGTCTCTTCATTTCTGAAATGGAGAGAGGTGGACTAGATCCGTATTATCAAAGTATGGTCCAAGGAACCCTAAAGGTTCTGTGGGTGCCCTGAGTGGAAAATGGACACCACACTCAAGATGGTATCACCACTGGATAGGGTGAGAGGGAGTGGTCCTGCATGCTCTAGTAGTTACAACAGAAGGATATATTTCTGGAAAAAGAAAAGACAAAAAGCAAACATGATTAGGCAATACAACTGTCCCTCAGTAGCTGTGGGGAGTCTGTTCCAGGATTCCACTGGATACAAAAATGCACAGATGCTCAAATCCGTTATATAAGATGGCATAGTATTTGCACGTAATCTATGCACGTCCTTCTACATACTTTAAACCGTCTCTAGATTCCTCATGATACCCGATACAATGTAAACACCATGTAAATAGTTGCAAATACAATGTCTGTGTATTGAATACCTCCAGATGAGAGGGATGTCTGAGGACCTCATAACAGTAGTTGTCTGTCTGGAAATGAACTGGATTGCTTGGAGAGAGAAGTCGTTAAAAACTGCTCGTCGTGGTTTTCTTCTTGTACTTTTTGAATTTTGAACTGTGAATAAGTATTGTTTTATACAACGATGTTAAATATAATCCTCAAATAATTAAAAATAGAATTACCGTTGATCCAGCAATTCCACTTGTGCAAAAGAATTGCAACAGGAGAAGGCTCTAGACGCTGTGAAGCAGGATGCACTTGGGATCGTCCGCAGGACTGGGACGCTACAGAGGCCGCTACAGAGGCCGCCACGGAGCCCGCCGCAGCCACCCTTCCTACTGCTGCTGCCGCCGCTGCCCGAATCGGAACCGGTGGGCCGCAGCCGCCGGCTATGCTGCAAAGGAAGAGGAATGCAGGCAGTAGTTCAGATGGAACCGAAGATTCCGATTTTTCTACAGATCTCGAGCACACAGACAGTTCAGAGAATGATGGCACATCCCGGACATCTGCCCAAGTCACCCGCTCCTCGGCCCGGCTAAGCCAGAGTTCCCAAGATTCCAGTCCTGTTGGGAATCTGCAGTCTTTCGGGACCGAGGAGCCTGCTTATTCCACCAGGAGAGTGACGCGTGGTCAGCAGCAGCCTACCCCAGTGACCCCGAAAACATACCTGCTTCGGCAGACTCGTTCATCTGGCTCAGAAAGTGAGCAAGTGGTTGACTTTTCAGATAGAGAAACTAAAACTACAGCTGATCGTGATGAGTCTCCACCTCGAACGCCAGCTGGAAATACCCCTTCTTCTGAGTCTGATATAGACGTCTCCAGCCCCAACGTGTCTCACGATGAGAGCGCTGCCGAGGACGTGTCCCTGAAGGACTCGGGCAGTGATCTCTCTCATCGCCCCAAGCGCTGCCACTTCCATGAAAGCTACAATTTCAGTATGAAAGGTCCTACACCAGGCTGTAACTCCCTAGGACACCTTACAGGAAAACACGAGAGACATTTCTCTACATCAGGATGCCCTCTCTACCATAAGCTCTCAGCTGATAAATGCAAGGTGAGAGCACAGAGCCAGGATAAGCAGAGAGAAGAAAGGATGCTGTCCCACAGGCAAGATGGCAACAACAGGCATGCAACCAGGCACCAGGCACCAACAGAGAGGCAGTTGCGATACAAGGAAAAGGTTGCTGAACTCAGGAAGAAAAGAAATTCTGGGCTGAGCAAAGAACAGGAAGAGAAATATATGGAACACAGGCAGACCTATGGGAACACTCGGGAACCTCTCCTGAAAAACCTGGCTAGCGAGTATGACGGATCTTTTCGGAAGAG
>NW_006771642.1:428796-454854 GCF_000442215.2 Lipotes vexillifer
CGGAAGAGCACAAGCCTGGGCTTCAGAGGGTCTGGGGAAGTTAAGGCTGCAAGGCCAAATCACAGAGGGGAGCAACATGGTTAAAACTCTTGCTTTTTGTCGCTATGAGCTTGACACTTGGTACCATTCTCCCTATCCTGAGGAATATGCACGACTGGGATGTCTTTACATGTGTGAATTCTGTTTAAAATACATGAAGAGCCAGACAATATTCCGCTGACACATGGCTAAGTGTGTGTGGAAACACCCACCCAGAGATGAGATATAATGCAAAGGTTCAGTCTCTGTGTTTGAAGTGGATGGCAAGAAAAACAAGATCCACTGCCCAAAACTGTGCCGGTTGGCCAAGGTTTTTCTGGACCACAAAACATTATACTATGATGTGGAACCCTTCCTGTTCTATGTTACGACAGAAACAGACAACACTCGTTGTCACCTGATCGGATAATTTTCCGAGGAAAAGAATTCATTCCTCCACCACAATGTATCCTGTATCCTTACCATGCCTCAGTACGTGAGACAGGGTTATGGCAAGATGCTCATTGATTTCAGTTATTTGCTTTCCAAAGTGGAAGAAAAAGTTGGCTCCCCAGAGCGTCCACTCTCAGATCTGGGGCTCATACGCTACCGCAGTTACTGGAAAGAAGTGCTCCTTCGTTACCTGCATTAATTTCCAAGGCAAAGAGATTTCTATCAAAGAAATCAGCCAGGGGACAGCTGTGACTCCTGTGGACATTGTCAGCACTCTGCAAGCCCTTCAGATGCTCAAATACTGGAATGGAAAACACCTCGTTTTGAAGAGATAGGACCTGATTGATGAGTGGATAGCCAACGAGGCCAAAAGAGCCAACTCCAATAAAACCATGGATCCAAGCAGTTTAAAAGGGACCCCTCCGAAGGGCACTTAAAGTGACCGGTTACTCCGAGCCAGCAAACCCCAGCAGTAGGAATCCGTACTCTAGGGATCCGTCTGTCATTTCTTTTGCTCTTGTGATTGGCAAGTACAGCATCCTTTGGGAAGGCCAGCCGCCTCAGGACTGTCCTGGCTCTGACCTTCGTGTACACTGCAGATGCTGGTTCCGAGGAGCTGTTGATCGGCCTCAGTGAGGTTGTCTGGATGGGATCTGTATTAGACTTGAGCGCAGATCCCTCATGGCACTGACCCAAGGTGTTCTGTTTTGGTACTGTGCCTGTCTAGTCACTTGTTCTCTCCTCTGGCCCCATGAGGTCGTGTCGTATCTTCTAAACTTTGTAATAGTACTTTTTGCCGCCCGGTCACCAGGCCACCAGCCATGGTTACCGCCACCAGGACCTTCCCAGCTATTCCTTACGTGTGTGTTTGGAGGGGCAGGGAAGAGGTAACACTTCTGAGTGTGTGTGTGTGTGTGTGTGTGTGTGTGTGTGTGCTGGGAGGGGTCCCTTCCCTTTGGATTTCATCTCACTTTAAGTTTTTTCCTCCATTTTTACTGAAAGACCTGTTTTTGATCAGTATCAGGCTGACCAGAACCAGATACTTATGAAGACTCTTGCAGGGATTAGTCTTGGTTATAGCACATTATCTGAATGAGA
Organism: Lipotes vexillifer; assembly: GCF_000442215.2. Classification (NCBI taxonomy): domain Eukaryota; kingdom Metazoa; phylum Chordata; class Mammalia; order Artiodactyla; family Lipotidae; genus Lipotes; species Lipotes vexillifer. Next base: position 430,366 of record NW_006771642.1, read on the forward strand.
TGGAGAAAAGAATTGAGAGGTGGTGATTCTGTATTTGGACTTGAGTTCACCTGTGGGCAGTAGGCAACGTCCTGGTGGAAGGGAATGGAATACTACTTTTTGCCTCACCAGAAAGTGCTCAGTAGTAAATGTTTTCTTCTCTTTACTCCCTGCCTGTTTTTACGTTTGCAGGTGCCCAAATAATTTCCAGTTCTCCCTTTCACGCTGCATGTTAACTGGTTAATTATACTGCAGAGACCTTTTAACCAGTACCAGTCTGATAGAGCACACCTACACTTCCACATAAGTTACATTGCTTTTGTCTGAACATCCTTGGAGAAGTGACTGAAAATGACTTCCGTGTCTCAGCCCATGACTCAGCAAGGCAGAAAGGTCACCGCTACCAGGGTTTGCTTCCCTTTTCAACAGTGCCTCCCCCTCCCCCTAGGACTAAAGTGTTTATGCCCTTCCAGGAACTCCTCCTCCATTTCCTTTTTGGGATTTACCACCATCCCCCCATTCTCTGGCCTCCTATTTTTGGTGTTGTTTAAGTGAAGGAAGAGATGCTCCCTCAAATTTCTCTATAGCCCATTATAACCTGCTACCTTGGGGCAGCTTTTGATGTATGTCATGTCACCCTTTCCTACAACACCACTGTCTTCACGTGGAGCCCTCACCACAATCCCAACTCTGGTCATTTGTGCCTTTCTCTTGTCGTCTTTGTACACGGCTTATATTCACTGTGGGTTGGGGTGAGCTAATTTTAAGCATGTTCAGTGGCAGCTACCTGCCAGTTTCAGTGTCGCTGTTAAAATTTATCCAAAAGCAACTTCACTGGGGGTTTTCTTAAGGGGTAAAGGCTTTTACAGAAGCTAACCCTTCCCCACATGTGGTAGAATGTATTGTTCTATATCTACTCCTCAGTAAAGCATGTTCTCTGTTCAAAAAAAAAAAAAAAGAATTGCAGCAGGGTCTCAAAGAGATATTTGTACACCCATGTTCACAGCAGCATTATGCACAATAGCCAAGAGATGGAAACAACCCAAGTGTACATCAGTGGATGAATGGATAAACAAGACGTGGTATATTCATACAAGAGAATATTTACTCAGCCTCAAAAAGAGAGAAGATTCTGACATTCACTGAATGACTCTTGAGGACATTACACTAAGTGAAATAAGCCAGTCACAAAAAGAAAAAATACTGTATCTTTCCACTTATATGAGGTACCTAGAGCATAGAACTGTGGATGCCAGGGACTGAGGGGAAGGGGGAATGGGGACCCGTTGTTTCCTGGGCACAGAGTTCAGTTTTGCAAGATGAAAAGAGTTCTGGAGATGGATGGTGGTGATAGCTAGCTATACAATGATTTGAACGTCCTAAAGCCACTGAACTGTGCACTTAACAACAGTCACTATGGTAAATTTTATGTCATGTATATTTTACCACAATTTTTTTAAATGTTATATTTTTTATTTTTTAAATTAATTTGTATTGGAGTATAGTTGCTTTAAAATGTTGTGTTAGTTTCTACTGTACAGCAAAATGAATCAGCTATACATATACATATATCCCCTCTTTTTTGGGTTTCCTTCCCACTTGGGTCACCAGAGCACTGAGTAGAGTTCCCTGTGCTATACAGCAGGTTCTCATTAGTTATGTTTTATACAGAGTAATGTATGTATGTCAATCCCAATCTCCCAATTCAGCCCAGTTGTTTCATGGGCACAGAGTTTCAGTTTTGCAAGATGAAAGGATTTCCGGAAATGGATGGTTGTGATGGCTGTACAACCGTTTAATGTCCTAAAGCCACTTAACCATGGTCACTATGGTAAATTTATGTCATGTATATTTCACCACAATTTTTTTTAATGTCATATATTTTAAAAGAGAGAAGGAAAGAAAAAACAGCATCAGAATAAATTGTGGCCGCTCCCACCACCATGCCCAGGGAGAAGCTGCCCAGGCCAGACCTTCCTGCCAGCCCAGCTCATGGCTGGGAGTGGGCATCTTGGGAGGTAATCAGCCTTCTTCTGTCCTATTCTGTTCCAGCTGCTGCCAGTGTGGGTACCTGCTCTATAAGGGAAAGGCCACTGCTCTCACTGACGCCCAGCTGTGATGTCTGGTCACTCCCCCTCCCTCCTGGAGCAGCCCCACCCAGGGTGCGAGCCCACCCAGTGGCCCTTGTGAAGTGGTGATCACTCCGACCATCAGGTCAGTGCCCTCTGGAAAGGGGTGAGGATGGAGACGATGTCTGAAAGAGGGGCAAGCGGGACTTCCCTGGCGGTCCAGCTCCTCTAACACAGGGGGCATGGGTTCGATCCCTGGCCAGGGAACTAAGATCCCACGTGCCATGTGGCGCGGCCAAAAAAACTTTAAAAAAAAAAAAAAAAAGGAGGGGGTGTTTTTATCTCCATCTTTTAAACAGTAAGAATAGAGATAATGTGTAAAAAAAAAAAAAAAAAGGAGGGGAAAGCATAGTCACCTGTGGTTACAGATATGTCAGGACCAGCCAGTCCAGGGTTGCATAGGTGCCCTTCTGAAGTTGCAAAGTGGGTGGGGGAGATGGGTCCCCACTTTACTTTCCATCAGAGAAGAGAGAGGCATGCAGAGGCCTAGGGCTTGGGATGTGGGACCTTGGGTAAGTCATTTCCCCCCTTTCTGTAACTCAGTTTCCATGTTTATAAAATGGGCATATTGATACACGGCTAACATGTCCCCTGGGCTGTCGTGAGGATCAAATAATAAACTGGATGTGAAAACACAATGTACAGCTCAAGGGCTCTGAGAATTCAGCGGGGGGCGGGCGGGGGAGGGGGGTGATGATAACGAGCAGCAGTGCCCCTCATCCTAAGCTCTCCCTGACCACTGGGCTGCAAGGACATGACCTGCCATCTTGGCCTGCTCTGTGGCACCCACAGGGCCAGGGACCATGCTAGATGCACTGAATCCTCACACCCTTGTGATGCAGCCTCGTGCCCTGTATTATCACAGCAGGGAGGCGTAGGCCTGATACAAGGATAACCTTACACTGCCCAGGACTGCACTGCAAGGCAGCTGGGCTCGGGGTCCACCTGACTGCCAAAACTGTTCTTCCATCACACCCGCAGTTTTCCAACTGTGACTCTGGGGCTCAGCAAAGGTCCCTCAGGAGTCCCAGAAGGCCCCCATAGAGGGGAAAGGGATGCAGACCCTCCATGCTGCCTGCCCACCCAACTCTGGGACAGCAGCTCCCCTTCAATCTACTCATGTATTGGTATTCAACGTTCATTTTCATTTGAAACGTAAGTTCTACTGCTTTAAAAAATATATATTAATTACCTAATTTTTAAAAATGCTTTCTGGGGACTTCCCTGGCGGTCCAGTGGTTAGGACTCTGCGCTCCCACTGCAGAGGGCACGGGTTCGATCCCTGGTGGAGAAACTAAGATCCCGCATGCCGATGCAGCACAGCCAAAAATAAACAATGATAATAAAATAAAATAAAATGCTTTCTGATCACCCTCAGTCAGTGGTTTGGCAGACTTGAAAGCATTATTATAACTCGTCCTAAAGGGTTTCAGAGGGTGGAGTCAACTTCAGGGGCTCCATCCTCAGCGGGTGCTTCTGCTACAGCCCAGCTCTACCCCTGCTGGGACTCCTCCGTCACCTCCCCCACCAGCTAGGACGCACTGGCTGGACCCTGGCACCTGGGTTGCCTATAAGGTTCAGGGCTGAGACCACGTAGGCGCCTGAAAAGGAGGCACGTGACCCTCTCCTCGCCCTCATGAGGGGGAGGGGAGGGGGAACAGCAGACTCCCACGCCAGGGGGACATATAAGAAGGGGGAGGGCTGTGCCCTGCCCGCACCCCAGGCAAGTTGGCACGACCCTCCGGTCCCCACTGCTATGGCTCTCTGCAGGGGTGGAAGATGGTACCAGTCAACCGTGAGCCGGAGGAGGAGCCCGAAGCCGCTGCCAAGAGATGGAGGACCCCACGCCTGAGCCCGTCTACGTCGACGTGGACAAAGGACTGACCTTGGCCTGCTTCGTCTTCCTCTGCCTCTTCCTTGTCGTGATGATCATTCGCTGCGCCAAGGTCATCATGGACCCTTACAGCGCCATCCCCACATCCACCTGGGAGGAGCAACACCTGGATGACTGAGGCGCCCGCGGGCGGGGGCCGTGGCAAGGGACCGAGAGCCCAGCGCTCTCTGGACAGGGTTGCCCCAGGATGTGCCTCTGTCCCCTGGCCACCGGCTTTCCAGCCCATGGAGGCGAGAAAGGATTTGGCCCCCCGGGGATGGAGAAGGTTCACCTTAGCCTTGCCGGCTCTCACAGGAGCAGCAGGGTGAGATGCTCGGGATGCTGTGGGTGTTGCAGTGGTGGGCCGGTCTGGGGATAAGAGCGCTGGACCGGGAGTCAGGAGGCCCGGATTCCAGTCTGGGGAATCACTGTGAGCCTAGGGGGAGGTCATCTTCCCTGGCTCGCGCACACCTCTTGGCATCGGGTACGGGACAGTCACCCACCATCATAACAACAGTGGTCTCGTTTTGAGGAAACTCTTGCTCTTAACATGCAAAGTAGCGCACACACTGGCCCTGGAGGCTCCCAGCACAGACGTTCACCTGAGCCCCAGCCCCTTCCCAGTGGGCCAGCAATGGAGCGCGTGGTGACGTGGGAAAGGAGGTGGAGGGTGCATCACCCCAAATTCACAAAAGGCACAGGGGCTGCTTCCCAACAGTATTTTTTTTAACTAAAATATAGAGGGGTATATTTTTCCTGTTATAAATGAAATGTGTATTTTGGAAGTTTGGGAAAATACAGAAAAAATAGAAGGATGGGGAAAAGTAACCCTTATGATCCCACTTCCCCAAAGCCGCCATTTTGATATATTTTCTCCCAGCATTTTTTACATGTATTTTTAAATAGTGAAAATCATACTGTGTGCATGATGTTGTATCACTTCATATTAGAGCATGAACACCTTCTCATTTCATCAAGCACTCTTTATAACCATCATTTTTACTGGCTGCAGAGTATTCCATCAGGTGGATAGGTCAGAGTTTCATAATTATCGCCTTTGGTCTTACATTTCTTTTTTCTTTTTTTTTCACTAACTTTTCCTCATGCAAAATTATTTCACCCAGTGACCTCTTGAGAGCACACAGTTATGAGATTAATATCAGACAGGAAGACCTGGCTTCTAGTCCTGTCAGTCACTCTAAGGCTGTGTGACCTTGAGCAAGTCACTTCACCTCTCGGTGCCTCCATTCCCTGATTTTAAAAAGGGGAGGAAAAGCCTTGCCCTTTTTGTTTTGTGTAAACCTCATGTGAATGAAAGGACAGGAGTGGGAGTGCTTCGAATGTAAACGTGCTGTGGGGGGAGACAAGGGATAAGTTGTTGAGAATGACTCTTCCCCCTCCTTTCCCACCCTTCTGACCCCCTCCCACCCCATCACCTATATCTAAGACCTTGCAGCAAGAATACTGGACCAGAGCCCACAAACCTGGTCCCAAGTCCCACCTTCTCTATTTCCTTGCTATATGACCCCAAATAACTCAGCCTCTCTGAGCCCCAGTTTCCTCATCTGTAACATGAGGGAATAACATCTACCTCACAAGGTTGTTGTGAGGATGAAATGAGAGAACATGGGCAAACATTGGTGTATTTTCTTGATTTTACCACCCCAGGAGAAGCCAGGGGTCTGAGCTGGGAGGATCTCTTCTGGCTTCCCCCGCTCTCTGCAGAGCCTGGAACCCTGGGCTTTTTTCAGTTCCACTGCTGAAAGGCCAAATCTCCCAGCCAGGACCACTGGTCAGAGGAATACTCACAGCAACCTCTCCCAGCACCTGACCTCAAGGGATATGGTGTCTATTAATTTATGTAATTATCATTGTCATCGGTATTCCCACAAACATAATATGAAGTTAACCTAGACCACCAGAATTCCCCTTCCTTCTGAATGCATTTATTCCGTCCCTCTAAGGCACACCTGCCATCCCCATCAGAAGTGCCCTGCAGCTGTGAAAAAGCTCAAGGTTCCCTTCCCACCACCTGCATCCCAGCCATGGGTCCCACTCCATCCCCGGTCACCTGGGAAGTGGGTTTCCAAAGCACCATCACCACTAGGAGACCCCTGAAAGTGAACAAGCCCACAGCTGCTCAGACAGCTTTCCAGAGCATATCCAGCTGTTCCTCCCTCCACACCCTCACTGTGTGGGATGCACAAAGGGACAGCTGGCAAAGGCAGTGGACCAAGGTGCATTGGAGGCTCTGTGTGAGGGGAGGATCTAGAGCAAGGACCTTGGACATTGCCTCAGGCCTAGCAGCAGCCTTCACTCTGCAGCCTACCTCAGAGATACCAAGCACTTCTGTGAAAAGCTCATCAGCATGGATTTACAATGCAAATCAGAACCAACGCCCAATCAGTTAATAACAGATACCAAGGAACAAGAAGAGGTCTTGAAGACCTCACTTGGAGATACTTTAGAGCTCTCAGGAGTGAAAAACAGGTGCCTGAGGGCCGTGCTACTCAAACCATGATGAAGGACAAATAGCATCTGCAACATTGAGGGGCTTGTTAGAAATCCAAAATCATGGACCCCTACTGCAGACCTACAGAATCATAATCTCTGGAGATGGGGCCCAGGAATCTCTTAGCAAGATCCACCAAGCGATTTGTATGCATGTTAAAGTTTGAGAAGCACTGCCCTGGGGATCCTTTGGTCTCAATTATTTCTTTTCCACACCTAGGTTTGCTAATATTTCCCACTCTATCTCTTGACTCTTGTTTTGGTGGCAAAGCGAAATAACATTTCAGAAAAAGATGGAAAATTTCAAACTCACTCCAAATCCAAGCCTCCACGAAATAGTGATTTCTATTGTGTGTCCATGTGTTCCCTTCTAATCCTTGTCCACGTGCAAGATATTTTTTTCATAAAAGGCTTCGGTTACATCATTTAAATCAATATCTCCTAACATTTCGTCATAAGCATGTTTCTGCTACAGTCTTCCTATTTATCATTTTACTGGCTAGAAACCATGCCATCTAGTGCATGTACATAGTTATCCAGGGTCCTATTAATAAGTACTTAGATTGCCTTCATTTTCCCTACTATACATGTTGCAAAATAAAAAAAAAAAAAAAGAAAGAAAGAAAGCTAAAGACAGATATGACAAACACTGGGCTTGCTCAGGTTGGTGGAGAATAAATATTTAAATAACACCCCCTCCACCTAAGACACACATGGGGGACGAAGAGCCATCTAAACATTTGATCATATTAAGGGGAAAAACCAACTGAAATTTCAAGCTTCTGTTGTTGCTTTAGCTGCTAAAGGTTGGAGGAGATGGTCCTTTGTCATCAGAGCATCTTAGCCAGTTTCTAGCTAGCTGAGATGAAGTTTGGATTTTGGTATGGAGAGGTAAACTGTCCAGCAAAAGAAATGAAGAGAATTTTTGAAGACTGGAAGCTGGCAGAGAGCAAATGAAAAGCATCTGTGGCGTTGGCCCTAATCCAGGACTTAAGGCAAAATATGATCAGTGAGAAACTCCCCGCTGCAGGGAAAGGGTGATGGATTTTCCGGACAGTGGTGTCTCGTGGCTGATTTTACGTTGTTGCCTTTTCTGTGCTCTGCTACAGTCCCTCCATGTTACTCCAAACCCTCAGTAAAGTCTGATACACAATCCACTTTGTGGTTGTGGTATTTGGGGGCAATACAGACATCTGGAAGGTGGTCAATGTGAAGAAATGTAATCTGGAAAGGGATAGTCATCCCAGGGACAAGTGAGGTAGCAGAAATAAGCAGAAGCAGGAAATCAGAAAGCAACTATACTCCAATAAAAATTAATTTAAAAAAATCAGAATGACGGTTGCTAGCATAAATGTGACCCCTGAGAATGCTCAGATAGGCTGATGTGAATAATAGCACACTCATTTTACCAGCCTGGTATATCAATTCCCATCATCTCTATTCATTTTTTCCAATTAGTTGCTCAAATATCTACATGCTCTTATTGAATTGAAAGACCCGTGACTCCCTCTCCTATAAAATTGCCCCAGAATTTCGAGGCTAACTCAATCCAAAAGGAGCTGGTCCTAGGGCTTCCCTGGTGGCGCAGTGGTTGAGAGTCCGCCTGCCGATGCAGGGGACACGGGTTCGTGCCCCGGTCCGGGAAGATCCCACATGCTGCGGAGCGGCTGGGTCCGTGAGCCATGGCCGCTGAGCCTGCACGTCCGGAGCCTGTGCTCCGCAACGGGAGAGGCCACAGCGGTGAGAGGCCTGCATACCGCAAAAAAAAAAAAACAAAAGGAGCTGGTCCTGCTTCCAAATGTCAGGTAGAGAGAATTTTAAAGCCTGGTGTGTCAACTAGTGTGGTTTCACACCCCGCAGTCTAGCTGTTAAAGATGGGTCCTACGTGTGTGACGGATGACAACCTGTAGTGCCCTCTTTGGTTTATAGCCCATTCTGCTGAGAGGTGCTCGAGCTAAGCTCACTGGTCCACATTCACATGCCCATTCGTTCCGTCCAAACAGTACAGCCAGCTTGACTGTGTTCAGAGGGACAGGACGGCCTCGGCCATACCAACCGGCCCCCTGAATCCTCACGTCCTTGATCACCATCAGCTAAGACTCTCCCTCCTTCCTGGGGAGTTTGTCTTTGGGACCCGTATCACTCAGAACCCTAGCCGGAAAGAGATGCACACCCAAAGCATTAAATGAAGAGGGTTTAATAAAAGAATATTTACAGAGGTTGGGCAGGGTTAAGGGAAACGAAAGGGGTTGGCAAAATACCCATGGACGGGCAACAGGGTGAGTCCATTACCACTTGGGCCTGAAGCGACAAGGGGAAGGGGTGTTCCCAGAATCCAGTGGAAGCTGTAGCAGTGGGAGAGGAGTCCCCCAGCAAAAGCCATGGCCACAGGTAGACAATCAAAGTACAATCCAGTGAGAAGAGAATATACACCTTGATTTCTCACCTCCTGCCCTCTAATCTCCTATGCCATCAGCCAAGAACAGAAGCTAAAGGACAGGGGACTCTGGGTGATATCCTTCATATATATTAGCAAACTAGAGCAAAGGAAAACTAACCAGTACACTGCACCCATATTACCACTCAGCATCCATCGTGGATGGGGAAAATATATATGTCCCCAACATAGGGGAAATATAAATTCCCATCAACAACCACATTGTCTGAGGCTGCTATCAGTTTAGTTCCACTCCCCCCGGAACTTCCATTGTAGCGTATCCACCTCTAGGTGAGTGAATGAAACGATTCATATAAAGCATAGCTGCTAGAGTCCCCCTCTTCTATGGCTGGTCAGGAGGCCTACAGGTTGATAACCACAGTGTCATTTTTCTACCACCCATTCCATATCCCCTCTACCTTCTGGCAGTCCCTCCACTGCTGGAGTCTTTTATCCAGTGGAATGACCCAAATCTTCCTTCACAGAGGATCCAAATTCTTGGTGCCCTGTCTTTTCTGGTTGCCAGTTTCCACAGTTCCCCACCCCCTCGAAGAACTTGACAAGGCCTTGAAGGCCTCGCCTGGAAGCATTTTTGAATACTCAGGAGTATTTTTGAATACTCAGGTGCCCTAGGACAGCGCTAGTCATGCCATGGTCGTAGGACAGATAGCATCAGCATCACTGGGGAGTTTGCTAGGAGTCTAAATGCATGCCCCCACCCCAGACCTACAGAGTAGGATATGGGATGAGGAATAACGAGAGATTCCCCAGTGAATCCCTGGGTTCCAGAGCTAGCCCTCCTTGCCCTCATTGTGGAGCAATACCGTTTCTTCTGAGATATTGGAATAAATCACCCTGACAGCACAGTGATCTCCACCTCCTAGTCCAAGATGAGGAGACCCAAATGGCTACAGGATGATCTCAGTTTCCAATTTAACAGACCCATGACTATGTTCCCTGGTGGAAATATTTCTTCTTTGTTACTAGGAATTTCCAAACCCACCAAGTCCAAGGTCACAGGATGGAAAACAAAAATTCTATAACTGGGTTATTAGGTACCATAGTGAGAGGAATCACTCTCACTTCCATCCCTTGGTTCCCAGACTAGCATCATCCAGCTCAAGGGAAGATGCCAACATATATTGGTCTCTGGTTTAAGGTGAATACTGCATTCACCCACCATACCTGAGCCTTCCACAGGCCATTCTAAATTTCACTCAAGCCAACTGCTTCTGGGTGATGAGGCATGTGGTAAACCAGTGAATTTCCTGGACATGAACCCACAGCTGCACTTCCTTCACAAATGAGTTCTCAGGGACTTCCCTGGCGGTCCAGTGGTTAAGACTTCACCGTCCAATGCAGGAGGTGCGGGTTCGATCCCTGGTCGGGGAGCTAAGATCCCACATGCCTCAGGGCCAAAAATCCAAAACATAGAACAGAAGCAATATTGTAACAAATTCAATAAAGACTTTAAAAATGGTCCACGTCAAAAAAAAACTTTAAAAAACAAACAAGAAACAAATGGGTTGTCTGTTTGAAGGTCATGTTTGTGAGATACTCTGAGATAAATGAAAGGCTACAAATGGCGAGGAGGGCAGAGGTCGCTAATCTGTATGCAGAATACGAATCTATTCACACCACCTTCCATGATGGAAGAGGTCCAGTGTAATCAACCTGCCAGTGGTGGCTGGCCTGTCTCGCACGACCCATCCCTGGGGAAGGATGCCGTGTATCAGGGGCTGGGCATTGGCTTCATCCTGGGCAGGGTGCATACCCAGAAGTGATGGAAACCAACCAGGTGGGCCTTAGTGAGGGAAAGCCCATGTTGTTAAACCCATGTACAGCCTCCATCCCTTCCACTACGGTCACTTTGTTCACAGTACCACTGAGAACACACCAGAGTGGAGAGGGGAAGTCATCCTCACGTTGGGTCATCGTGTCCACCTGATTACTGACAGCCTTCTCTGCAATGGATACATTTTGATAGGCATTTAGGTGGCACATGAATATCTTCACATTCAGGGCTCCTTCAAAGACATCCTTCTACATACACCTCCTCAAGACTACCTTGAGTCCTCTCTTCGAATCTTACTGCAGTTGGGGCAGCACTCTGATTCTCCTACTGGGGAAAGTCAGAAGCTCCCGACAGCATCTTTATCTGTGACAGACACTTCCTGTACCATTGGGTCTGCTGGGTCTTAAGGCTCAATTGGTCAGGTAGCTTTGGTCCCAGGCTGAACCGTTCTAGAGCCCTTGATTGCTCTGGATCCCATTCCGAACCAGCAGCCTTATGACGTACCCAGTAAATGCAGCAGAGTGGCACACACAAATGTGCTCCACATTGCCTCAAAAACCTAAAGAGGCCCATCATCCATGGAGCCTCTTTCTTCATGATGGATGATGCAAGGAAAAGCAAGGTTTCTCACCTAAGAGGGAATATCACAACATGCCCCCGACTGCTGGAACCCTAGAAAGTTCTCCAATATGGCAGGCTCCTGGACTTCCATAAGGGTTTTCTCTCACCCTCTGGCAAGCATGTGCCATGTGTGGTCCTTGCTACTCCAGCAGAGCCGGTTAGCATAATGTCATCTATATAATAGACACTCAGGAAGTTCTGTGGGTTGTTAAGGTGATCAGGGCCCCTACAATACAACAGAGAGAAGGAAAATGGCAAATCCCTGAGGTAATGCAATTAAGGGGTACCATTGTCCCCTGCCCGATGAAGGTGAACTCTTTTTTATTACCTTTATTTTTTTTTTCCTAAAGTAAAAATTCAGTTTATTCATCTGTTTACGACACAGTATTCAGAAGGCAAAGTGTTTCACATCATAGATTTCACTTCCAACTCCTTGGAATATTCATTTCTTTGACTATAAAGAGAGACTAGATCGGAAAGCCAGGTAATGCTTAGGCAACTAAACTAAGGATGGAGCGGGTGGGGTGGGCAGTGCTAACGTCATCCTCCCAGGGATGGGCACAAGGGCACTGTTAGCCACAAGCTGATTGTGTAGGACTGTTAGCTGGGAGCGCAGAGCAGCCATCCTGGACCCTTGGGCCATCGCGGGCTTCAGTCATCCCCACCACACAGGTACAGCAGCGCTTTCTGGTAGTCGCCTTTGGTGTCTTGCTGAATGTAATAGTACAGGGACTTGCCATACTTTTTCTTGAATTCAGATCTAATTTTCAACATGTCCACTTCACTGTGGGAGATCACAATTCTAATGAGGACCTTAACATGAGTGCCCTTGCCCTTCGTGGAGTTGTACAGTCTGTCAGCAAAATACAGGGGCTTGGTCTGAATGCACTGGACTCGGTTCAGGAAGGCATTTTCCAGGTCCCCTCTGACCTCCTTCTTGATGCTCTCCAGCATGTCATAAGGGCTGTAGCTCTTGTACCTTTCAGATACTTTCTGGAGGCGGCACACGCTCCACTTGGTCATGACGCTGATCCACTTCGGAACGTTAGTTCCTCTCCTCTTCATGCCAGCATCATAGAGATCCCAGGCATCTTGGTCAATCAGTTCATAATCAATGACACGGCCATCCTCCGCTCTTTGGCCCTTCGCGAGGGCAGGCATCAGCTTGCGGAAGAGTCACCAGATGTGTCGGAAATGATATCCTTCTCCAGGTCGGCCTTGTACGTTTCCTTGTGGACTCTGTTGATTTCCTGCAGCTCCTGGTTGGTCCTTGAGTAGATGATCTCAATGAGGGAGCCCTCATCGGTCCCCAGCCCCTTCATGGAGGCTTTCAGATCAGAAGCGTCATACTGAGCAGGTGTTTTCAATAGGCCCAAAATCACTGTCTCCAGGTGGCTGGACAAGGCTGCCTTCAGTACTGATGCAAATTCCTTTTTCAGGGCTTCCCTGGTGGCGCGATGGTTGAGAGTCCGCCTGCCGATGCAGGGGACGTGGGTTCGTGCCCCGGTCCGGGAAGATCCCACATGCCGCGGGGCGGCTGGGCCCGTGAGCCGTGGCCGCTGAGCCTGCGCGTCCGGAGCCTGTGCTCCGCAGCGGGAGAGGCCACAGCAGTGAGAGGCCCGCGTACAACAACAACAAAATTCCTTTTTGGTCCTTCTCTGGTAGGCGAAGGCAATATTCTGTCTCTGTTCATTGCTGCGGTTGGTCAAAGTGTTAATGATGGTGACCTCATCCACACTTTTAGTCTTGATGGCCGTTTCACTGTTCAGAGCATCCCGCTCAGCATCAAAGTTGGTGTATGCTTTGACTGACCCATATGCACTTGGAAGTGTGGAGTGATCACCCTCCAAGCTGAGCTTGCAGAGAATTTCATAAACAGTAGACATTTTGAAAGAAGCTGGGCCGGGTGCAGTGTGCTGCGAGCATCCCCAGATGCAGAATCTATTATTTTTACTGATTGGGATGCAGTAGAAAGTATTTTCTGGTACAGTGGTTCTCAAACTTTAGCGTGCATCGGAATCACCTGGAAAGCTTGAGAGAGAATAACCTACACTGAGCCCTGGATGCTCTTCCCTGCCAACAGATCTTAGGCATGGCCCACCGAGTGCTCCAAAACCAACTCTCTAAGAAGCCCCTTGGGCTTCTTACAAAGTCTGGCCCACTATCTCTCCTCCCTTCTGCACCAAGGACGGGGTGACCTTGGTAAGTTCTGTTGTACTCCCTTCTCCAAGAAAAGGAGTGCCCTCTGGCCCTAATACAATAATTAAGAGGGACCACAGAACTCAGAAGCCTTCAGCCTAACTACACAGAGAAGCAGCTGGTTGATACATGCCTCCACCCCCAAAATTATACTCTGTAGTATCAGCCAGCCGCATTTCATAACAGTCAGCCCATCAAATGGGGAAATGTTGGGTTTCACCCTGCTGGTAGAATGGGGGCTCTGGCTTCCTATGAATATATACTAAGGAAAGAATGACCACAGAGGGCTGAAAGAAGGGATGACATCCAGCAGGCTGAAATTTGGGCTACATAAGCAGTAGTTCAATGACCATTCTTATGCACATGATTTTTTCCTTCTCTTAGACCAAATACAGCTCTAAGATAATTTGAAAGAAGAGCTTGATGTTGAGCTCATAGCTGTGAAACAGGGAACTCCTTGATACAAACGCCACACACATTTATGAGCAGCTACTGTTTAATGGGGGGTTTGGACACAAAGATGAGTCTAGCACAGTGCTGCTCTTAAGAAGCTCACTTCCATGGGTCAAGATCAAAGTTCCAACCACTGTTCCACAATTTGCCAGCCTCAATGTTAAATTTCATGAGGTTGATAGTGGTACTGTGGTTATGTAAGAAAATATCCCTGTGCACAAAGTGAGAGAGTAGCATTGACATACACACACTACCAAATGTCAAACAGATAGCTAGTGGGAAGCAGCCGCATAGCACAGGGAGATCAACTCGGTGCTTTGTGACCACCTAGAGGGGTGGGATAGGGAGGCTGGGAGGGAGACGCAAGAGGGAGGGGATATGGGGATATATGTATACATATAGCTGATTCACTTTGTTATACAGCAGAAACTAACACAACATTGTAAAGCAATTATACTCCAATAAGGATGTTAAAACATAAATAAATAAATAATAAACAGATACATAAATAAATAAACATTAAAAAAAGAAAGGAAATATCCCTGTGCTAAGAATACACTCGGAAGTATTTAAGGATAAAGGACCATAATATATGTAAATTACCCTTAAATGGTACAGAAAAGCTAGTCTGAGTATATACATTTACATATATCATATTGGAGAGTATAAACATATGTACATGTAAAGAGAGAGAGCGCAAATAACACAGCAAATGGGGTAAAATGTTAACACTAGTTAAATATGGCCAGAGACTTCTGGTGTGGTCTTTATATGGTATTCTTTATACTATCCTAATTCTTGCAAATTTTCTGTAAGTTTGAAATTATTTCCAAATAAAAAGATTTGTTTTAATGGTAATAAAATGTTACCATTTCTCAAAAAAACCCCACAGAACACCACAATTTGCCAGGCTGAGAAAAGTGTTGCCCAAAGTTGCGGAATCCAGTCTCAGCTCTGCCACTCACTAGCTATGTGAAATGAACAAGTCTCTTCTTTTATACAAAAACTATCAGAGACAGTGGGGGGTCCAGAGATGGAGGTAAAGAAGCAATAGTGCCTTTAGGCTTGGGGAATAGGTGGGCTTTCCCTGGGATCCATGCCCCGGAGCGCTCAGCATATCACAAACATACACACACAAATGAATATATTCAAGAGCACGCGGGCCCCTCTCCCCTTGGGACTCATCCTGATGCGGCCCCACCTGTATCCTACGTAACCTCTCAAGAGTAATACTGCCCAGGCCCGAGGGGAACGCCTCTTCACACCTCTGGGCTGCGTCCACAAAATAAAAGTGCCCACGTGAATGCCACACAGCCGTGTGGTGGGTCACTGCCAGCGCTGGCGATGGGGGCGTCCTCCCTCCTGCGGGGGTCAGGGGAGTGAAAGCACTTTGGTAAGAGAAGAGACTGATTAGGTCACTCAATACTTCCTCCTAGCATGGATGCAACTGATTTCTTGCCCCAACCTGTGTCATTTTTCAGTCCTACCCAAAATTCATTTTCTTGACTATTTTCCAATTTGTGGTTCTGGCACGGGATTCACAACAGCTGCACATGGCAATTAGGGCACATTTTGCAATGTTAACTAATTCATATTAATTTACATGTACATAAGTCTCGACATAACATAAATGGAGTGTGATACTAATTCTTTACTTTGGCAACCAGATGGACACTGAACGCTAGGATTATAAATAGTTTTATTTTTATAAAAAGCACTTAATAGGATTTAATCGAATTAAAAAAAATAAATTTAAACATTTCAACTTGATTTAAATAAGCTTGATATGAAATGCTGATGTTCTTTAATTATAATTTGTATCTTGCCTTTTCATTTTAATAGATAATTCTGAATGTCAAAGAAAAATAACTGGAAATGAATATAAAGTAAATTTTTCAATTTTTAACATTTAAGGTGTTGATGAAAATACTTACATTTCATATACTTTGAGTATAACTCAATTTACTTTGTAATCATTTACACTCGTCTGTCAATAAAACTCAAATTATGTGAAAAGCTTGATTAAGATAGGATAATTAGTGATTCTAATGAAATTAAGGCAAGAAAAACTAACTTAAAAAATAAAATTTTATTTTAAAAATATTGATATAGCAATTCATGAATTTGTACATCTTTAACGCTCATTCCAACATCACCAGCCCATCAACATTCTTCAAGTGCAATGATAATTATATTCATTTATATTTGATATTTTGCCAGTTTTCAATCATATAAAAACCATAGCTTTGCAAATATTTTTGTTTTGTAATTATGAAAATGTGTATATGCCACGGTAGGAGAATAGAGAGTATTTAACAGTTTTTAGCTTCACTTGTATCTCTTAAATATTGAGACATAAGTGGGTCTCCATGTGTATTATTGGCCAAGCAGGGGTGGACTTATGAATACAACATAATCCCTGTTCCCAATAATCTCCCAGATATTCATTCATTTATTTAACAAGTATGTATTGAGTGCCTACTCTGTGCTAGGTAATGAAGAACTTTCCATGAGCAAAAGCTGACTCTGCCCCCAGGAGTTTAAAATCTAATGAAGACAGACATTGCTCAAAAATCACAGACAGCAATAGTGTATTCATCTCTGGGATCAAGCCCTTTGTAGACACAGAGATGTTCCATCCAGATCCCGCTTCAAGAAAGGTCTTATTGTTCCAGCTTTTGTGTGCTGTTGGCAGACAGCCTCAAAATAAGACTGGCCCCAGTCTTATTTAGTTTCTCTCTAAGAGCAGAATAAAACCAAAGCCAAACAGACCCTTCAAGCAACCATCATTTGTAACCATCTCCCATAGATTGGTAGTTCTTTGAGTAACTTTCTGCCTCTCCCTCAGCCCTGGGGTATCAGAGAGGACAGAGAGAGATACACAGAAAACAAACTTTTACTGTGGAATGCAACCCTGACACATTAATTTTTCTGGGGTTGCTAAAAGGAACACACTCCCAAACTAAAGAAAGAAAAGAAAAATTTTAATGTAAACACTTTGGAGGTCCATTTTGGTATCGAGACTCTTTGAGATAATTATTAATTATGATACTTAAAATCCTAAAGTTCCCAGACTTCCCTGGTGGCCCAGTGGTTAAGACCCCGCGCTTCCAGTGCAGGGGGCGTGGGTTCGATCCCTGGTCGGGGAACTAGGATCTCACATGCTGACGGGTGGAGCCAAAAAAAAAAAAAAATCCTAAAGTTCCCTTGCCTTCAAAAACATTATCTTGGCTGAAATCCACCCTAATCCTCAGAATAGCTCTAAATGGCTTTTTTTAAAATTATTTTTTAATTTATTTTTGGCTGTGTTGGGTCTTCGTTTCTGTGCGAGGGCTTTCTCTAGTTGCGGCGAGTGGGGGCCACTCTTCATCGCGGTGCGCGGGCCTCTCACTATCGCGGCCTCTCGTTGCGGAGCACAGGCTCCTGACGCGCAGGCTCAGTAGCTGTGGCTCACGGACCCCGTTGCTCCGCGGCATGCGGGATCCTCCCAGACCAGGGCTCGAACCCGTGTCCCCTGCATCGGCAGGCATATTCTCAACCACTGCGCCACCAGGGAAGCCCTGTAAATGGCATTTTAAGGTAAACCAGAGTGAGTGAGCAGGCGCAGGGCAGGGAAGTCCCACGGTGAAAGCAACAAGGCTCCTCTTCCCTAAGGGCTCCCCACCCGCCCAGGGCAGGGGCTCCTGGGCCCTGGTACCCAGTGCCTGCCAGGCCCAGGACAGTGGCACGCCCGTGAGTCCAGCCGGCACCCTCTGACACCCTCCAGCAGGCCGCATCCTGGCAGAAACATCACTGGGCTTGCTCCTCCTCCTCAAGTGAAGTTTCAAATGGATTCTAGGGCTTCCCTGGTGGCGCAGTGGTTGAGGGTCCGCCTGCCGATGCAGGGGACACGGGTTCGCGCCCCGGTCCGGGAGGATCCCACATGCCGCTGAGCGGCTGGGCCCGTGAGCCACGGCCAGTGAGCCTGCGCGTCCGGAGCCTGTGCTCCGCAACGGGAGAAGCCACAACAGTGAGAGGTCCGCGTACCACAAAAAAAAAAAAAAGGATTCTATTCTCAGTTGCATAGTCATCCGTTTAGATTCATCATGGGCCACTGGTTAAAACAGGAAGCGTGAATGAAGTATGAATTAATAAGGAAGATACAGTGATAATTACAGCCAATTTGCCTTGGTATGTTCATCACCAGATCTGTCAGCTCCATCTATTTGATCAAACGTCTCTGGTTCTTAACATACCATTGTTAAAAAGAGAAGATTTGGCCATGAAACGCATTTTGTCTATTTCATTACCATTATACACAGGTAGGTTTCAGTGAGCTCGGTTCCCGAACTAGACTATTAAATTCACTTCTCATCTGGAGCTGGCAATGGGAATTTTGAGATCGAGGCTGGAAAACAAAGAGGCTCATGTTGCTGAAGGTTAAGGGAAAGTAATCGTTGGAGAAATCCCACACCAGACCCCCTATTAACATCCACCCTGTGTGTGTCTCAGACTCCAGGGCCAGATCCAGCGGGTTCATCCAGCATCACCAGCCGCTAAGCCCATTAAATGCACAGTGAGGGGATAAGTATGTGATCTCCATAGCTGGCATCAGCACTCTCTGGTGCCAGCGGGCAAGTGGATTGATAATGATTTTAGATGACTTTTGCCCTCGACCCAGGGACCTCTGGTGAAGATCTGCCATGTGCAATAGCTCTTTAGGTGTAGGTGAGGAAAACAAGATGGGTCACTCATGCATGTTGATGCCAGGAGATAGAGCTAAGGGAACAATCCCAAACACAAGGCGGAGAACAGAGATTTCAGTGGAGCAAGCAGGAGCAGAGGTGGCCCTGGGAACACAGCCCACAGGAATTCAGAACAAACCCAAGGAAGACTTCGGTCTTCCAAATTCAGAGAATACGTGTTTGGATCAATCTTATCTAGACAGTAGGGCTCTGGGAGACCCTGGTGACTCTACAGTAAGTCCCCTACCTACGAACCTTCAAGTTGTGAACTTTCAAAGATGCAAACATGCGTTTGCATGTCCAATCGCGTTAAGTTAGTTCACACGTCTGGAGTATATTGTCACATGCGTGCATCCTCGACAAGTGGTTGTGCTTTTGTGCACTTTACTGTGCAGTACTGTATAGAGTACAGTAGTACAGTATCTTTATTTCAAGGCCAGGATGTCTGGAAGCAAGTGAAAAGCAGCAGTATACAGCCGATTGTGTTAGTTGGGCACCTAGGTTAACTTTGTTGGACTTTCGAACAAATTGGACTTACGAACGCACCCTTGGAACGGAACTCATTCGCATGCAGGGGACTTACCGTACAGGATTTCCACTGAAATCAGCAAAGCATTGAAGACCATAGCCCCAGGGTGCAGCTTTGTGGAATAAAATCAGCTGTGCAAGACCAGTTCAGCCTCAGAGCATGATGCTTCCCAGCCTGTGTGTGGCAGAGACTACGAGCTGCACCCCACCCCCGAGGATTCACTCTCCCCTTCTTCTTTAGCAGTCGAGCTCTGATTTTAAGCTGAGGAAGCAATGTGTTCAGTTAAAAGACTATATTCCCAGCCTTCCTTGCAATGAGGTGTGGTCTTGTGACTACATTCTTGGCAATAAAACGCAAGAAAAGCATAGTATGGGGTTCCCAGGAAGGCTGCTCAAAGGGTACCTAACTCATCTAGGAGGAGGGCCCTTCAGCCCTTCAGCCCCGCAACCCTCACCTCTTTAATTTTTCTTTCTGCAAGCCTGGAACTTGGGTGTATTGGCTGGAGCTCCAGCAGCTTTTTGCACCATGCGGTGACCTTGAGGTTGAACCCCATGTGCTGAGGATGAGGACCCTGGGTCCCTAATGACACTGTGGAGTTGCCATACAAACTCCAGACTTCCTGGCTCCAAAATGCTTTTAGGTGAGAAAGAAATACCTTAATGTTCCTTAGAATTGATAAACATGCTCCACTCTCAGGTCTTTGCACTGGCTGGACCCTCTGCCTGGAGCACTCTGCCCCAGATGTCCATCTGCCTTGATCCCTCACTTTCTTCAGCTGTCTAGCAAAAAAGCACTAAGAACCAGAGGCACTAAGGCCTTCTCTGACTACCCTGTTTATAACGGCACCCATGTCCCCCACTGTTCCATAGAATCTATCCCCATCTGTCATAGTGTAACTGAAAGTGGGGTCCGGCTGCTAGCCACTCAAAGCCAATGAAGAGGCAAGGTTGGTGGAAAGGAAAGTTTGCTTTACTTTGGATGCTGGGGGTGGAGGTGGAGGGCGGGCTCCTGTCCTAAGGCTGACTCCCCCGCAAGCGACAATCAGGGGGCAAGAGCTTTTATAGACAGAGGGAGGGGGCTACACGCAGAAACAGTTCTGACAGTCATCTTGAAACTGGTCATCGGTGGTCTGACCACCGTCATCTTGATGGTTTTAAGTACAGTTAATCTTCAGTTGCAGGGTTGGTTTGTTTCCATTTCTTTGAGGCCAATTCTCGGAATTGTGGCAGTTTATGTCATGGCTACAGTCTGGTCATCAGGTAGTTAACTTCTCCACCTGGTGGGGGTTTCAGTATCTATAAGACAGCTCACAGGATATGGCTCAGAATATTATCTACAGCCCTTGAGAAGGAACTAAAGGTCCTTGACTATGCTTAATGACTAAACTATTATTATTTGGTCTCCTTTGACTGTTTTCCTTTGTTTCTGCATTTTCTCACTTCTCTGATTAAACTTATCCTTTGGCTAAAGTTCTTCCACAGACAGAAGGCAGGCGGAGGACATGGGGGGCATAGACCGTAGGGTCCTGCTCCGTTTCAATAGTACGTATCTTTTCCTTGTCCATTTGTTTCCTGTCTATCTCCCTCCGCTAGGAAGTAATCATCACAGGGCACAAGGGCATCATAAGTCACAGCTATTCTGTGACTGCTGCACCTCTTGTGCCTAGTACAGTGCCTGGCACAGAGAAGGCACTCAATAACGATTTGGTGAATAAATGAATGAATGAGTAGCGTGATCTAATGGGCAGGCTCCGCAGGCTCAGTCATCCTCCCAGGCCCTGGTGTGGGGTCCATTAGGCCCAAGATGTGTCACCAGGCATCCTCTTCCCCTGTGGTCACCAGGAACCAGGCTGCCTGTCTGCAGCGGGCAGGGCAGAGGAGATGGGGCAAGGCTCACTCTCCTGACTCTGGTGGGCTTGCAAGGGGAGAAAAGCAAGCCCCTGGCCCTTTTCCTGCCCTCTCACAGTTCAGGTGTGTGACCCCTTCACTTGGGAGCTCAGCCAAAGGTTCATAATGTGCTGATATGGCTACAGGGCCCTTGAACTAAGTCTGCACCCCACGTACATCCATCAGTTGGCCCCAAGAAATACTGAATGTGAGGGGTACTGTGGTGCGTAAATTTATGCGTCAACTTGGCTGAACCACGGTACTCAGATATTTGTTCAAACATCAGTGTACATGTGGCTGTGAAGGTAGTTTTCAGGTGAGATTAACATCTAAGTCAGTGGACTTTGAGTAAAGCAGATTATCCTCCATAATATGGGTGGGCTTCATCTAGTCTGCTGAAGGCCTTAAGAGAAAAAAGCCTGATCTCCCTGGAAGAGGGGATTCTCCAGCAGACCACCTTCAGACTCAAACTGCAGCTCTTCCCTGGGTCTCCAGCCTGTGGCCCACCCTGCAGATTTTGGACTTGCCAGCCTCCGCAATCACATAAGCCAGTTCCTCAAAATAAACGTCTCTCTCTGTATACACATCTACTTGGTCGTATTTCTCTGGAGGACTCTGAGCTAATACAAGTGCCATTCTTTCTTCCATGTTCCAGAGAATAGTGGGAGCTCTAGAATGTCTGAGGAGAAACAGCAGACCCTCAGCCTCACTAATAAAAACGAGAAAATGAATGAATGAATGTCTCTCAAGGAAGCGGTACACACCCTGACCCACTGGGTCAAAGCAAGAACACGAGGAGACGTTGTGCATTCAGAGCCGTGCCAGGCCCAGATGGAGAGGGAGCACAATGGCTTGATTTATTACTGAATGAAGAACCAGGCCTGCGGCTTCAGTGGGGGCCCCTGGTCCCCCGCAGGGAGGTGGAGAGGGCAGTGCTCAAGGCTTGTGTTTCCAGGAAAGCAGAGAGAACCTCAGGCCGCTGAGCGGGCAGGCAGCACTTTTCCTGCACACCGGCCAAAGCCAACGCGGTACCCGTCCCCCTGGCACTGTCCTGCAACAGAGGAGGACAGGGGTCAGCCACGAGGCCGCTGGGCTCAGGGGAACCAACGCCCAAGCGGCCACAGTGCCGGTCAGCACACAGCTGGGCCCAAGGCAGGAAGGCGCCATCCGAATGACAAACAGGTATTTTCGACAGAAAAACCACCTTCTCCAGAAGCTGGGCAGAGCTACAGGAGCACCAAGATGGAACTCCAGGCCCGCCCTACTGTCAGGGACCCTCACAAGCAGTGCAAGGATGGCACAATGGCTTTCCTGAGAGGTAAAGGAATAGGTATAGGTCAACTCTCCCTAAGTAAGTCTGACTTCAAATCCCAGGCTTGCTAATTAGCCTGAGGCTAGACTGACTGGGTTCAAAGCCTGGCTCCTCCACCTACTGGCTCCATGACCTTGAGTCCGCTTGGAACTCAGTTTCTTTTCTTTTTGTTTTTGTTTTTATTTTTAATATTTATGTATTTATTTGGCTGCGTCGGGTCTTAGTTGTGGCACGTGGGATCTTCATTGTGGCATGCAGGCTCCCTTAGCCTAGTTGCAGCATTTGGGATCTAGTTTCCTGACCAGGAATCTAACCTGGGTCCCCTGCACTGGGAGTGTGGAGTCTTTACCACTGGACCACGAGGGAAGTCTCTGGAACTCAGTTTCCTCATCTGTGAAATGGACCTAATGATAGTACTCACTGCGCAGGGCTGTTGCAAAGATGATATGAGTTAATACACAGAGAACTCCAAAAGAGTGCCTTGCCCAGGGGAAATGCTCAGTGTCAGCTATTATGATGATTATAAGATGGGGGATTAGGGACAACTTGTTTAACCTCTGAGCTCAGCCCCCTTGTCTGCAAATGGGAATAGCAATCCTTACCTCTCAGGGTTGTGAGGATTCGATGAAACACGTGGCTGAAGCCCTAGCATGACATCTCTCCCAGAGCAGATGTTAAACAAATTCACTCAATTCCATTTCAACAGAAAGGCAGAGAGGAGGAAGCCCTTGTCCCTGGACCTGAGAAGGGTCCATTGAGTGGGAGCAGCTGTCTGAGTCAGAGCAGAAAAGTCTATGAGGAGCTGGGAGAGCAGCACGAAGGAGACAGGAGCAGAAAGGAGGGAACATCAGAGCTGGGACTTGACAGGTGGATACGAGTTCACCAGGGGGGACACAATGAAAAGGGTGTGCCGGACAGAGGGAACAGCGTGTGCAAAGACACGGAGACCGAGGCGAGAGATGCACGAGGTGCATTTCTTCAGTGAAGCTGTTGTGCGGGGTCCCCTGAGAAGCCAGATTACAGAGTGTTCTTCGAAGCCACGTTAAGGAGTTTGAACCTTTTCCTGAGGGCACTGAGGTGACTCAGGAGATTTCAGCAAGACAGTGAAAGCTGTGTTTTACAGCTATGTTTTAAACAGCGCCCTCTCCAGATGGAAGAGAAGACAGATGGAAACACATAGATTTATGAGTGTCAGGCCTATACAGAGGCTCCAAGGCTCAGATTGAGATGCTTCTCAAGCACCATGAGCCATGGCAGTGCTGAGGTGACGGCCACCTGCCCATGACAAACATGAGGGCCACTGCAGGGGATGCCCGTGACCTTGAGTTACACAAAACACCACCAGACCCCCTCACCTGCTGAAGACGACCCCCAAATCTGGAGTTAGGCCTTCTGCTACCCAATGTGAAGAAGGGAAAGCAAGGAGTTGCAATATTCCCACAACCGAGAGAAACAAATGGCAGCTCACTGCTGAGAGGACTCCCAGCCAACTGAACGCTGAGACCAAAGACAGCTTTGGGAGATGGGCTCAGGGACATCCCAGTGAGCCATTCCAGTGAGCCCAGAGACAGTCCTCACGGCCACCTGTAGCTCAGTACAGCCTACCCAGCCTGTCTCCTCCCACTTCCCCCCACCTGCCCAGTCATCCTACCGGTCCTCTCTGTGAGGGCTGCTCTGACTGCTGGCCTTCTCTGGGGAGGTGGCAGCTTGGACACCAGCAACATCCCCAGACCAGCCCCTCGCCCTCCCCGGCATCACCGAGGCATATCCTTGCCACTCCAACGCCAACCCTTAACACTCAGTGTCACCTTTTGTCCAGAGCAACATCCTTGCCTATTCTGTTTCATTATTTTTCTATCAGTCACTTTAGAATCTCAATGCTCAGAAATATTCGTGTCCCTGGGGGGAAAAAAAAGCCTATGGAAGCAAAACCTGGCAGAAATTCATCAATCATCTATCAAAGCAGCTCACTTCAAGCTGCAGCATTTTTTTTTTTTTTTTTGCGGTACGCGGGCCTCTCACTGTTGTGGCCTCTCCCGTT
>NW_006771642.1:455058-470225 GCF_000442215.2 Lipotes vexillifer
CGCGGGCCTCTCACTGCTGTGGCCTCTCCCGTTGCGGAGCACAGGCTCCGGACGCGCAGGCTCAGCGGCCATGGCTCACGGGCCCAGCCGCTCCGCGCCATGTGGGATCTCCCCAGACCGGGGCACGAACCCGCATCCCCTGCATCGGCAGGCGCACTCCCAACCACTGCGCCACCAGGGAAGCCCTAAGCTGCAGCATTTTTAAAGTGCCTTCTTCCTGGAGAGCTGCATATACTCAGAGGGTGTCTTTCTCCTCCCCACCCCAACGCAGGGTGCTCTGTCGTTCACATTGCTCCTTCCTGCCCTGGGTTACAACAGAGCCATCACCCCCAGCAAACAGCCCTGCCTGCTTCCTGAGAACAGATGCACGATTACATCCTGGTAGGAAAGCTGGCCACTTCCTCCCCGTTTTACAGCTGGCAAGCAGATGGTCCACATGGGGTTTCTTAACGTCAGAGACGACCTTTTGAGTCAGATGATTCTTTCTCATGAGAAGCTGTCCTGTCCACTTAGGATGTTTAGCAGCATCCCTGGCTGCCATTTGGAGACAGCCGGAACTGTCTCCAGACATCGCCAAATGTCCCCCGAGGGGCAAAGCCACTCTGGTTGAGACCACTGGCCCAAAGGATGAAAAGTGAGGCTCTGCACCCAGCTGAGGAAGGTCTTTCCAGGCTCCCAAGCTGCTGCTCTCCAGTGCAGGGAGGAGAAACTGGGGGCAGGTGCGTTCAGGCAGGTACAGAGGGCCCCGAGAGGCCAGAGCATGAGGAAAGTCTGCACCCAAGTCAGAGTGTGTCACTGAGCCCTGCGCAGAGGGGAGAAGCAGCTCCCTGCCTTCCTGCGTTGGGCTCCGTCAACCATGGAAATGGAAGCGAAAAGTATACTCATCTCCTCTGGAATATTGTCTGATCTCACTGGCCCTTTCCTGAAAACTGACCCTCTGCCTATTCCCCACTCCATCCCACCAATGGGAATGAGAATCCATAGCTACAGCCCAGTTTTCCAGCTTCCTGGAATGCCACGCCTGAGTGCACCCGTCACCTCCCAGAGGGAGGACATCCCAAGGCCCAGAGACAGGAGCCAGACCAGCTGCGTTATTGGCAGAGACAGGCCTGAAACCAGGGTTTTCTCTGCCACCAGAGCTTCAGGGGAGTCCCAATTGTATTATGTCACCGAATGAAACTAAAGGAAATGATCTGGGAAAGCAAATGGGAAGGGCTTGCAACTGTGGGGAAGTGAAGGTGGTGAGTTTTGCATTCCAAGGGAGTTGGTTGCATTCCAGGGCTGTCACCTGCCAGCTGTGTGATTCTGGTCCAGCTACTCCACCTCTCTAGACCTCCAATGGTTCATCTATAAATCAGAGTAATAGCACCGTGGGAATTAAATGTGATAATGCAGGTAAAGTGACATGCACGGTACCTAGCACACAGTAAGTGCACAATAAATTGCTGTTGTGTTACTGTTGTCTTCATTGTGGTTTTCTTGTGTTTCAGTTAAAGATTGTGTTTTAGTTAATGATAAATAGCTTTAGGCTAGACTTCTGGTTCGAGATAGGGCATCATTCTATACATTAACACTTTCCTTCTCTTATATTCCTATGGAAATGGTCAAAGCAATATAGATATAAGGGAAAAGTCTGTGGCAGCACTAGAAACAAGAATGGAAATACTAAAAAAGATGGAACTTGCGTTGGGCGTTAGAAGACATGAGGATTAAGAATGGTGGGAGGGGGAGGAGGGCGTCCCAGGCAGCAGGAACAGCCCACATGCCTGGGGTTGGCAGTGGGTGCTCTGTTCTGTAGACAGAGGAGGCCTCCTTGCCCAAAAGGTTGGCCAAGGCTGGAGCACAGGAGTGGATACCATTGGTTGGGCTGGGGCTTTTGGTCTCCCAGAAGTGAGAACCACATGGCACCATAGGCAACATGACATATTGGTTTAAGAGTACAGACCCTGGAACCCAACTGCCTGGGTTCAGATCCTGGTTTCTACACTTTATCATTCCAGTGGTTAGAGACGGATCTGAGGAATAGTCACCCATGTTGAGACAGCAGGGAGATGACAAGGTGGCATCTGAGCGGGTACAGCCAGAGGAGTAGGAAGAAGGCTGGATGGCTTCCAGCAAAAGGGTGGCTCACCCGGATCAGGTGCCAGAGGGGTCGTGGCAGGTGAGGGCACAGCACTCTGCCCACTGTGGTGACCTCGGCAAAGGCAACACAGCTGACACGCCCATGCCCCCCGTCCACCTCCCCACATGCGAGCACAGAGCTCAAGTCTCAGCCACATTCACTCCCTAGAATTTGTCAGGCATCTCCTTCAGTGTGAAATCTCTTCTTGTTTGTTTTTTTGTTTGATTAATATATAACTTATACCTCTTCTATTGCCAAATTGTAATTTTTATTCTTGTTCCAGGGAATTCCACCAATCTATTCCCGTTTCCCTCTTTTCTTGCCAACATGTGCATCTTCAGATCTGAGGAATTGCCTTTCTCTGAATTTCTCTGCCTGGCCTCCATAAATCCTTCTGGAGCAAAGGCACTATACACAAACAAGTGACCCTCGCAGCATTCTGCCTCCTTCCTCACCCCTTCCTTGACTCAAATGCCAGGAGCACATGTGAATCCCATCTGCCTGAGTACTCATCTCCTTTCTTCCAGGCCCTGGGCAGCTGCCGGGTCCACAGCGGCTTAGCTGGGGGCTTATACAATAGTGACAAGAGAGAGAGCTGAAGCCGTCATTTCCTCCTCTCCCATCCCATCTCCTTCCTTCCTTTCCTCAAACCAAAACTTCAGAAAACGTTTTCACTCGATCCATAGAACCACGACTGAGGGCCTGCAGTAGCTCTGGCAAGCACTGTAGGACCTCTTGATCAAAGCTGGCAAGGGAATCAGAAGACCCGAACCGTATCCTGCTCCCTCAGTGTGTGAATTTCCGCCAATAACCTACCTCCAATCAACCTAAGTTTTCTACTCTGTAAAATCGGGGCAATGACCTTACCCAAGGGCTTCTGTGAGTATGAAACAGAATCATGGAATTGGATGTGGCTGTAACATGGTTGGCCCCCACAGATATTCAGGAACCGTTAGTTAAAACTGGTATTAGAAAGGGTATGATAGGGCTATAGGAAGAGTAGGGGAAAAATGGGTACTTACTGGTTAATTCTAGGCATCATTTGCTGCTGTCTTGAGCTCTGCCTGCATCTTCTCTACTAAATCCACTTCATTTATTCAACCAACCAAAAACCACACTGAACACCCACTATGTGGCTGGCACACAGTCAGACAGTAGAGAGAGGTAAGGTCTGGACCTTGTCCTCTAAGAACTCTGTAGTAGGCTGACTAATGCCCCCCAAAGGTATCAAATACTAAACCATGGAACCTGTGAATGTTACCTTATATGGTAATGTTTTTGCAGATGTGATTAAGTTAGGGATCTTAAGACGAGGAGCTTATCTGGGTGGACCCTAAATGCCATCACAAGTGTGTCATAAGAGAGAAGCAGAGGGACATTTGACAGAGAGAAGCAGAGGAGGCAATGTGAAGACGGAGGTAGAGACTGGAGCGATGTGGCCTCAAGCCAAGGAATGCCAGTAGCCACCAGCAGCTGGAAGCGGCAGGGAATGGGTCCTCCCCTTGAACCTCTGGAACAAGTGTGGCCCTGACAACACCTGGACTTCAGACTTCTGCCCTCTAGAACCATGAGAGAATACATTTTTGTTTTAAGCCAGCAAGTTTGTGGTCATTTGTTCCAGCAGCCCTGGGAAACTAATACAAGCTCTCAGCCAAGCATGGAAACAGACATGCGTACAATTAACCAGAATTCAGTGAGTTGCTCGTGGAGAGGACAGACTGATTGTCCCTGAGCAACCAGAGCAGGCATCATTTGAAATGAGCCAGATTTAAGCTCAAAGGTCTGCAGGCAGTAGGGAAAGCAGGGTTATGATGAGAATGAGGCTCAGTGCGGCGGGGAAAGAATCAGATGAGGGAAGGGTATGAATTTAAATGAAACAGGCGACAGGGGTGCCACGAGAAAATCAGGAAGAGAAGAGTGACAGGGGGAAAGCAGACCTGAAGGTGATTTCCCAGGCACCATGAGCAGGATGGACTGCAGGGGGCTGGAGCGAAGCTGTGCAAGCAATCCAGACACGGAGGGATGGTGCTTGGAGCAAGCCAGCTGCGCAGAGATGGCAGGACACTTCAAAGGGATGGTCGACAGGATGTGCAGAAGAAATGGGTCCAAGGTCCCAGCCCACAGAGCAGAGAGTCAGCAGTACCAAGACAGGGGCAGGAAGTAGGGGTGACAACAGGACACAGGAAGGGAAATGTGTGGTCAGCAGGCAGAGACCAGGATGTGGAGAGCGAGTGCAGAGAACGGGTGCCCCCTTAACCTGCCTGCAGGGCAGATGGGCATGGCTGATTCCCACGCCTCAGGTAGGGATTCCTATTAAGGAGGGGTCAGGATGCTGGGCATTCTCAAAACTGGGTTCTGGAAAAAACAGCAATGACAACGAGGACAGCAGTGAAGACTGTCACCAATTTTAAGCACTCACAAGGTACCATGCACCTTGTTAGGCTCTTTAGATATTATCGAAGGGCTTAAGAATTGGGGTTCTGAAGATAAGCTGCCTGGATGCGAAATCTGATTTCATGACTTACTGGTTGCAAGATCCTGGGCAAGTTATTTACCCCCTGCTAGGCCTTCATTTTCCCACTGTAAAATGCAGGTGCAGCAGTGACAGTGGAACATGACCCCAGGGGGCAGATCCTGCACTTGCCTTGTTCACCACTGGAACCCCAGCATGGGAGTCACAGCAGCTGCTCCAGAAACGTCCCCTGAAGGAATAAACTGGTTCGTCTCATCCTTACAACCATGCTGTGAGCTTAACTACTGTATCTATCATTAACTCCATTTTAAAGATGAGGAAACTGAGTCCAGAAAGGTTCGATAACTTGAGGAAGGTCACAGGGCCGGTGGGGATGTGGGAGTCCAACCTGCTCCTGACCCTGAGTAGCGGGCTGCTGACCACGGTGGCACCTCCCTCTCCAGCAATGTTATGTGGTGGACAGAACGACCCCCCAAGATGTAAGGGGTGCCCTGACCTCCTCGGAATGGGCTGCTGGGAAATCTCGTCACTAACTCAGCCAGGTCATAAAGCACAGGGTCATAGGGCACAAGGTCAGAGGACACAGGGTCTTTGCACTGCAGAGTCCAGAACAATGGGAACCTGCCATTATTTTAGAATTTCGCTCAGGGAGGAAGGAGACAAAGCAGGACTTCTGCAGTCTTTTTGGTTCGGGGAGACTCCGATTTAAAGTCCCTGGTAGGGACTTCCCTGGTCGTCTAGTGGTTAAGACTCTGCGCTTCCGATGCAGGGGGCGTGGGTTCGATCCCTGGTCGGGGAACTAAGATCCCACATGCTACGTGGTGCAGCCAAAAGATTAAAAAAAAATTTAATTTAAACCAAAATAAAGTCCCCGGCAGGCAGGGTTGGGGCGAAGGCCAGTACAAGCAGACACAGACCTGGGACAGCCAGAGTGGGGACGAGTTGGGACAGATGGCTTCCTGGCCAGACGGTTAGGACAGCGCTCGCGTGCGAGGAGAGGACGCCCGCGGGCCCCGGCCCCTCACCTGTGATGATGACTTCATCCCCATCCAGCAGAAACTTCCTGGTCTGTCCATTCCCCAGCTCTATGGCCCTCGTTCCCTTCCACGACAGCTCCAGCATGCAGCCAAAGCTCTCTGGCTCCTTCACAACGGGAAACGGAAGAAGGTGTGATATGTATTTACGTCACGGTGGGCGTGGCGGATCTGGTGTGGGCAGTGGTTAGCAAGGCGGGGGCCGGGGGGGCTGGGAAGGGGCGGCGGATCCCGCGGCCCTCAGAGACCCTGCCTCGGTGGGACCACTGCAGAAGTGTCCTCGAGGCCGGGCACTCTACCTGCCCTGCTCAATTCATCCAGGACGCGGAGGTGCGGGATGCCTGACGAGCGTGCCCAGGCCCCTCCTGCCAGGCCCCTGCCCACTCCAGAGACTGTGGCTTACCCAGATGCTGTCGTAACTGACCCCACCCACTGGGAAGAGATTCTCCATCAAAGAGCCTGCAGTCTCGACCTTGCTGGAAGTGACTGGTACATGCACCACCCAAAAGTCATCACCAAGGGCTCCTGGAAGGGGGCTGGGGGGAATCAGTGGGCCACTCATCCTGGGTGGGGGCACTGTGAGGTGGTGACGACCAGACACTGTAGTGGCTTCCTGCGTCTGCCCCCGTGTCACTCTCACTCTCCCCCAGGACACAGACACAGCCTCTCTCTCATCCCTACACCAGCCTCTTCTGAATTTGAAAAAGAAGCCCCTCCTGCACCCAGAGACGGATGAAGCGCTGAGTAGGACAGAGTTGAAAGATACACCTGCTTCGGGCTGGAATCCCTTCTCAAGGGAGAGCTGAGGGCCCTGCAGTCTGTAGGGGGAATAGGGGTGCTCCAGGTGGGCAGCCCCCAAGGCAAGCAGATACTCACTGGCCCGCTGATGGTTCCAGAAGCCAAGAGGTCCCCCGGCCGCAGGTTGCAGCCATTGACAGAGTGGTGAGTGAGCTGCTGCAGCATCGTCCAGTACATATACTGCGGGCAAGGGACACAGAGGCGGGGACGGGCAGGGTGGGCTTCTCCGAGCCACCTGGAGCAGTCTGCCAGCCTGCACCACTCACTGAGGCCTTCCCTGGGCTCTCTCCCGGCCCTCAGATCAAGAACAAGCTGTCCTCCTGCAGCTACCCTGTGACCCTCCCCGCCTCTCTCCCCACCCCTTCACCAGCGACAGACCCCGCTCCTCTGCCCCTTCCAGCCCTCCCCTAACCCACCTTCTCCACGAAGCGCTCCCTGAGGAGCCAACCTCACTGCTCAGACCCTC
The DNA here is from genome assembly GCF_000442215.2 of Lipotes vexillifer. Lineage (NCBI taxonomy): Eukaryota > Metazoa > Chordata > Mammalia > Artiodactyla > Lipotidae > Lipotes > Lipotes vexillifer. Next base: position 461,952 of record NW_006771642.1, read on the forward strand.
AATCTGCAATGTGCTCATCTGTCCATAATTCCACGCTGTCCTGCAATTACCCCTGAGTCCTAAGTTGACATGGTCTAGGTCCTCGTCATAGCAGAAGCTTCTCATGAGCAAAGACCTCCTTTCCATTCTCCCACCCTGGGCTTTGGAACAGACACTGGACAACAGAGCTGAACGACTCAAACAGGACCTCAGAGCACACTGAGGAATGAAGGAGCATTGAAGGAGGTCAGGCTTGGTGGGGGCGGGCCAAGGACCACACGCCCCCCGAGCAGCTCAGAGGCAGCACGCCTGCGCTTCTCCAAGGTCACAGCTTCTCAGATCTGCCACTCCTGGAGCTACACCTCCAGGCAGAGGAAATCTTAGAAATGGATTCTTACCCAAGAGACCCCTTCAAGGAGGCCCCCTTATTCCTTCTTAGTAGCCTAAGGAGCCCAGAATAAAGTTAAATTAGAAGGGATACTGGAGGAAAAAGGAATACATTGAATCAGAGGATGTTCAAAGGGCCAACAAGCATATGACAAGGTGCCCGGCTGCATCAGTCTTTTTTTTTTTTTTTTTTCGTGCCGTATGCAGGCCTCTCACTGTTGTGGCCTCTCCCGTTGCGGAGCACAGGCTCCAGACGCGCCGGCTCAGCGGCCATGGCTCATGGGCCCAGCCGCTCCGCGGCACGTGGGATCTTCCCAGACCGGGGCACGAACCCACGTCCCCTGCATCGGCAGGTGGACTCTCAACCACTGCGCCACCAGGGAAGCCCTGCATCAGTCTTTAGGGAGATGCAAATGGAAATCACAGTCCCCCAGAAAGGCGGAAATGAAAAGGCCGGCGACATCACGTGTTGACTTGGATGTGGAGCAGCCAAAACGCTTACATGCTGCGCGTGTGAGTATAAATTGGAATAAGCCCTTTGGAGAAGTGTTTGGATGTACCCCTCAGCTGAGCATGGATACATATCCTCTATGACCCAGCAATTCCATTCCTGGATATTCACCCAACAGACATCCCCACCTGCTTTGTGACACCCCCACCTGCTTTGTGACACCCCCACCTGCTCTGTGACACCCCTCTGTCTGTGACACCCCATGTATGGTGGACATACATGCACCAAAAGACTTGGACTAGAATATTCACAGTAACTCTCCCCCTCAAAATGGAAACAACCCAAATGTCCATCAAGAGTAGAATGGGGGCCTCCCTGGTGGCGCAGTGGTTGAGAGTCCGCCTGCCGATGCAGGGGACGCCGGTTCGTGCCCCGATCCGGGCAGATCCCACATGCCGCGGAGCGGCTGGGCCTGTGAGCCACAGCCGCTGAGCCTGCGTGTCCGGAGCCTGTGCTCCGCAACTGGAGAGGCCACAACAGTGAGAGGCCCATGGACCGCAAAAAAAAAAAAAGAGTAGAATGGAAAAATCCATTGTGGAACATTTATACTGTGAACACGATACAACAGCCAAGAATCATGAACTGTCACTGCAAACCGCAACATGGTTGAATCTCAGAAACATAATGTTAAAACAAAAGAAGCCAGATAGAAAAGAGTATATACCATATGATTCTGTTTTTATAAAATTTAAAAAACAGACAAAATGAATGGAGGGTAACAGAAGCCAGGAGAAAGTCTACATCCGACGGGGAGAGTAGTGACATGCCTGGAAGGGGCCCCAGGGCACAGCTGAGGTCCTGGAGGTTTCCCGTTTCTTGATCTGGGTGCTGGTTGCACAGTGATGTTGTTTTGTGAGAATTCATTGAGCTGTACACTTATAATGTGTGCATTTTCATATCTATGTGTTATGCTTCAATTAAAAGTTCACTTTAAAAAAGTAAGTCACTCTAACCAACCCAGCCCCTGGCAAGACAGAAGTCAGGGACTAGCCCCTTAGAGGAATATCTATTATTCCCCAGGAAAAGCACTGGCTGTGTCCATGCAGCCTCCAACTGGAGGGGTCTCTGTGACCTCCTGGCCTCTTTGGAAAGAAACAGGGCCATGGAAGCTCTAGGCCCACATGCTGACCCATCATCATAGCCCAAAATGGATGCTATTCCCCTGGTCCTCCCAGGAAGAAAGGTCTCCCTCACTTCCAAAAAGCAGTTTGCCTAACTTCAAAGCTTACCTTAAAATTGGACCTGCATATGGTAGCTGCTTGGTTCATTCCTTCTCCTGTTGGGTAGAAAAGACAAGTAATGTTGACAAAGAGACCTAATTCTATTCATCAAGGAGGGAGGGACCCACCTCGTAGGGGGAATTGTTTTGTGGTTTAAGCTTCCCATTGTCTAATGTGATTCTACCTAAAGAGTCCATGAACCAATGAGCTCATAGGATATCAGAGCTGGGAGCCGTCCACAGAGAGGATCTAGTCCACGGATGGCAAAGAGATGCACACAAGATGCCACTTCCTCCTCCCACACCCACGGCAGACAGCACAAAGTGATCACAGTACTGGTATCCTCTGAGATCAGATGTAGCCTCAGAAGCCCCCTTAACACGATGCTCCTGGAAGCTGATCATCAACTGGAGATACTGTACAAGTTGAAACCGACTTGCCATACCCCCCAGAGCCCTTTGGACAGCTGGGGCCATCTGTCCCCTGCCAAACTCCTCCCGTGATGGATAATGCGCTACTATTTCATCAATATTTAGTAAACAATTACACACCTACTACACACAAGGTACCAGGCCATTGCTGTACCATTTCTGAAGCGTGCAAATAATCAGAGAGCTCTTCTACTCCCCAAGGACTGGCCTTCCTCCCCTGGCCCTGTCTTCCTTTCTGAGGCTGCACAGAACAGGTGTGCTCATCGGCCCCATGGAAGGTCAGGGTCCCCCAAGCCTGCTTCACTCAGACCCCAACTCAGAACATCAGAACTGCACATTCAGGACTGGTGTGGGGAAGGGTCTTGGAAGCCATCCCTGCACCCGGGCCTCCCTCTTCCCGGTCTTTCTACATCTCTGGGCACTGCAACTTCTTGATAATCTTGTCCCTTTCTCCGACAGTGCACTCCCCTGGATGTTTCCAGATGGTCAGGATGAAAACAAGAGAGAAATGACCTCCAAAGAGGCATTTGTGGGTAGGAGGACACCAGCCTAGAGCTTATGACATTTGGCTGTAGTCTCAGCCTTTCCATCGGCCGGCTAAATGACTCGTGGTGAATCCCTTTTCCTCTCTGAGCCTCACTTTCCCAATTGATAACGTGAAAGAGTGGGACCAGCACAGTTTTCCAGGGGCGCTCTGGCGGCTACGAGGCTCTTCCTAGGAGCCCTTTCTTGTGTGGAGCAACCTCCTCCCGAGAGAGACAGCTCCTTCCTCTTCCTGGCGGCCACAGCCTGCTGCCAGAATCACCTCCGTGAAGGATGGAGACCCTGGAAGCTGCAGTGAGAGAGCCACAGCAGAGCCTGGGGTACATAAACAGGACAAAAAGAGGAGAGAGATCTAGGAAGAAAAGAGATTGGCCAGAGTGTGGCCCAGGAGGTCTGTGTGCATCCCCCAGACTAGCCCTCTCCCAGCACCAAGGGCCCCCATCAGGATCGGAAAATGACGCCTAATCCTACCCAGGTGCAGGTGCTGTTCTAGACCTTGATGTGAATCGACTTGCTTACCGCTCACAATTACACCTTGAAGTCGATACCACTATTATCCCACTTTTCAGACGACAAACTGGCACAGATTCAGTAACTTGTCCAAAGTCCCACTGCTGGGCAGGGGCAGAACCAAGACTCGAACCCCAGCCGTGGCCTGCAGAGCCGCCTCTCTTACTACGGCTCCACTGGCCTGGTACCTCAGCCCAGCTGGGCAGCCTCAGGGGGACGCAGGCCCTGCTGCAAGGCTCTCAGGGCTGACCGAGAGCAGGACCCGGGGGCTAGGTGTGCTGGCTCCGTGTGGTCCCAGAGGACAGAGCCAGGCCCACGAGGACAGGCTTTCAAACGGGCACTGGACAAAACACGCCACCCAAGGGTGAGGGGTTGGCAGTGGCGTGTGAGCAGAGGCTGGGCAGACTTTGGTTGGAGAGGCTGGAGAGGGGATCCAAGTGGAGGGTGGAGGTCCCAGACGCCACGGTTTCTGGCCCTAACAGCTGAGAGCCCGGTGCTATGGGGCTAAGGCCACATGGGCCCCGTGCGGCTTGCAATGAGCACAAAGGTGTCCCTTCCCATCCTTTACAAGAGCCCCACGTGTCTCCCAGTCTGCAGCAGGTGGCACCCCATCACCTCCCCCCTTCAGAAGCTCAGCAGCCACCTGGGCAATGGCACTTGGGCACAGGGGTCCACCCAGCTGCTGGACACACCCTTCGACCCCACGACAGTACCTTTCAGGGTGACAGAGAGGTTGATGTCAAACGTGTAGGGCTGGTCGTGGCGGAGATACGGCAGGGGCTTGGGGTCCTGTGAGGGCAGAGCACAGCACAGAGGGGCTGAGCCCCACAGCCCAGCAGAGCAGCTGGCAGAGAGAATCTGAGAGAGAAGGGGTGTCCCCTCTCCAGGGCCCAGCACTGTGTCCCTGGACACTGGGCGGGGCGAAGGTGGTCATGTGTGCTGGACGCTGGGAAAGGCAGCCGAGGGAGGGGCATCAGCAGGTCAAAGGTAGACAGAGGACCCAGAAAGCCAGGGAGGGGAGCGCTGGGGAAGGGGGACAGTGGGAAGCGGAGCGTGGGAAGGCCAGAGATGCGGGAACAAAGCCAGGCCTGCAGGGAGAGGCCAGGCCAACAGAAAGGGAAGGCGGAAGGCAGGGGCGGCCAGCAGAGGCGCTCAGCCCTTCTAGTGCTGGATTCAGTGTGTAGGCAGCTTTGGTAGCCCGAGCTTTGGTAGAAGGTCTGAACTTTGGCCAAAAGCAGTGTTTTCCCAAAGAGCAACAGGTACCTGAATCACTAGTGGGCCATGAGACGATGCGGGGTGATTTTATTTTAACGGTTATGTGTTTCTTTTTATGATTAACTTGGTGGCTAGTAATGAAGATAGGGACATAAAGTTCCTTTTCTAAACACATTATGAGAGTTTTCAGATGGAAGCTGAAAAAGCATTTAATAAATAATTGTTCAGAAGTGGCAAGGGTCATGAAGGTTGCACGTAAAGGGTATTTGGGAAGGGCTGGCATGAAAGGAGACAGAGCCCAGAGGTCTCTGGCAAGGGTGCAGCAGTGCCTGTGAACAGAGATCTGGACCAGGGATGGAGCCTGGAGGGGACGAGCAGGGGCTGTGACGGCAGGACTCACCAAAGACGGAAGAGACAAGTCTGGGAGACTGAAAATGATGGGGAGGGAGATGCTGTGGCAGGAGAGGTAGAGGAGGGAGCAAGGGGACAGGGTGAGAGCCACACAGGAGCTTCACGAGGCACCGGTCTGTGGGGAAAGACTCCAAGTGCTGGAGCGCAGCTCCATGGGATGACAAGAAGGCTGGGAGGTGTCCAGGAGCCACGTGTGAGCAAGGCGAGGGGGAATGGGACCGGGGGAAGGGCAAGCCTCAGAGCTCAGCTAGGGCTGCCCCCATGTGGAGGACAGAGTCGGCTGGAGCATCACAGGACTCTAGGAGATACAGGAGAACCAGGACAGGTCACATGCCAGAAGCCAGGGGGAGAGAGCGCCTAGGAAGAGTAGGGGGCCACCAACGGGTCCACATTGAAGAGGGCACAAGGTCCCCGCACTGACCAAGGTCACTGGGCACTTTGGTGAGACCACCGGTGCTGATGGGGTGGAAGCAGCGGCCAGACTGTGACAGGCTGAGGAGTGAGGGAGGGCTAGGATTGTGAGACGGGCCTGGACAGTGGTGCAGGGACAGGAGGCTCGGGGAACACGAGGCTCAGTGCCAGGACGGACGCCCTGCTGTCTGACCCCATGCTGCATTCTATCAGTTGGACTCCAGGGGGCGCCATCACACAGAACACAGCTTGTTGACCTGGAAAGTTGTGCAATGTGATACTGGAAGGGACCCCTTTTCCTGCCAACTGACCAGTTCCCGGCCTCAGAGGATTCTAAAGGTTACAAAATTCCATGTTCTCCTCAAGAGCTGTGCAGGGGGCAGGGAAAGCACAAGGCAGAATGATTAGTGCCATGCCTGCCTGGAGGTCCCCATAACCAGGACCCCCAGCACATGGGCATCCTCCAGACCCTCCCCATGCCTGCTGGGCAAACAGCCTCGGAGGCAGAGGGGCCTGGACTTCTTGCAGAGGGCGTGCTTACCTGCTCCTGGTTGGGCACAGCAAAGGGCATGAGAGCATCCATGGGCACCACCCACGGAGAGATGGTGGTTCCAAAACTCTTCCCGAGGAACGGCCCAAGAGGGATGTACTCCCACTTCTGAATGTCTCGAGCTACAGAAGAAGGGCTGAGCAGGGCTTACGAAGGCTGACCGGGCCCCGCGGCAAGGCTCCCCCCTTCCCTTGACCAAGGAGCACAGACACTCAGCACAGCCCTCCCCCACCCCCGTGCTCTGGCCCCAACCAGGCTGGCTGCCCCAGGACCAAGGACAGAGGTCCTCTGAGGTCACTGTGCCAGGCTGCCGCAAAGAGAAGGATGACCAAAGGGCAGGCAGGACACTCCCCCATGAAGGGGTTGGAAGCTCATCCTCATACTGGGAGGCAACACTTGCTGAGATTCACGGCACCACTGTCCTCCTACAAATGGCAGAGGGGTTGAGATGGGCTCAGAAACTGAGCTGCTCTGTTTGAAATGTTAGCTCAGCAACTAGCTGAAGTCGTCCTTGTGCCTCATTCCTCACCCGTGTAAAACACGAATAGTAATATTATCAGTGTCTCGTAGGGATCTGACAGGAGAGTCCATGTGATGTATTCAGCCCTGGGCCTGGCACAAAATTGCTCAAACATACTAGCTGTGACATCAGCCTTGTCCCTGTTCATCTTACAAGAAAACTGGAGCTCAGAGAGTTGAAGTAACTGGCTAAGAGCTCAGAGCTGAGAAGTCTGTTTGATACCCAAGCCTGTGCTCTCAGACACTTTGACCGGCACCAGACTCAGGAGACCATCCATGGCTTCCCAAATACCCAGCCTTCACCCAGAGCAGACTGCGCGCAGGAAACTCAACACCAGGATGCCCGACATCCCGTAATTACCACTCCAGTCGTTCATAAGGACCATTCCAAAAATGTGCTCATGGGCCTTAGAAATGGGGATCGGCTCTCCAAATTTGTTCCCAGGGCCTACAAAGAAAGCCTGACAAGGGGAAAAGTTGATGAGAATCTGGCTCTGACCTGCTGCCCCAGGTCACTTGCCTGGAGGGTAAAGGTCAGGCATTTCCAAACCCCGGCTAGGGACCCTGGACCGTTGTGTACGAATCCACTGTTTCTATGCCATGACCGGCACCCAAGTAGACAGACGGCTACCCCGGGGACATGGTGAGCATCTGCGTGCCAGTGCCCACCCAGAGCCCCCACTCATGGCCCCTGATCACCAAGGCAGCCCCCTTTCCCTCCTTCAGCCCACCCCACACCTCTGCCCTTTCCCCTTCACCCGATACCGTGCTCTGCATTTTAAGATTTGACAGCTACACCAGGCTTGTGAAAAATGAAAATATCAGGGTTTGTATTCGTGTCACAAAAACTAAGAAGGCCTCTGTGATGCAGCAAAGAGAGCCTGCCAGGGCGTATCCCACACCCCAACCCATCACCCACCGTCTCAGAGGAAAGCATCATCAGCACAACGTCCAGGAAACAAGAGAAGATGCAGACACCATTGGGGGGAAAAAACTGAGAAGATAACTCAAAAGCACACAAAATCAGCTATGACATTTGCAGAACCTAGGCTGCAGTTATACTCATTCTGTGACAGTGTTTAAATGTTGCAAATTTTTGTCAAGATTCTAAAAAAAAAAAAGATGCCATCTTATAGAGAATCTTACCACCATCGTCAAGATTATCTGTGCTCCCTACCCGTCACTGTTTCTCCACACTATGACTTTCTATTTTTCCTCTGCCTGAGACCATATGGGACCTGGGACCCTTTGCTGCAGTGCTTGCACCTGGACAAACCTCTCCTCGAGCAAGAAAATGCAAAGAAACTATATGGGACTAAAAATAATTTGCACAGGTGGGGCAAATTATGGACAAAAAGATACAAAAGACCAAAAAACCCAAGTGCCATTTCTGAAGAGCTGGGAGCAAAACCGGTGTTGGGAACAAAAGCAGGGTACTGCACATGCCCCCTGCACACAACACTACCTAAGGGGTGGGCAGACCACCTAAGACAACAATCCGGCCCAACCCCTGGACACACCCCTACCCTCACCCCAGATAAGGAACAAGCTCGCCCTGCCCCGCCCCGCCCCCCCCGGCCCCACCCC
>NW_006771642.1:470439-491290 GCF_000442215.2 Lipotes vexillifer
GGTATCATGCCCCCCCCTTCCACCACCCCCCCCCCCACCACCACCCCCGGAAACAGGAACCAACACAGGTGAAGCATCTGTCTGCAGAGTCCTCCGTTCCCCCAGAGAGAAGACCCTGGCCCCCAACCAGGGGGCCCTGCTCTGGGGGATCTGGGTTGGGAGACCTCCTCTTAGGGTTCACGGGGCAGCCTCACAAAGGCATCAGGGGGCAGAGGGCTGGCCAGTAACGCCCTGCTGGAACCAGGGGACTAGTGCCCACCTGTTCCCCTCCTCTGGACAGAATCCAAAGAAATCACAAGGCAGGGCTGGAACTACAGGGAGGCCCAGCAGGCCTCCAATCGACCTAGATTCCCACGTTCCCAGCCCTACCAGCGGACTCCGCAGCCCCTTCCCTCCACCTGCATGAGGAGACACTCTGAGCATCACCTGAAGCCCTGAGTGCTGGCTTTGAGAAGCCCCCTCCATGGCCTGCCCGCACCTCCCTGCCCTGGCCTGGCTCCGCTACCCAGCATCCGATGACCTGGCACAGACTGAAGACACTGCCGGTGTCCCAGGACCCTCCCCTCCAGTTCAGCTCTTCCTTCTCATCTCTTTCCTGGTCCCTTGACCTTGGGGGCTTCCTGGAATTCAGTGTCCCTCTCAGAATGCACAGCCCTGCATCATGAGTGGTCCTTGGGGTGAGGGAACCAACTGGATAGATGTCAACATCTGGCTGTGAGATGGCAATCTTGCTGTGCAGGATGTTACACTGGGGGAGAATGTGTGAAGGATTCTGGAGCTCTCCGTACTGTTTCTTACACCTGCACGTGAGTGTACAATGATCTCAAAATAAGTTTAATTTTAAAAAAATGCACAGCCCTGAAATAACCACAGTTCTGAGGTTGTGCAGGTCCAGCCACAAGTGCAATGGGGCTGATGTAGTTGATTCTTGTTATTGGTAATAATTATATTCTATAAAGTCATTAGAAACACCGAGTTAGCAAATACAGGTATATCGCTTCTAGGGGAAATACGGGGCTAAGTTCCTGCCAGCCTCTGGTCACAACATTCACATCAACAAATCAGCATATAACCTTGCTTTGTGTGTGCTTCTGTTTAAGGACACCTGGTTTCATATACAGGACTACGTTGGTCATATTTCAGGTTGGCGCCAGACCACCGCAATTAAGCGAAGATCTCAATAAAGCGAGTCACACGAATTTTTTTTGGTTTCCCAGTGTCTATAAAAGTTAGTTATGTTTATGAAATAATGCCATTTGCAGCAACATGGATGGACCTAGAGATTGTCATACTGAGTGACGTCAGGGAGAGAGAGAAATAACTTATGAAATCGCTTATATGCACAATCTAAAAAGAAATGATACAAATGAACTTATTAACAAAACAGAAACAGACTCACAGACTTAGAGAAAGAACTTATGGTTACCAGGAGGGAAGGTTGGGGGTTGGGGGGAGGGAGAGTCAGGGAGTGTGGGATTGACATGTACACATTGCTATATGTAAAATGGATAACCAACAACAACCTACTGTATAGCACAGGGAACTCTGCTTGATATTATGTAACAACCTAAATGGGAAAAGAATTTGAAAAAGAAGAGATACATGTATATGTATAACTGAATACGTTTGTTGTATACCTGAAACTATCACAACATTGTTAATCAACTATACTCCAATATAAAATCAAAAGTTAAAAAAAAAGAACTTTAGAAAAAAAATTCAAGTATCAACTGAAACTCCAAAAAATAAAAGTTATGTTTACACTATACTATAGTCTATTAAGTGTGCGCTAGCATTAGGTCTAAACCATCAATGTACATATCTTAATTAAAAAATAATTTATGGCTAAAAAATGCTAACCATCATCTGAGCCTTCAGCAAGTCATAGTAGTGACATCAATGATCACCGGTCACAGATCACCATAACGAATACAATAATGATGAAAAAGTTTGAAATATTGGGACTTCCCTGGCAGCCCAGTGGTTAAGACTCTGTGTTTCCACTGCAGGGGGGCGTGGGTTTGATCCCTGGTTGGGGAACTGAGATCCCACATGCTGCCTGGCATGGCCAAAAACCCCCAAAAAAGTTTGAAATATTACGAGAGGGGTCTTCCCTGGTGGTTCAGTGGTTAAGAATCCTCCTGCCAGTGCAGGGGACATGGGTTCGAGCCCTGGTCCAGGAAGATCCCACATGCCGCGGAGCAACTAGGCCTGTGTGCCACAACTACTGAGCCTGTGTGCCACAACTGTTGAAGCCCATGTGCCTAGAGCCCATGCTCCACAACAAGAGAAGACACCGCAGTGAGAAGCCCGCGCACCACAACAAAGAGCAGCCCCCGCTCACCGCAACTAGAGAGAGCCGGAGCCTGGCAACGAAGACCCAACACAGCCAAAACTTAATTAATTAATTAATTTTTTTTTTTTAGAAAAAGAGGGACTTCCCTGGTGGCACAGTGGTTAAGAATCTGCCTGCCAGTGCAGGGGACATGGGTTCGATCTGGGACGATCCCACATGCCGCAGAGCAACTAAGCCAGTGTGCTACAACTACTGAGCCTGCGCTCTAGATCCGGAGAGCCACAACTACTGAGCACATGCGCCACAACTACTGAAGCCACGCGCCTAGAGCCCATGCTCTGCAACGACAGAAGCCACTGCAATGTGAAGCCCGCGCACCACAATGAAGAGTAGCCCACGCTCGCCACAACTAGAGAAAGCCCGCGCACAGCAACGAAGACCCAATGCAGCCAAAAATAAATAAATAAAATAAATTTATTTAAAAAAAAAAAGAAAAGAAATATTATGAGAATTACCAAAATGTGACACAGAGACACAAAGTGAGCAAATGCTGTTGGAAAAATGGCACCGGCAGACTTTGCTCGATGCAGGGTTGCCACGAACATTCAATTTGTAAAAACGCAATATCTGTGAAGTGCAATGTAGCAAAGTGCAGTAAGACAAGGTCTGCCTGTATGTGGCTGATTCATGAACATGAACTCAAGGCACGGGCACGATCAGCCCCAGGGCAGCTTATCTAGCACACACGTTTTCTACAGGGTGCACATCACAACTTTCTTGTGCTTGGGAACACTAGCTAGCACCTCAACGGAAAGCACAAAAGTGGAAAATAACGTGGCACTGAAAAGACAGTAAAAAGGACACTTATTTGCAGTATGAGAGCTGAGACACGAAGGCAGAGCAGGGCCTTGTTCAACTTCAGATGGGGACATGCACATCGGGAGACTCAAATTTTCTGCCACCCTGTGCATGCCCTCAGGTGACCCCTAAAAGCTCCCGCTAGTATTGATCTGGAGGTTAGGAACGAACTGTTAGTAAGTAGGTGAATTTTCAAATATGGAATATGAGTGAATAATGAGGCTGGACAGTACTTCCAATGGCCAAGTGGGGAGCCAGGACTGCCATTAACATGGCTGAGATGGGGGAACGGCCTGTCATCCAGGGCGGCCATCCCAGGGAGCTCTCCTGCCCTAGTGTATATACAGACTCTACGCCAATAAAACACCAAGACATGGCTTACTGTTTCCAGCTCGAAGTCCAAGAGTTTGCAGGCACCATACACAGGAGGCTTAGCTGGAATCATACCAGAAAGAGGCTAGTGAGTGCCAGGCATGGAACTCAGGGTGTGGGGACACAGAGTGGAGCACGGCAGGGTACTTACAGTCATCAGGTCTCATCTGTCCCATGGGCCTGCGGATTGGGGTGCCAGACACCACGACGGAGGAAGCACGGCCGTGGTAGCCCACTGGTAAGTGCAGCCTGAGGAAGGAAGGAGAGAGAAAGCATCAACACTGTTACAGGTGCAAAGTAAATTTCAAAATGTTTTCAAATTAAAAATGAAAGGGAGAAGGAATAGTCAGCGAGTTTGGGATCAACATGTATACGCTGCCATATTTTAAATGGATAACCAGGGGCTTCCCTAGTGATGCAGTGGTTAAGACTCTGCACTCCCAATGCAGGGGGCCCAGGTTTGATCCCTGGTCAGGGACCTAGATCCCACATGCATGCTGCAACCAAGAGTTCCATGCCACAACTAAGGAGTCCATGTGCTGCAACCAAGGAGCCCATGTGCCTCAACTAAGGAGCCCACCTGCGGCAACTAAGACCCAGCGCAACCAAATAAATACATAAATATTAAAAAAAAAAAAAAAAGTGGATGAGAAAAGAGAGCTTTAAAATGGATAACCAACAAAGACCTACTGTATAGCACAGGGAACTCTGCTCAATGTTAAGTGGCAGCCTGGATGGGAGAGGAGTCTGGGGGAGAATGGTTACATGTATATGTATGGCTGAGTCGCTTTGCTGCACACCTGAAACTATCACAATATTGGGGTGTTTTTTTTTTAATTCATTTACTTATTGGCTGCATTCGGTCTTTGTTGCTGCGTGTGGGCTTTCTCTAGTTGCGGTGAGTGGGGGCTATTCTTCGTTGCGGTGCACGAGCTTCCCATTGCAGTAGCTTCTCTTGGTGTGAAGCACAGGCTCTAGGCACGTGGGCTTCAGTAGTTGTGGCACACGGGCTCAGGAGTTGTGGCTCATGGGCTCTAGAGCACAGGCTCAGTAGTGGTGGCACACGGGCTTAGTTGTTCCGCAGCATATGGGATCTTCCCAGAACAGGGATCGAACCCATGTCCCCTGCATTGGCAGGCGGATTCTTAACCACCGCACCACCAGGGGAGTCCCTATCACAACATTGTTAATCGGCTATACTCCAATATAAAATAAAAAAGGGAGTCAACATATATACATGGTTCAAATGTCGAAAGGTACTCCCAAGTGTCCAGCAATAGATAAATAGATAAGCAAGAATGAGGTCTATACATACAATGGAATATTGCTCAGCAATAAAAAGAATGGAAATAATGACACAGGCTACACCACGGGTGAAGCTTAAGGACATTGTGCTAGTGAAATGAGCCAGACACCAAAGGACAAATACTGCCTGATTCCACTTACATGAGGTACTTAGAGGAGTCAAATTCATAGAGACAGAAAGTAGAATGGTGGTGGCCAGGGGCTGTCGGGGCGGCAGGTGGAAACGGGGAGTTATTCTTTAATGAGTCCAGAGATTCAGTTTGAAAAGATGAAAAACTTGTGGAGATGGATGGTGGTGATGGCTGCACAACAATATGAATGTACTAATGCCACTGAACTGTGCACTTAAAAATGCTTAAGATGTAAATTTTGTTATGTGCAATTTACATTTTTAAAAAAAGCAAAAGGTACTTAAACAGTGGGAAAAAGTACGATTTCCTCCCATCCTTGTCTCCAGCATCAATATGGTGCTGATGCAAATACACGCAGAATAACTGAAATGGTTACTGTGTATGTACTCTGCACTTAGAATACGCAGCATCACATGGGGTGCTTTCCTGTTGTTTCCCTTTTCATGCCCTCCTCACAACAGCCCTGCACGGTAGGCGTAATGGGACAGCGCTGAGCAAACTCAGGCTCGGGAGCATCCAAGGCTTGGCCGAGGTGACCCCGTGTGAAGTGCTGCCATTGGACTTCAAACCTGGGTCTCTCCGACCACAAAGTTCTGCTGCTTCCCCTGTAGACCCCTCCCTACCTACTACAACGGGACCCGGGGACTAGATCATAAAGCTCAGAGCGGGAGAGCCATTCAGAGCACAGGAACACTGTCAAGAGCTCTGTTTATAAGACAGAAATATGGGAGAGGAAATGAAAGAGGAAAGAACTCCCAAGCATCGAAACACCATCATAAGGTGATTTACGGTACGGTACTGCTAGGAACAGACCAATTGAACAAGCTGGTTAAAACAAAGAACATAATACATAAAAAGTGAAAAACGTTTTTGCATAACAAGATAAGTTAGATCCCATAATGGGTAGAATATGGTTCCCTGGAAGTATGTCTACGTCCTGACCCCTAGAAAATGCAAACTCGACCTTATTTGGAAAAAGGGTTTAAGTTAAGGATCTTGAGATGAGGTCCTCCTGGATTAGCCAGGTGGGCCCTAGATCCAGTGACAAGTGTCCTTATAAGAGACACACAAGAGGAAACAAAGAGAAGAGGCAAAGGCCCTGTGTAGACAGAGGCAGAGTCTGCAGTGATGCTGCCCAGGAAGGATGGCCTGCAGCCACCAGAGCTGGACAAGCAGGGAGATGGCTTGTCCCCTGGAGCCTCCAGAGGGAGTGAGGCCCTGCCAAAACCTAGATTCCAGACCTGCGGCCTTCAGAACTGCGAGATAATAAATTTCTGTGGTTTTAAGCCACCCAGCGTATGGCAGTTTGTTACAGCAGTCCAGGAAACGAATACAGACCCACACCTCACATCACACACAAAAGGAAATCCCCAGTGGATTATAGATCAGAATTTATGCAGAGTAAGGCTCTAAGAAGTACTAGGAAAAAATACTCCCCAAATCTTCAAATTCCTGAGGTGGAGAAAGTCTGAGCACGACATAAAAGTAAATGCCGGGCTTCCCTGGTGGCGCAGTGATTGGGAGTCCACCTGCCGATGCAGGGGATGTGGGTTCGTGCCCCGGTCCAGGAGGATCCCACATGCCGCGGAGCGGCTGGGCCCGTGAGCCATGGCCGCTGAGCCTGCACGTCCGGAGCCTGTGCTCCGCAACGGGAGAGGCCACAACAGTGAGAGGCCCGCGTACCGAAAAGAAAACAAAAAAAAAGTAAACGCCATGAAGGAAATGATTGACATGTTTGACTTTATAGAAAGGTAAAATTTCTGCATCAAGAAAGACAGCAAATAAAGTAAAAAGATGCCACATTGGGAGAAAAGAGTTGCACTGCATTACAACAAAGGGTTAATTTCTATTCAGCACAAAACAGTCTTTCAAATTAGTAAGAGAGCACTGACTGTGTAGAATATCTGTGAAAGAATCTCTAAGCAGCTGATAACGGTTTTGCCTTCAGAGAAAGGAAGGAGGATGAAAGACAGGGTGGGAGAATCTTGCTTTGTTCCCACTGCTTACCCATAAATTCCTTTGGAATTCAGGACTGTGTACATGCATTGATGATTTTTTGTAGCTTTTAGTTTTTTAAATGTTTGAAAATGTATTTTGCAATATTTATGATATACAAAAAGATATAATAAGACAAATAACCACAGAGCACCAACAGGCTTTCTAAGCCAATTAAAAACGCCCCCTTCATAAGGATCTCCCTGGAGGTTCAGTGGTTAAGACTCCACGCTTCCACTGCAGGGGGCATGGGTTAGACCCCTGGTCTGGGAACTAAGATCCCATGTGCCGCGTGGCAAAAACACCAAAAAATAATAATAACACCCCCTTTGTAGCCCTCCCGGTCCCTTCCCTCTGCTTCCCACCCCTCCTGACCCCACCCCAGAGGGGGCCACCACCTGGAATTTACTGTCCCTTGATATTTCTATACACTTTTACCACTGTCTAGTATTTTTCACATCTTGTTAGATAAACGGCAATTTACCATGCATTTGCCTTATATTACCTAATCAAAAAAAAAACTATTTTCATAAAGACTGAGGTAGATTTAAGTTTATTTACACGGAACAACGTCAATGACATATTAAAGTGAAAAACGCAAATGTCAGTCAGCATGGTCTCGTTTTGTTAACTACAGATATGAAACGTGTATGTGTCCGTGCGTGTCCGTGTGTGTGTGTGTGTGTGTGCGCACGCACACCCATAACCTGAAGAGGTGAAGGCGATGGGCCAGCCACCATTCAGAGTAATGGCCTCTGGGGAGTGGGCTGGGGGTTTCCCTTTTCTCCCCCTTTGCTCCCCTTATTGGCTTAAGTTATAAAATACAACTGCGTGCAATTACATTACATGTAATGATTCAAATAGCACAGAAGTTAGTCAGCTCTCCCCATCCAGCCACTCCCCTGAAGGAAGTAAAGTTGGTCTGGAATCTATTACTCTGGACTTTTCTCTACGCTTACAGCAGTCTAGGCAAATGTGTGCATGTGTGTGTGTGTATGTGTATGTACGAGTGTGTGTATATGTGTAGGTATCTGTGTAGGTATATGTGTGTGTACACGTATGAGTGTGCATGTGTGTGTGTGAGGCTCAGTAATAGCCTCTCAAAAGATACCAAGGTCCTGGGACTTCCCTCATGGTCCAGTGGAGTTAAGACTCCATGCTTCCAATGCAGGGGGAGTGGGTTTGATACCTTGTCGGGGAAATAAGCTCCCACAAGTCATGAGGCACGGCCCATAAAACAAAAAAGATATTCAGGTCCTATTCCCTGGAACCTGTACATGTTACTTTCTATAGCAAAGGAGACTTGCAGATGTGATTAAGTCAATGATCTTGAGATGGTAGAGATTATTCTGAATCATCCAGGTGGTCCTTAAATGTAATCATAAGGGTCCTTATAAAGGGGAGGCAAGAAAGTCAAAGAAGGAATTAGGACAATTGCAGATGGAACTGAGACAGGATGGGACCTGAGACCCTTTGCTGCAGTGCCGCGATCCTGGCACATGGACACACCTCTCCATGAGCAACAAAATACTAAGAAACTGTATAGGACTAAAAATAAATGTGTGCATGTGCATGCACAGTTGGGGCAAATTCTGGACCCAAAAGATACAAAGAGACCAAAAAAATCCCAACTGCCACTTTTGAAGAGTCTGGGGCAAAAACAGGGTGTCAGGAGCAAAAGCAGGGTACTGCGCATGCCCCCTGCACACAACACCACCTAAGGGGCGGGCAAAACACCTAAGCCACCCCCCTGGCCCGACCCCTGGACACACCCCTACCCTCACCCCATATAAGGAGCAAGCTTGCCCCCTCCTTGGGGAGCGAGCAAGCAAGGGAACCTGTTGTTTGTTCTCTCTCCCGGTGGCTGCAGCAGGGGCCCCAATAAGCCTTGCCTGAATTTCTTGTCTGGCCTCTAGTCAATTTCTATTGCTTGGGGAAGGCCAAGAACCCTGGTGTGTAACAGAACCAAGAGGGTGGAGTTATCTGAGGCAGGGGTCCCAAGCCAAGGAACATGGGCAGCCTCTGGAAGCTGAAAAAGACAAGGAAATGGATTCTTCCCCTAGAGCCTCCCAGAGGAACCAGCCTTGCCGACACCTTAACTTTGGCCTAGTGAAGCTGATTTCAAACTTCTGACTTCCAGAACTGTGAGAGAATATAACTGTGTTGCTTTAAGCTACCGAGTTTGTGGTAATTGGTTATAGCCACCACAAGAAACTAATACAGTATGAATGTACATATATTTTTCTTTGTCTTTTTATAAAAATGAGAACTCACTTTACACAATACCTTCACTTCATATATCATGAAAGTGGGTCTTCCCTGGTGGCGCAGTGGTTAAGAATCCACCTGCCAATGCAGAGGACATGGGTTTCAGCCCTAGTCTGGGAAGATCCCACAAGCAGCAGAGCAACTAAGCCCGTGAGCTACAACTACTGAGCCTGTGCTCTACAGCCCGCGAGCCACAACTACTGAGCCTGTGCTCTAGAGCCTGCGAGCCACAACTACTGAGCCCGCATGCCACAACTACTGAAGCCTGCGTGCCTAGCGCCCGTGCTCTGCAACAAGAGAAGCCACCGCAGTGAGAAGCCCGGGCACTGCAACGAAGAGTAGCCCCTGCTCCCCGCAACTAGAGAAAGCCCGCGCGCAGCAACAAAGACCCAACACAGCCAAAAATAAATAAATAAATAAATAAAACCTATTAAAAAAAATATATATATATATATATCATGCACATGACTTTTGATCCTAAATCTTTCTTTCAACAGCTACAAAACATTTCATATTGTGAACAGACCATGATTTTTCAACTAGTCCTCCACCAATAACCATTCAGATTGCTTCCAGCTTTGGGTCCTTAGAAAGATTGCTGGTAAACATCTTTGCCCTTGAATACAAACGTTATTTCTGTAGGATAGATGCATGAAAGTAAGACTGTGGGTCCAATGGTATGCACATTTTAAATTTCTAGTGTTTTATTTTATGTATTTTATGTATTTTCTGTTTCGGTTAATCACAACAAGCATATATTAACTTTATAATAAAGGATATATGCATAAAGTAAAAAAGGCACAGCCGCCGACCACTTTGCATCAAACATTGAGAGAGAAAGCCTGTTTGCTCTTACCCTGCAGAAGGAAACGGGCTGAGACTCCCCCACTTGGCCTGGACCATGCACAGGGCCAGAGTCTTGACTCACTGGCCTCCTGCAGTCCTAGATGCACCCTGGCCTTGTTCTGCAACCTTGGCCTGGTTGCTTAACTTCTCTGGGTTGTAACCCACTCTCTTCCCCCTTCTTCCTCTTGGTTCTGACAGACGCAGCCCCTTCTGGCACAGCTTATCTGAAACACCCACTAAAAGAGGGGAAAGTCTCTGTCCACCCCAGTGACTGTGTGTGGCCCAGGGCACTCGGCCTGGGGCGTGTGCCTGCCACTGTGCTCTGAATAACCGTCACATCTAGAGGACAACACACAGCAAAGGGCAAGGATCTTGGCTCTGTGTTCTAGGCTCCGGCAATGGCCTTGACCTGGGTGTTAGGAGACAGCCTTTGGCCCTGTACGTCCTCAGGCAAGTTGCTCCTTCTCTAAGTCTGTTTCCCTTCCTGTGAAATGGGGGTGTCAGTCATAGCCTTGGCGACCCCAAAGAACCCCTATGAGGATCAAATAAATAAATGCAGCCCCCGTTTCGAGCTGACCACTCTTTGAGAAAACACAGCACTGGGCACACTTGAGGATTCTCATCTATCAGAAGAGTCTAAGTATGGAGAATACTGGCATGGAAGACTTGCCAATAGAACCATAATTCACAGCTTACAAACAAAAGGATCTGGAAGAATGTTAGTGAGTCAGGATCTAATTCCAACCCGTGTTCTCTAGATCAAAGAGCTTAAGGGAAGTCCCCATGATACCACAGCAGGTCCAGGGCTGAGGGGAGAGGAGGACCAGAGTCTGAGGCCACTGTTTCCGGAAGTGGTGACATCATGGTCATTGTTAGCTTTCCTCCCGGGTTTCCTTAACCTGAGAGGACTTGGCAGCTCCTGGGACAACACGCTGCCGGGCACGTAAAGACAGACTTGGAACTTAGCCACACACTGGTCCAGAACATACCAATTGGGCATCAACGGGTTCTCCGTGCCCCTGAACATGACTCCGACATTGGTGGCGTGGTGCCGAGAGGAATAGAAGTCCGTGTAGTCGCCTGCGGGGGGAAAGGTCGGGAGATGCTGTCAGTGACCTGGATTCCGCAGGTCCGAGAAGGGCCAGTTCCGAGGCAGGGTCGGAGCGGGAGAACAAGGAGGGGTGGGAGGAAGGGGCCGGGAGAGCATGCCCAACATGCCACACAAATTCGCCTCACTAAAAATTCGTTTTGAGAACTCCCAGTTGAGAAACGAAAAAGAAACAAGGAGCCAAGACTTCCTGAAACAGACAATGGAATTTGCAAAAGAGTGGCGGACACCCCTCCCACCCGTGGGCTCCAGTCGCCAGGCCTTTGCTCAAGCTGTGCCTGCCCCTGAGCAGCCAGCTGCTCCGTGTGCATCCTGGTAAAGAGACTGGACTCACCTATGGTGGCCGGAAGATGCATTGTGGCGGAAGCCTGGGAGGTGAATGCACTGAAACACAGAACAAGGGGCTTCAAGGTCAAGCTTTGGTCATTCACAGGCTCAGCCTAGATCATGGCCCAAGTCCTGCTCACAATCTCCAGTGAGCACTTCCAGACTGGCCTGGGGCCACCCCAGGATGGGCATCCACCCACTAAAGACAAGTTGCCTCTCCCCTTCTATGTTCCACTCTAGACAATGGGCTAAATTACCCCTTGTTTGGAAACCCGGCAAGGACACAAGTGATGCTGAAGAGGAATGGCTGAGTGAACAAGGGAGTGGGCCGGTGGGCCAGGCATGGCCTGGACACCCCAGTCCAGGCAGAGAGGTAATCCCAGTCAGCCCAGAGCCCTCTCACCAAAATGCAGCCCAGGTCGGGGCTGGATGAGGCCAAGGCAGCCAACCCGTGACTCAGAATGTCCCTGACGACCACACCGTCCTCTTCCGACAAGCCAGGTCCCCTCCTCCCCACGCATCACGGTCCACGGGCTCCTCACCGCTTCCGAAGCTCCGTGTCATCTCTGAGCCTGGCTTGGCTGGCGGACAGCAGGTTCTGCAACAATCCCCTTGCCTCCTTCCAGGCAGCCTGACCCAGGCCCATGAAGCTGTTGAGAGCTGGCTAGGACCAAGATGCAGAGGAAGAAAGATCACACATGGGAAAGCCCCTTGGGCTACCCCTCCTACTGACAGGAGAGAGCCTGGCCAGCTTTCTGGGTCCCCTGTCACTTATCCCAGTTCATTCAAACTCTCAGGACTTTGGTTCTTAGTTCTGTCATCTGTTCATCGAGCTGGGGAGATGTGTCATCTTTCCTGATGGGGCTTCATCCCCTCATGGACTTGCAACTGGCAAAGCCTGGGAGCTCCTATCTGGGACAGCTGCCTGGTTAAGCTTGGCCCCGCCTGCAGTGAAGATGGCTGCGTTCCTCCAGGGGCGGCCTCTGGTCTGCAGGCGTACTGCAGTCTACACCAATCCCCTTCACATAAGTTAAGAAGAGGTTTCTGAGCCAGTGAAGTGCAGCAGAAAAAGCACCTGTGGATTCTCAAGGCCAGAGTTCCAACCCCAGCTCCAATCCTTGTAGCCATCTGACCTGGGAGAATTGTGTCCCGTTTCAGATTAGACCCTCATCCATCTAATGAGGATTCCATTCCTATGCCAGAGGGTCATCATGAGAATTGAACAAGAGATGTGTGTAAAACTCCTGACACATAGGAGGTACTCAATACATATCATCTCCCTTCCATGGAACGGGAGGGAGGATGCACACCAAAGCACTGGACCGTTTACAGGGAAGTAAATTCACGTCCATCACTCATGTACGTATCCTTCAGGCTGACTCCTAAAGTGGTGGCAACACAGAGGGCACTTGGGGCAAGCTGTCCATTCTTCCCAGGCTGGAATCAAACCCGGAGGGCAGGGCTCATGGCTCCGTCCCTCGGAGGGCCCAGCACCGGCCTGGAACAAGCAGAGACTCAACCAGCTTAAAATGAGGAAATGAACCAGTTATTGGAGGGCATCATCTCAGAGACAACTGGGGAGGGCCTAGGACTGCGGAGGGACTGACACTCTTTTTCTGGACGTGCAGGCTCAGCGGCCATGGCTCACAGGCCCAGCCGCTCCACGACATGTGGGATCTTCCCGGACCGGGGCACGAACCCGCGTCCCCTGCATTGTCAGGCGGACTCTCAACCACTGCGCCACTAGGGAAGCCCGGGACTGACACTCTTTTTCTGGACGTGCAGGCTCAGCGGCCATGGCTCACAGGCCCAGCCGCTCCACGACATGTGGGATCTTCCCGGACCGGGGCACGAACCCGCGTCCCCTGCATTGTCAGGCGGACTCTCAACCACTGCGCCACTAGGGAAGCCCGGGACTGACACTCTTCTCACCCAGGAACCCACCCTGCGCTGTCCCAAGGCTACCTCCTGCCAGCCTGTCTGTCTCACAGCCAGCCCCCAACCTTACCCAAGTAAAATCTCTGAGCCCTCAAGGCACTACCTCTATCAGAAACGGAAGGCAAAGGGCACTTTCTTAGTGGCATTTGCAACAAAGGCCACTGAGATCCAGGACAAGCCATGTCACAATGTCCTACCTGATCAAAGACATCCTGGTGTTGGGAGAGGACAGGCCCAGTGAAGAGGTGCTTAATGACACTGAGGTCTAGGATCTGGTCACCAATCGCCACGCCGATCCTTGGTCTTGGCTGGGAGGAAGGTGGCATGGTCAGCACTGGGCAAAGCCTCAGCCGGGCTTGGCTCACTTACCCAGCAAGTCTGTCTATTTACGAACCCATGGCTCTTGTCTTTACATGGCCCTCTATGGAGAGGGACTGAGGAACTGGATCCTTAGCACCGTACCCCAGCTCCCTTTGCCTCTCAGAGGGCTGAAATTGACCCTGTGATCTCTGTCCGGGAAGAACCTGGTGCCATGTCTGCCTCTAGGACAAGAGGGGAAAAGAATGTGTGTTTCCTGAATGGAAAATAAATCAAACACCCCTTGGAGTGGGTAACTTGAAAGAGGCCTAGTCCAAGCCCCTTATCCAGGCAAAGTCCCCAGCAAAGCTCCTCAGGTGTTGCTTAAATGCCTCTGGTGATGAAGAGCTCACCACCTCACCAGGCAACTGGATTATTTCTCAGGTTTAACCTAGGCCTTCCCTTGGCGGCAATTCCTCTGCACAGCAGAGCGTGTCCCAGGCACAGTGCTGAAGGCCAGGGGCTTGGACTAATGAGTAATGAGCTCTGTTACGGCTCAAACAGAGCAGAGTTCGGGTCACCAGGGAGCATGAAGCCAGACTACTCAGAGCATGCAGGAAAAGTTCCTTTCTGCACCATCAAATCCCAGCTTCAGCCCTGAGCGTGACAATGTCGCAAATATTTGGCAAAGCCTGACCTTTGTCCACATGGCCCTGAAATTTGCTCATCAACAAGGAACCTGAGAGCATGTCTGCAGACTCGACCTCCTAAAGCTCTGTCCTGAGCTGAGCTTCCAGCTCTCCTGAACCACCAGCTTTGCCATTTCAGTTCCAGGGAGTTTAGAGGTGGGGCTACTGGCTGGCCTTATCTCCAGTGGCTGCTCATTTAGGGGGCTGAGAGAAGATGGCTATCCCTCTGTGCACAGGGGTAGACCGGAGCCACACCCTCACCTAGCCCTGAGGCCCCGGGCAGACCCTGCCCATGAGGAAGCTGCCTGGAGAGGGTGGTCCTCATTCCCAGCTCCCTGGGCCTCATATCCCTGGGCAAAGAGCTGGGCCACCTGGACCCCAGTGGCTGCCCACTTAAGGGATATGCAGGCAGACCCCTGGGCCAATTCCCTGACCCTGGCCCCCACACAAAGCTGCAGGAAGGAGCCGAGGCCACTGAGCAACATCAGAGACGTAATCACAAGTGTGGCTGCCTGCCTCCTCGGCTGCAAGCAATGGCAAGAAGCTGCCCTTGTGTTCCAAACCCTGGCAATTGTGAAACCACATGTTGAATCTTTTAGACCTAGACGTGAGGACCTGAGAGAATGAGTCCCTCTACTTTAACTGTTGGGAGTTATTTTCTTCAGTGTTAGACTCCCAATCCCTGGGGTCCTGCCTACTCTGTCATTCACCATCTTATCATTTTGGACAAGTCCTTGGTCTTCTGAGGGCCTCAGGTTGCCATGTATAACCTGAGGGAGACAAATTAGTAAGAGATATCCTATGTCTAACTTTAAGAGAATGCGTGTGCATTGCCTCCGCTTTATAACATTTGGTCATATCCGATAGAATGTTGTCCAAAGGAAATCTTTACCCACCTCCCAGCTTGACAGAGGGAAAAGCATGGGGTTTGGGAGCTCACAGCTGTGGGGTGCAACCCCAAATCTGCCTCTTACTGGCTGTGAGACCTGGAGCAGGACTCTTAGCCTCTCTGAGCCTCAGTTTCCTCATCTGTAAAATGGGGACAGTAGCACAACAGCAAGTTTGTAGTGAGAATTCAATTAATTAACATCTGTAAATCTCTTATCACCAGACCAGACACAGAGCAGACATTCACTCAGACAAAAAAATTTATGGAGCATCTACTTCATCCCAGCAGTATACTAAGGCTGCAGAAGCACTGACGATAGAGGAGAGACGTGGTTCCCACCCTCCAGAAGCAAAAGGAAGCACACGGTGAGGTGACAGACGATAACTGTAGCTGGAGTTCAGTGAGGATGCTTAGGGGACAGCTCTCTCTGAGGAGGTGACATTTAAGCTGGGCCCAGAAGAGTGAGAAGAACTCAGGCATACATAGAGTAGGAAAAAAAAGAGTATTCCAGATAGAAAGAACAATACGTGCGAAGGTCCTGAGGCAGGAAACTGCTCTTAGAAAGTTCCAGAAACTGGGACTTCCGTGGTGGTCCAGCAGTTAAGACTCTGTGCCTCCAATGCAGGGGGCCTGGGTTCGATCCCTGGTTGAGGAACTAGATTCCACATGCTGCAACTAAGAGTTTGCTGCAACTAAAAGATCCCCAGTGCTGCAACTAAGACCCAGCGCAGCCAAAGTAAATAAATAAATATTTTTAAAAAAGAATGTTTCAGAAACTGAAAGGCAGCCAGTGTGGCTAGAGAGAACAGAGGGTCTGGAGGCAGAGGCAGGGCTGGAACCATGGGGACTTGAGCACCTTGGCCGTCAGCTCCAGATTACTGCAGCATCTGTTTCTCAGAAGCCACGGTCCCTGTCTTCACAGAGAGAGCCAGGGTCTGCTCTAGTCCATGAGCAATCCAAGATGGAGGGAGGGTGTCCCGTGTGCCTTTGATCCCCAACTCCCAGCCCAGAATCTGGCCCAGAGTTGGGGTTCATAAGCACTTACTGAATAAAAGAATGACCAAAATGAAAGCCGGATTAATTCACTATTGTTCCACCCAAATTATGCACGGCTGGCCACTGGCATGGAGGAGAGGGAGGCTGTGCCTCGGCGACCAGGTCAGCCTGGAGAGGCAGCCACCACCTTTGGAATGTCCAGTGCCTGCAGCCATAGCTTCAGACACAGCCTGTTCCACTTGAAGGCCCTCAGCCTTCTGCAATGCCCAGGGGGCCCACCCCCAACCCCCAGCACTCTTTTCAGAGGGCAGTGAACCTCCCTAGTGGCTGTCCTTGCACATTCTAATGTGGAACAGCTGGGGCATGGAGTCTGAAAGTCACTAGCCATACCCTAAGGGGCATTCATTCCAGAATCTTCTGGGAGAGCAAGTCAGAGCACCGCCCCCCCCCCCCAAAGGCTTCTGCCTAATGGATTTGTGGAGTAAAGATTGAGGACACACAGCTGAGGACAAAGTGTCAGAGGAGTGCAGGGGAGGGTTCGCCAGCAGAGTGCACTTGGCTAACACAGGTTAAGGTTTAACATGCCTCTTATTTGTACTTGCGGCCCTCCAGGGGACTGAGTGTTACCTTTTTGCATCCTTGCAACAACTGGCCAGGCCAGGCAGTTGTGAAACCACATGTTGAATCTTCTAGACCTAGGCATTTTTTGCCATGGGGGCAGGGAACCCAGTTTCCAGGAAGGGGCTAACTGACAGGAACTCCATTTAGCAAACGGTTCCCGAACACTTGGGCGCAAGCAGATTCTGGGCTTCTATGAATCAGGAGTTTACCTTTAAAGTTGGGAGCAGAAAGCTAAGCCCAAAATACCATGAATAAATCCAGGGGAATCTGCTTTCCCCACCCAGGGACCTTCTTATATATTTGTTGATAAACCCCCAGTTTTCAAAGATTTCTTTCTGCCAATCAGACTACACTTACTAAGTGAAATTTCATTTCTCTGCCCAAAAGGGCTTCTTCTGATCAGCAAGGATATGCCAGGGAGCCCAGGGAGCTGAAAGAAGGCCAGCTGGAAGTAAAGAAACGTAACCTCTTAGATCCCAGGCCTCTACTGCCAGCAAAGGCGATCATCCCTCCGAGCTACTGAAAATACCGGGTCAGTTAATGTTTCCCGAGTTCTAGGGTTAGAGGCTAACCTGGGAGAAAACAACCGGTTACAACGTGGTGCCCTGGGGGAAGACAACAAAGCCAAATGACTTCGGAGTAGGCAGTATGATTGTGCTTCAACTCCTCTGTAATAATAAGAGAACTTGCTCTGCCTACCTGAAAGGGAGACTCATACGTATCGTTTCATTTTGCGTTTAATTCTCACACAAACCTGCAGAAACTGAGGCTGAGAATTTCAATAACTTGCACATCTAGAAAGTTACCAGGAGGGATCTGAACCCACAAGTACTCTCCATGATCGGCCCCTCCAAAGAAAAAAGGCCCCTGCCCCCACCCCACCTCCCATCGCACTCCCCAGGGAGGAGAATGCGAGGCACCGCTCGTTAGGCCCCAAATGACACCGGCGGTCTTCGCGAGAGGCGTCTAGCAGGGAAACGACAGGCCCGATGTCCTGCTCCGTCGGGTGCTGGCGGAGGTGGCAGGGCTGGGCTGAGGCCAGGGGCGGAGCAGGAAGGCGGCGTGGGGGTCCCGGGCGGAGGGGAAGCCCTCCCTCCCCGCGCCCGGAAACCGAGCGCTGCAGCTCACGTCGCCTTTGGTGGAGAAGACGCCGTAGGGCAGGTTGTGGATGGGGAAGTCGGAATCCTCGGCCACTGGGACGAAAGACATGCTGGTGGGCACGGAGCAGGGCGGCGGGCTGCGGGCTGCGCGCGGCCAGCAGGACTGGATTCGCCGAGGTGGTCAGGCAGGGTCGCGCCCCCTGCGGGCTCCGCCCCTTCAGGCCCGTCCCTCCAGAGCTGACGCTGTGACACGATAGGACCCGGCCCGCCCCCTCCGAGGGCTCCGCCCCTCCTTGAGCCCCCGCCCACCAAGAGACCGCCCTCGAGCCCCGCCCACCAAAAGACCGCCCCTCCACTAGGCCTGTTCCTCCGCAAACTCCACCCCCGCACAATCCCTCCTCTCCCTGTCACTCCAGCTTCGCAAGCTCCACCCCCGCACAGTCTTTCCGGGCTCTCCTGCTACAGTTTTGACCCTTCGCAAGCAGCCCCGCCTCCTCTTTGAAGGTCCTCGTTCCGGAGTCCACCTCCCGGGAGACCTCTGTCCAGCTGCCAGACCCAGGGGCCCTGGTCCTACCGAGAGCGATCCCCAGCTTGGCGTTTAAGGCTCTGCCCCTGGTGACTTCAGCCTCGTTTTCCCCCGGCTGCGTGGCCCGCTCTTCTGCTCAACAGAAGTCTTGTTGGGTGTCCAGGACACAGCAGACCCTTTGACTCCAGACGCTGCCTCCTGGGCTGGTACAATGCTTCCAGTCTCGTCCTTTCTGCCTTCATAAACCATGCTAATCTGTCAGCTATGGCATTTCCACTTTATCGGGGAAAAGAACAGTCGTGCCTGTTTGGAAGGCTTACATTAATGAGATTAAGATTCTAGAAAATATAACTCACCTGTTTATTTCATATTCTAGTGTTGAAATGACACTGACAAGATGTTTGACCTTGGACAAGTTACTTAACCCCTTTCTGCCTCAGCTTTCTTCTCTGTATGACGTTAATGATCATGGTTTCTACTCCACAGAGTTGATAGGAGAATTGAATTAATTGTGGAGCATTTGTGCCTGGCATAAAGAAACTATTTGTGTGTAAAGATTGAAAGGGGAGACTGAGCAAAAAAATAGAGAGAAAAGAAAGAGAGGGAAAGGGAGTGAGGGAGAAAAAAATGAAGGAAGGGAGGGAGAGAAGGAGAACAAATTTACACCTTAATCCTCTTCGCAATGCTGGTGACTAACAGCAAAAAGGATGAAGATTTGAGATCCACCTCTGACAGCACCAAAGTGTTTAGCTTTAGGCAAGTTAAACTCTCCAATCATCCGGTTCCTCATCTGTAAAACACACATAATAACAATACCTACTCCAGGATTTCTGTGATGGTCAAATAATGCCTGGCACAGAGTTAGTTATCAATTAACTACTTTTTTACCCCCAGGGACATCCAACCAGAAAGTTAGCCATTTCTTTGTGTCTGGGTTTTGCTTTTCTTTTGCTTTTCTTTTTGAAGAAGACAATCAAAAAAGGAGAGAACAGGGCTTCCCTGGTGGCGCAGTGGTTGAGAGTCCGCCTGCAGATGCGGGGGACACGGGTTCGTGCCCTGGTCCGGGAGGATCCCACATGCCGCGGAAAGGCTGGGCCCGTGAGCCATGGCCGCTGGGCCTGCGTGTCCGGAGCCTGTGCTCCGCGACGGGAGAGGCCACAGCAGTGAGAGGCCCGCGTACTGCAAAAAAAAAAAAAAAAAAAAAAGGAGAGAACACAGCTATAAAGGTGAAGTGGTCAGCACTGACTGAAAATACATTTATAATAGAAATGCAATTTCTTAGAAACCTAACAAAATTATTTCTTTAAGTGGGTTAAAATTAAAGTATAGGCTACACAATACTCATCAATACACAAACCAGTATTTGCAACACTGACTTGATTAATTTGCTTGGGAATTCTTACGACAGTAGAGTCCAAGTTAAAGAATTAATGGATACACAAGCAGAGCTGTCTGAAAATAAATTTGAAAACCAATTTAAGCCAAAATCCTAGAAATTATTTTTAAAGGTGGCAGACTCATTCTAAGGTTTGTAAATATAACAGTTTCCCTTCAAAAACATTTCATAATGAATAATAATGATAGATGGAAAGACCTAAAAGTAAACAAGAAGTTGCACCTCCTTTGCCTGCAATGTCTTGCCCATATCTCCTCTCATCCACTATCCTGCTCCCTAAATCAGGTTCAGTCATCTTCATTCTTCAAACACATTTGTCAACAGCCAGTCCCAAGTCTCCCAGCTGTTCCTGTCTTCCTTCCTCTGTCCTCACCTCTAAAACAATGCTGCCTTTTCAACAAGATCAGCAGTGAAGTGTGTACCAAAGAGCTTGTAGTTAGAATCAAGTATTAAAACTGTGGGTGACTGGGACTTCCCTGATGGCGCAGTGGTTAAGAATCCACCTGCCAATGCAGGGGACATGGGTTCGAGCCCTGGTCCGGGAAGATCCCACATGCCGCGGAGCAACTAAGCCTGTGTGCCACAACTACTGAGCCCGTGTGCTGCAACTACTAAAGCCCAAGCGCCTAGAGCAGGTGCTCCGCAACGAGAAGCCACTGCAATGATAAGCCAGTGCACCACAATGAAGACCCAATGCAGCCAAAATTTAATAAAATTTTTTTAAAAACTAAAAAAAAAATACATACACACAACTCTGCAGAGTTAGGGAGGCTGCCCTGCAGTTTGGCTTGGAGGGAGGAGAGGCTGGGTTGGTGGCATCATGTGAGATAAGAGGGCCTGAAACCAGAAGGCCTGAGATGAGGGGGTATTACAAGTAGGGCTGGCTGCTGAAC
>NW_006771642.1:491300-498072 GCF_000442215.2 Lipotes vexillifer
ACCTCCTCCCTAGGCCCAGATGGTTGCAGCTGACCAGTGGTCACCCTGCAAGGGGCTCCCTCTTGCTCAACCTGTTCTCGGCTCTCATCCCCTGCCCCGAGTGTCTGTGCCAAGGGTAGACCTCAGTTTTGGTTAAGTCTGCCCTGGAGGGGGCGGGGGATGAAGGGCAGTCTCTGGCAGTGGTAGATGTTCTGACTCATTCTGGCAGGTTCCAGAAAGGGGAAAAGAAACAGGACAGGGTCCCAACTCTTGTTCTGTGGCCTTATTATAATAAGAAGCCTTCTGAAATGGAGCAGGACCCTATGGTCTATGCCCCCCATGTCCTCTGCCTGCCTTTTGTCTGTGGAAAAACTTTAGCCAAAGGATAAGTTTAATCAGAGAAGTGAGAAAATGCAGAAGCAAAGAAAACAATAATAGTTTAGTCAGTAAGCAAAGTCAAGGACCTTTAGTTTCTCCTCAAGGGCTACAGATAATATTCTGAGCCATATCCTGTGAACTGTCTTGTAGGTACAGTAACCCGCCCCAGGTGGAGAAGTTAACCACATGATGACCAGACTGTAGCCATGACATGAGCTGCCACAATGCAGAGAACTGGCCTCAAAGAAATGGAAACCAACCCTGGAACTAAAGAAATGGAAACCAACCCTGGAACTGAAGATTAACTGTACCTAAAACAATTAAGATGACGCTGATCAGACCACCAATGACCAAGTTCAAGATGACTGTCAGAGCTGACTGTGCTGTTTCTGCATGTAGCCCCCTGTCTCCATCTATAAAAGCTCTTGCCCCCGATTGTCAGTGGGGGGAGTCAGCCTTCGGACAGGAGTCCACCCTCCCCCCGGCCCCTCAGTTGCCAGCATCCAAAATAAAGCAAACTTTCCACCAACCTTGCCTCTTTATTGGCTTTTGAGCAGCGAGCAGCTGGACCCCACTTTCGGTTACTCTTCCAGGCAGCACCTAATACCTACTGAATTCTAGTGACTCTTTAGTTGCAGGGCAATGAACTATTTACTTGTTCTGTACTGGCCCTGCCCCTCCCCTTAGAGACAGGAACTGTCTTTCTTATTCTTTGTGTAGCTTTGTCAACGCCCAGCAAAACACCTGGCACAGAATAGGTACTCCATAAATACTTAAGTAATAAAAAGAAACTGCTGACTAAAGGCAATTAATCAATACCAGTGAGCCTCCTCCCCTGCCCCCACCCCATCCAGGCCCTGGGCATACTGCACAGCAGCTTCCTTATTTTCTGAGCATGGGCTGTATGAGCAATGGGCCAGGAGCTTCCCCTGAATACTCACCAGCTAATGAAAGCCTAGATGATAAAAACCATGTAAAGAGAAAACTTTTGGGGGGAAGGGTGTGGGGCTGATGTGTGTATGGGAAGGGGTGTGGGCATGAGACAGTTGAAGGGGGAGGAAGATTTTGTAGTTTTAAAATAGACTTGCAAACCCACTAATTATATATAGTGTCTGAAGACACCAAAGCTGTTCTCTATTTGGAAAAAAACATTTGAAGTAACTTGCAAATACACTATATTTTTTCTTTCTCCTCTTTTGGGAGGGAGTGTGTTGAGCATGTACATTACAACAATTAAAACAAGAGTTTTCCTTAAAACAAGAGTTTTAAGGAAAAAATATTGCCTGTAATCCCACCATCCTACAGTTTTCACATTTTCATGTTATTTGCTCGTTCCATTTGTTATGCACATAATTTTTCCATCTTTGTGAACTTTACAGAGAGGCAATTTTTCAGTCTTTCCTTACATTTTTCTCCTGAACATGTTTCCTTGTGGCCAAATAGGCTTCATTATTATCATTTTCATCAGCTGAAGAAACTGCAATGTTTGGGATTGTAATAATAATGGAGCCATGAGATCTGCGTGCACAAAATGTTTTCCTTTTCCTACACTTTTGCTGGAGGGTAAATTCCTGGGTCGACGGGTATGGGTGCTTTCAGGACCGGAAGTGAGTTTGGGCACCTCCATCATGAAGGGCTGGTTTGAGCCTCTGTAGCACCAAATTCAGGACCTCCCTCGGATGCTAAAATGTAGCCCACAAGAGGCTCCAACAGCTGCACTGCTGGCCTCGTTCACATAAGCATGCCCCTGACTCCCTTACAAGAGAACTGGAAAGGGCTTTCTGAATCTAGTGTGCAGATGTCTTACAAGGGCTCCGAGAGGCTGGCAACCGCCATTCAGATAAGCAGGAAGTGGACTCTGCCTGCACTGGGAGAAGGAGGGTGGCCTTTTTGGGCAACCCTAAGGAATCCATCCATTCCCTTCTCCCCACCCTACAAATTTCACTTGCACTTGAATTACTTGAGTCCAGTTGCAAGGTCCTCTAAAAGTTGAACTCCTTGGAGAGAACAGAATGTCACTCATGTTTGCACATGAGACACATCCCTCTGATGCTAAAGTGTATGGTATACATGCCAAACACATGGTGTCCCCTCTAAAACGTGTACAATAAGCATTTCTGAGCCTGAGCCTTAAGAAGAGAAGACATTTGCTTCATTGAAGAGCTCAGTCTCTATCATAGCTCCCTCTTTTTGTTTTTGTTTTTTGTTTGTTTTTTCCTCTTTTTCTTGATAATTCTGAAGCGGAGCCAAATGAACCAGCTCAATCAGGGCTGGTTTTTTGCAAGACAAATTTTCTTCTTCCTGCCCTCTTTTATTCTGTCTTTAGTCTGCTTTAATTGTTTCAGGTACTATTGTATCCATGTTTTGATGGAATACTAGCTCAAAGCCATTTTGGATTTAAGCAGGATCTGAAAGACCCATAAATAAGCAGCACGTTAAGTAGAGAGAATATCATTGACAATTGACTTGATAATAATGTGTACCATACAAGGAGCTTTCGTTTATTGTTATCAAAGCACATGCAACTTTTCAGATCCTCCTTCTCTGTGATTTCAACAAGATACTTATAACTTTGTTTTTTTGTATGAATACTTATTGAAGAGTTTTCCCATCCAAATTTTTCCTTTTCCCATCTGAATTTTCAGGGTCTTTTTGAGCTTTAGCTGTGGGTCACATCCTGTACCCAAAAATGCAGAGAAATTTCAACATTTAACCTGTACTCTGTATCCAACCTGTTTGGCATAGTTGCAGAGACAATTCTCAGTGCCTCTCTCCCCAAACATTGCTTTCCTGTCAACAATAACTGCCCGCTGAAATATGTCTCTCATAAACATCTCTGTTCCTTCCTTTCTAAGAAACCCCAGGAATATAGCACTAAGTTTAGACCTGCTTCTCTCTTACCTAAGATTTTCAGATCAAGAGCTCTAGTCCTAGGCTTCCCTGGTGGCGCAGTGGTTGAGAGTCCGCCTGCCGATGCATGGGACACAGGTTCGTGCCCCGGTCCGGGAAGATCCCACATGCCGCGGAGTGGCTGGGCCTGCGCGCCACGGACGCTGAGCCTGCGCGTCTGGAGCCTGTGCTCCGCAACGGGAGAGGCCACAGCAGTGAGAGGCCCGCATACCGCAAAAAGAATAAATTTAAAAAATTTAAATTAAAAAAAAATTTAATTATTTTTGGCCGCCTTGGGTCTTACTGCGCGCAGGCTTTCTCTAGTTGCTGTGAGCGGGGGCTACTCTTCGTTGCGGTGCGCGGTCTTCTCATTGCAGTGGCTTCTCTTGTGGAGCATGGCCTCTAGGCGCGCCGGCTTCTGTAGTCGTGGCTCATGGGCTCTACAGCGCAGGCTCAGTAGCTATGGCGCACGGGCTTAGTTGCTCCGCGGCATGTAGGATTTTCCTGGACCA
The DNA here is from genome assembly GCF_000442215.2 of Lipotes vexillifer. Taxonomy (NCBI): domain Eukaryota; kingdom Metazoa; phylum Chordata; class Mammalia; order Artiodactyla; family Lipotidae; genus Lipotes; species Lipotes vexillifer. Next base: position 495,059 of record NW_006771642.1, read on the forward strand.
GGGCTCGAACCCGTGTCCCCTGTATTGGCAGACAGATTCTTAACCAATGCGCCACCAGGGAAGTCCCTTAAATTTAAAAAGCCACGTATAAACTAGTGGTTACTCTACTAGACAGTACATCTATAGACTCTGCTGTATGCAATGGTGTCCCATGGCCCTGAAATTTAATGTGACTTTTTTTTTTTTAAGGTGAAAGGTTTGCTATGCTACCTAAAAGTAGACCAAACCAGAGAGCCAGAAGAAGCAGTCCCAGGCATCTCCTGCAGGGGCCTCTACAGAGTTGTCTGAACCTACCAACAGAGAACAGCCACTTTCCTTGTCTTTTTAACTAACAGACTTTATTTTTTACAGCAGTATTGGGTTCACAGAAAAATTAAGCAGAAAGTACAAAGAGTTCTCATACACACCCCTGCCCTGACAGTTTCCTCTATTATTAACATCTTGGATTTGTATGGTACATTTGTCATCATTGATAAACAAGTATTGATACAATATTATTAACTAAAGTCCAAGGTCTACCTTAGGGTTTTTTTTTTTTTTTTGGCTGTGCCTCATGGCTTGTGGGATCTGACTTCCCCAATCAGGGATCGATCCTGGGCCCCTGGCTATGAAAGCACCCAGTCCTAACCACTGGACCACCAGGGAATTCCCAGGGTTCTGCTTTTTGTGTTGTACAGTTCTGAGTTTGGACAAATGCATACTGTTATGTATACACCATTACAGTGTCATGTAGACTGTTTCACTCCCTTAAAATTCCCTGTGCTTCACCTATTTATTCCTTCCTTCCTCTACCTGAACCCATAGCCACCACTCTTTACTGTCTCTATAGTTTTGCGTTTTCCAGAATGTCATATAGTAGCAAGCCTTTTCAGACAGCTTATTTCTCTGAGCAATATATTTAAAGTTCCTCCATGTTCTTTTGTGCCTCGATGGCCCATTTCTTTTTATTGCTGAACACTGTTCCATTATACAGATATACCACAGTTGACTGGTACATCTGAAGGACATCTTCGTTGCTTCCAATTTGGGGCAATTATGGATAAAACTTCTAAAAACATTTGGGTACAGATTTCTGAGTGGACACAGTTTTCAATTCATTTGACAAATACCTAGGAGTGCAACTGCTAGGTTGTAAGACTGATTAGCTTTAAGAAACTGCCAAACTTTCTTCTGTCCCATGTTGCATTCCCATCACCAACAAATGAGAGTTCCTGTTGCTCCACATCCTCAACAGCATTTGGTGTTGTTTTGGATTTTAGCTATTCTAATAGGTATGTAGTGCTATCTCATTTTAATTTGCAATTCTCCAATGACATATTATGTTGACCGTCTCTTCATTCGCTTATTTGCCCTCTGTATATCTTCTTTGATGAGGTGTCTTGATATTCTGACCACTTTTTAATTGGGTTGTTTTCATAGAGTTAAGAGTTATTTTTATACTTAGAAATCTTTTATGTTTTGCTACTATTTTCTCCCAGTCTGTGGCTTGTCTTTTTGTTCTCTTAACAATGTCTTTTGCAGAACAATTTTTAATTGTAAAAAAGTCCAACTTAAAATTTTTTTTCATGAATCATGGTTTTGGTGTTTTATCTGGAAACACCATTGAACAACTAACCATCTACATTAGAAATGGTCAGCCATACTAGTAAGCTGAGTTACTTAGAACTAAAGTCGCAATTAAGCAATTTGTGTAATTATCTTTAAAAAGGATTACCTCTTTTGACTCATTTACCTGTATTTTGAACTTTTCCCTAAATATTCAATAAAAGTTTTTAAGAATAAACCATGTGCATGGAGAAAAAAAAATAACAACAAATCATTGCCCAAACTCCCGATTTTAACATGTGGTCATAAAAAAGGTTCATAATTATGACTTTGGACTTCAGGTACAGGAAATTGGATTAATCATAATTCTTGGTTCATAAGACTCTCAGCATTGGCTCACACATAGCCGGCTTTTAGTTATGTCTAAAAAAGTCAAGGCCTTGATCATATGGTACCACGTGCTTGGCCTCTTCCCATCTAAGGATATCATACTGAATTTTGTCATCAGTACCCTGCCTTCTCTTCATATAAATTCCATCTATGTGACTTGCAAAAAGGTGTATTTTGGCTATCTGGTACTTCTATTTTGTTGTCTCTAGGGATCTCTAGTTCTGATCACTATATTTCTATTCCATTGTAAGAATATATCACATTTTATTTACCCATCATTCTTCAGTGGGGACTTGAGTGGTTTCTGGATTTTTGCTTTCTGTAAACAATGCTATGAAAATTCCTATATGTCTCCTGTTACACCTATGTGCAAGTTTGTCTTGGGTATACACTTAGGAGTAAAATTTCTGGATTACAGGATGTTTGAAAGTCCAACTTTAAAAGGTATTAATTACCAAAGCATTTGAAGGATTGAACCACTTTTGGTTAGTATCAGGAAACTTTAAGAGATTATGTGGAATCACTCCAACACTAGATACTGCCAGACTTTTAAATTTTTGCCAATTGAATGAGTATAAAATAGTATTTCACTGTGGTCTTGATTTGCACTGTAACTTCTCCTGGTTTGAAACTTGGCTTTTCCCTTTCTTTGAAGATAACTTAAGTTATTTTTGGTTTAAAATGCCTCATTTTAATAGACAAATTCATCAATAATACTTTCAGTTAATGCTTTGTGTCTTAAACAGTCCTTCTGTATCCCAAGGTCTAAGCAGTAAATCATCTTTTTTAAAAGAGTTTAAAAATTTTGTTTTACATTTAAGACATTAACTTTTTTCCCCTATGGTATGACATAGGGATCAATTTTAACCTTTTTTCACATTGATAACCAGTTGTGCTCTCAGTATCTAATAGTCTCCTTTCCCCAGTGTGTTGTCCCATCACTCTTATACCAAGTTCAGCTCATGCATGGCTTTTTCTGGGCATTTTGGTCTAATCTACTGGGATTCTGTAGAGCCCTTAGCTAATACCACACTATTTTAATTAACATGGCTTCACAGTGAGTCTTAACATCAGCAGGA
>NW_006771642.1:498082-518687 GCF_000442215.2 Lipotes vexillifer
AAAATGCCCACCTCCCTGCCCCTTCCTTTCTGAAATGTCCTAGCCTTTTGCTGTCCTTTATCTTTTACTTTAGAATCACTTTAATAAGTTCCAGGAGAAAACTTGGTGGGATTTTTGATAGGAATTGCTTTGAATCTATAGGTCTATTTGGGTTCAAATGACATCTTCATGATATTGTCTGCCTAGCCACGAACATGTCTATTTTTTGAGGTCTTAGTTATCTCTTAATGTTTAAGAATTTTTTCTTAAAGAGGTCTTCAACATACATTGTTAATTTCCTAGGTACTTGGTATTGTAAAAGATGTCCTCCAGTTTTCTAGTTGTTTCTGCTATAAAGAAATGCAACTGCCTTCTGAAAATTAATGTCATACCTACCACCTAACAAAACCCTGTATTTCTGGTACTTTCTCTTTAGATTTATTTGGGCTTTCTAAAAAAACAAACACGTAAAGTACAAATAATGAGTTTACTACTTTCTATTTCTTATAAAATTGGCTAGGATCTCTGACACGATTTTTAATATAAGCACTGATAGTGGAAAACCAGCCCTTTGTTTCTGACTTTAAAGGGAAATGAATTTTCCTCTTTTTGGAAGATGCTTGTCTTTTGTTTATTTGGTTTTACATAAAAACTATCACTTTAAGGAAATTCCTTTTTAGTCCTAATTTATCAAGGGTTTTTATCATGAATGGGTATTAAATTCTAATCAACACTTTAACTGGATCTATTGAGATAGTCATAATGGTTTTCTCTTATTTACAGATTTCAATGCTAAGCCATCATTACATATGACATATGAAGGTAGAATATACATATTAAGATAGAGTATACAAGTAGTAAGCAAACAAATGTAAACATAGACATTTGTATTGTAAAATACTATTTTAATCTGTTTTACATATTTCAAGTTTTAAAAAGGTTGGCAGCCAGGTAAGTTTGAAACCACAGGACAAATGGTCTTTTGGAGGTCCTTCTATTTCACAATTCTCCAACTGCCGTGTTTGAGTTATGCTGTTTCTGTTTCTCTAATCCTACCAAAACAAAGCTTCTACTAGATGCTAATTCAGTGTGACAGAGATCAGAACAGAGAATCAGACAAGAGCTAGAAAATATGACATGTTCGACTCACAGGAATGTAAGATCACAGTTTGTCATCCTAAGATTACTCACAAACAGATGTGAGTTCATCTCACAAAATTAAGTAAAGTAGAAAACTGAAGGACCAAAGTCAAAATGAGCTACCAGAAAGAATAAGAGAAAAAGTAATACAAGGGAACATTATGGTTTTCCTTTTTATTTAATCAAAGACTGGTAGATAAACATAAATACAGCACAATTACTTCAGATCATTCTTCATATTGTATACACACAGACCAATGAACATAATCTGAAAGAAACCTGCAGTCAGCAATGAAATGCATACAGCTTTTCCTTCCCTTGCTCAAAAAAATTTAAAAACACACAAACTTAGAATCTCATCAGCACACACTCTCCTGTGACAAATGATTCAGACATAAATAGTGGGTGCAAAGAAACTATATGCTAACATATGTATAACCTTTGTTAATGAAAAACAGAAGCAGCCATAATGATTAAGATACATTCAGTTACTGATAACTAGTTGTGCCCTAAAGGGCATTTATCAAAAGAGAAATCGTGCTGCAGAGAAAAGCTATATATACATACACAATGAGAAAATAAACTGCAAGATTAACGCATGCATGTTTAATACTGGAAAAATCACAGCCCTCCAACATTTCTCCACATTTGTTATAAAAGCCCTCTGCACTCAACTAAAATTAAAATGATCTTAAAAGGATAATACTTGTAAAGTTTACTTAAGTCTTTTCAGCCACAGAAACTGCAATGTAAATAAATGTTCAGAGTCATTTTCAAAACAAAAACAAAAATCTATTCTTCTGATGACATGCATGATTAAAAGGTCTATGCAAGATACATTGCTCTACATTCCCAATGACTAGGAAAAAAACCCTCAAGTCAATTTTTAGTTTGCAGATGGTCAAAGGATTTTGTATTCCAGGAGTTCAAATCTTCTGGATCTTTTCACCAACAACTACTGGATTTTCTTTTCTGATTTTCTCAGCAGCATCAGCTTTGTAATTGTAAGAACAATTGTGTACATCTGAGTAACGGTGTACACCACAGTAAACATTTCCACACCGACATTCAAACCCTGAAAATGGATTAATACACATACGTGAGTTGAATGGAAGGTCTAAAAATATTAAACTCTCTCTAGCATAATTAATGTTAAAAAGATCATATATTTAGGGCAGCAATGTAAAGAATCATTCCAAACAAGCAGTTTCACAACCTAGTAACATTCTCAAAATCCATAGCTGATAGCTTCATTTCTTTTTTCTACTTACAAATACAAATACAGGTTTGTATCAGCAGACCAAGTCATAACCACTTCTCTGAGCTCAAGTTTTCACCTGTGACACAATTGCTTCCTATCAAAAACAGGGTTGCTAAATTGAAACACTCCTCAAATACTACAATGTGAAAAAATAAGCATACTGTCAGAAGGCAATCTTAAGATTTAATTAAGGAAGAGGAAATGAAACTTTTGACAGAACTGTTGACAAATAGCGTAGGGCTTCCCTGGTGGCGCAGTGGTTGGGGGTCCGCCTGCTGATGCAGGGGACACGGGTTTGTGCCCCGGTCCGGGAGGATCCCACGTGCCGCGGAGCGGCTGGGCCCGTGAGCCATGGCCGCTGAGCCTGCGCGTCCGGAGCCTGTGCTCCGCAACGGGAGAGGCCACAGCAGTGAGAGGCCAGCATACTGCAAAAAAAACAAAAAAAAAAAAACAAAAAAAAAACAAATAGCGTAGTATATTAGCTTTCCTTGGCTAACCTCCAATGGAGAGGTGAACTGTAATCTGGCTGAGTGATTTAGAGCATGAGATGTTACGGTTGCCTAAGCTTGAATCTATTTACTAACACAGGCAAATTACTTAGCCTCTCTGACCCTTAGCTTCTGCATCTCTAACTTTGGAATCGGTTACAGTAAGAATTAAATGAGGAAGTATTAAGTGCCTAACATATAGTAAACATGCAATAAATGCTACTGATTTTAGGGAAATGCCCCAAAAATTGAAGCCAAAACAGAGAAATAAGCAGTGTGGATAGTCTTTAAATAAAACCAGTCCTGCACCTCCAAATTAGGATTTTATGGTATGATGGAATTACTGGAAATGGAAGATAGGAATCAAAATTTTAAACATTGACATTTGATGTAAACTTCCTTTACCAAATTTTTTTAAACTTCAAAAAGATACTCTGTAACTTCATAATTTTCTTTTATTTTTAAAATTTTATTATTATTTTTTTGGCTGTACCACACGGCTTGTGGGATCTTAGTTCCCTGACAAGGGACTGAACCTGGGCCCTCGACAGTGAAAGTGTGGAATCTTAACGACTGGACCGCCAAGGAATTCTCCTATAACTTCATAATAATGAATGAAAAATGGAGCCAAGAATAATACTAGACTGACAAGACAGAAATTACTAAGTCGCAGCCTTCTTTCTAATCGTGAAGTCGAAGTTTCTGAGGTTTAGAAAGACAGTATTTGATGCTAAATATGTACACTTTAAAATGCGTTACTTGTTCACGTCTGTACTCTTTAAATAAATACATTTGCCAAGGCATGGGCCAGTCTTAAACATCTCTGATATCAGACTGTAAATCTCCTTTCCTCTTTATCTACACCTTAGCCAGATAAACCTTCCTAAAACATAATTTACTCAAAATCTTATCTTGGGCTTCCCTGGTGGCACAGTGGTTAAGAATCCACCTGTCAATGCAGGGGACACGGGTTTGAGCCCTGGTCTGGGAAGATCCCACAAACTGCGGAGCAACTAAGCCCATGCACCACAACTACTGAGCCCATGTGCCACAACTACTGAAACCCGCGCACCTAGAGCCCATGCTCTGCAAAAGAGAAACCACCACAATGAGAAGCTCATGCACCGCAATGAAGAATAGCCCCGGCTCGCTGTTACTAGAGAGAAAGCCCATGCACAGCAACAAAGACCCAACGCAGCCAAAAATAAATAAAAAAAAAAAAACAACTTATCTCCTCTTAAGCCAATTTCTTAGAGTATTCAGCACAATGTCTGGCATATAGTAAACAATAAATGGTAACTATTTATAGCTGCAACTGTTCCCCATCAATTAACCACAGTACACATCATTAGCCTTATCTCTATGGTGGTATCTAACCCCCTTCTTCATATATTTTGTGCTACAATCCCCTTTTACAGTCCCCTAAACATGCCCTACCCTTTCTGTGAGCTTTTGTTCAAGGTATTTTTTCTTTTGCCTGAAATGCTCCCATTTCCATCATTTATTAAGTCCTACTCATCTTTCAAGACACAGCTGAAACATTCTACCTTCATGACTTTGATGGGTCTCTACTCCTCTTCTTTTATATAAATTAATCACATCCATCCCTGAATTCCCAAAGAAATCTATTTGACTGCACTTAAATGTACTCTCTTTGCCAAATATCCAAGTAATATTTCAAACATTTTCTTCTCCCTCTTTTTTTTTTTGCGGTACACGGGCCTCTCTCACTGTTGTGGCCTCTCCCGTTGCAGAGCACAGGCTCTGGATGCGCAGGCTCAGCGGCCATGGCTCACGGGCCCAGCCGTTCGGCAGCATGCGGGATCTTCCCGGACCAGGGCACGAACCCGTGTCCCCTGCATCGGCAGGTGGACTCTCAACCACTGTGCCACTAGGGAAGCCCCTCCCTCTCTTAATAACAATCCCAGCTAACAGCTCTGTTACAGCAGTCAACATGTATTGATTACTTATTGCGTGGCAGCATGCGGCTATCACCTTACATATATGAGCCCTCTGAACCCTCGTGACAACCTGTGACTAGCCACTTTACATATAGAAAGTACTTCACAGCTCACCAAGGACTTAAATATTCTCTCACACACAACAATTTCGGCTCTCTGAAGGCAGGAGCCACATCTTTGCCCTTTCACAGCACCTGGCGCACTGACCTTACCTGTCTAATATTCTCAAACTCAGCTTTTCTTAAAAGAAAAGCTATTCATTTCACTATTAGGTATGTAATTAAAGCTACTTTTATTTAAGAAAATTCAGAAGGTGAAGCATATCCATTATTAACTCATATGGGAACAGAAACAATCTTAATTGAAGCCATTAATAGTAAGTCATGCATCATCATAAATAAAATCTTAATTTTAAACCATGTGATTTAGGCCCTTACCAGTAAGTCCCACTTTCTTCCTGCACATGAAACAGCGATTCTTTTTTTGTTTTGGTTTTTCAAGAGACTTGCTTTGCTCTTCAGATGGCTGCTGTGCCGTTTCTGATACTGAAGCTGATAAAAATAGGAAGGTTGTAAAATTTAATTATTCAGTGAGATTTTGAAATTTGGGTGGTTGTTACCCCTCACCCCACCCCCACTGATCTGTTTATTCAGAGGATAACTGAGTAATTTATTTATTTACTAGCATGGAAAGATGTTCCCATTAAGTTACAAAGTAGTTTATATAATATGACCCCCTTTTGGTGAAATGCATATATGCATGTTAAGTATGCATGTATGTATACACACATGGAGAAAATCATACACTGACATGTTAACAAGTGACTCAAAGCACTATATTTTCTAAAATTTCTCATAATTATGTATTTGGCCAATAAAAGACATACAACACACAAATACTACTTGGGTATTCTAAGTGAGTGTGTAAGCAAATGGTCACATGCAAACTTCTAAATACTGTTGAGCTCAGAACTATATAGATTTCAAAGAGAATAAGGGGGAAAAGCCTGAAACCAAGATTTAGTGGAATACTAAGTATGTTCAAAATTCTCAGAATGTTTCATATAAAACCTTTAAAATATTGAGAATAAGATAAATTGATTAAAATGTTACAATTAAGATAATAAATTCATTTAAGTGTTGAAGCCAAGGCCAGCTGCACCAAAATTCAGGTCTAATTATTGCCCCTAAATCCTAACTAATGTGACCCCCGCCACTCCCTCTCACTAACTACCCTGGCCCTCCCAAATGCTGTTACTAGAGTTAGAATCTATCAGGTGACCTAGCAGACATGGTATCTTGTTCTAAAACAGTCAGTGACTTGCCAGAGATCAAGGATTTAACCTCTCTAATTATATCACCAACCAGTCCTTCTTCTTCAGTAATCTACTGCTTAACCAATCTATGGGACTATGCCAGGTACCTTTGCTGTGTACAACCAATTCACAAGGGCTTCCTTTCTCTCATTTCACCATTCAGTTGCCCTTTAAAGCCTCCAGGAAACCCTGTCTCAGTTCTCTTGCAATGTTTCATTCTGATTACCCTTAATTCCCTTAAGTACTCTCTACCAAATTCTGGGCACTTCACATGAGCCCCCTCTTCCATCCATGCTTCACACATTGCATCCAAGTCATCTGCCTTACATGAGAATCTAATGATGTGCCCTCCAATGTTTAAAATTCTTTGACGACTCCCCACTAACCCCCAGGATAAATAAAGCCCAGAGGTCCTTCAGGATTTTTCTCATCCTTCTATTCTAGCCTTGTCTCTCACCATTCCTCAACAATAATCCATGCTTCAGGCATACTGAAGTATTTGCAGTTTCCCTGAACATACTAAATTCTCTCTTACCCCTGGGTTTTTTGTAAAAGTAGAAGTTGTCCTTTCTATGTGGAACACTTTTCCTATGCCCCTCTTGTCCCTCTCCTCCTTACCTGGCTAACTCCAATGTGTCTTTTTTGTTTAAGCTTATATTATCAGCTCTTCCTCCATTCCCTCCCCCACAACTTAGACTAGGAAACCCTACTATGCCCGGTAGCACTTTCTGCACTATTATATTATGCCTTTTTTTTTTTTTTCCGGTACGCAGGCCTCTCACTGTTGGCGGCCTGTCCCGCTGTGGAGCACAGGCTCCGGACATGCAGGCTCAGCGGCCATGGCTCACGGGCCCAGCCGCTCCATGGTATGTGGGATCTTCCTGGACTGGGGCACGAACCCGTGTCCCCTGCATCGGCAGGCGGACTCTCAACCACTGCGCCACAAGGGAAGCCCTGTAAATGCCTATTTGACTTTAACCTGCCCTTAACCTTTCAGGGCAGGAACCTGTCATTTTCATCCTTGTTACCAGTGCCTCCTACTACACAGTAGGCATTCAATAAATATCTGTTGAACTGAATTAGTATTGAGTTATTTACCTATTGTATTTATGTGCTCCATTTCCCCAACTACACTGCCTATTTGACTTTAACCTGCCCTTAACCTTTCAGGGCAGGAACCTGTCATTTTCATCCTTGTTACCAGTGCCTCCTACTACACAGTAGGCATTCAATAAATATCTGTTGAACTGAATTAGTATTGAGTTATTTACCTATTGTATTTATGTGCTCCATTTCCCCAACTACACTGTAAGCCTGCTGAGAAGAGGGATAGCATCCTATTCCCTGTTTGAATTTCCAGCACCTATCACAGTGAACTACACACAGTAGATGCTCAAACATTTGATGTAATGGATTCTAACCTGCTTATGTCAACACATTATCTCATATTTTAACAAAATATGACAAAAGGCAAAACACCACAGACTAACAAATAAATATGCATGAATGAAGAACTCTATTAACATGATTATTCCACCTGGACATTCTAAAGCTAGATGGGAGACAGTGCTACCAATATCTACATTTTTTTTTGGAAACAAAATGTGGATACATAAAGCCTTTTATTTTTAATAAGTAAATACCCCTAGAATGTAAGCTCCATGAGGGCAGGGGCTGAATGTCTCGCTTACTGTTTTATCCCCAGCTCCTAGAACAGTATCAGATAAGGTGGGCTGTGTGTAAAGAGCTCAAAAGTAGTTAACTTGCAATCAGAAAAGAATCTATTCTGTTTATTACCTTTGAAATCTATAAGGCATACCTACTCTCCCAAGCAAGTCTGATACTCAAATATACTAATATAAATAATGCTTTACTGGCAGTAACAACACCACTATCCCACAAGATTACATATTTAACAGAACCAATTTAACTACTGAGACACAAACTTTGGTATCTGGAAATGGAGAATAGTGAAAATACATTTACCTACTATGGATACAAATGCTACTGCATACCTCAACAGAGACATTTCACAGTATTAACCCTAAAGATCTGTCAAAGCAAATGGTTTCTCTTTAACTGAGGTAACCGCATAACCTTTGAAGTGAAGGATCAGGTGGCACGCTAAAAGCTTATAAACTAGGGTTCAAATTTGAGGCTGACCAATGTCCACTATATCCTCATCAGACTAAGGTAACCTTAGCTTACCTGCAGTTAATGGCTGGTAGCTGAATTTAAACATTTACCAAATGAATGCATGGGCAAGATGATAACAGTATTCTGTAAAGTCTAAGATTCTTAGAAATTACTCCTGTTTCCCCAATTTTCATGTGAGATTTAAGATCAAAGCAAACCAAAATTATCAAACTCTTAAGTTACGTAAAAGGAAACAATCTTTTAAAACGGACATACTAAATAAATAAATAAATAAGCAAGCAAGCAAGCAAGCCATACAGTAGACTAAGGGCCAAAGAGACATACTCTTATTGAACCTGAAGCCAAAATAAGGACAGTTTCCTCAGAACTAGGCAGTTTTTCATATTCTGAATTGAGAATTGTAAACAGAGAATACCCACTTGTTAATGATTAAGAACAGGTGGCTGCCTGTGTTGCATCCAGTGGTCCTAAAGGGCTATTTGGGAGGCCTCTGCAATGGCATAAAGGCTGAGAGATAAACTGTACAGCACTTGCTAATAATTTTTAATGGTAACCTCAACTAGACAAAGCCTTCTGACCACTACTTTAAAGAGACTTCAAAAAGCACCAGGCAGGTAAAATTGGTTTAACTACCCCCATGGAGGACCACATTCAAGAGGAACAAGGCCCTATGCTCTGCATCCTGTGGAAGAAAGAAGGAAGGGAGGGAGGGAGGGAGGGAGGGAAGAAAAGAAAGAAAAAAGTACACAAATATAACAATGAGTACATAAAACTATTTAGCACTACCTGTTTGGGGGCATAGTCAAGGCACATGGTGAAAAATAAAACTGAACATTAAGATGACATTAATACGTAATCCCCAAACATTATCTTACAGTAGATACAATATCTATGTAATATAACATATATACCTTACATATATGGATATGTTATATATATAACATATATCCATATATATAACTTGTCATGACAAGTCTCATTCAAGGATTAGACTAAGCATTCTGAGGGTGGGGACTATTTCTGTTCACCACTGTATACCCAGTGCTTACACAGAGCGGTTGCTCAACAGATATTTACTGAATAAATGTACACTTTTACAATGACCCATTGGGATAAAATTCATTTCCCTTTTCTAGACTTCACTTTCTTAACTGCAAAATAAGGGGGAGGACAAAATGATCTTTATGTTATTCTTAGCTCAAAAATCCATTACAAGACTTCCCTGGTGGCGCAGTGGTTAAGAATCCGCCTGCCAATGCAGGGGACATGAGTTCAAGCCCTGGTCCGGGAAGATCCCGTATGCCGAGGAGCAACTAAGCCCCTGCGCCACAACTACTGAGCCCACGTGCCACAACTACTGAAGCCCATGCGCCTAGAGCCCATGCTCCGCGACAAGAGAAGCCACCGCAATGAGAAGCCCGCACACTGCAACAAAGAGTAGCCCCTGCTCACTGCAACTAGAGGAAGCCCTCGCGCAGCAACGAAGACCAACACAGCAAAAAAAAAAAAAAAATCCATTACAAAATGAAAATTTTTTTAATATTCAAGAGAAAAATTAGCCTGCATAGCGGGCTAATAGGGTCCAAAAAAAATAGGGTCCAAAAAAAAATAATGAGAATCATATATTTAATTTTATATTTTCTAGCAGGTATGTTAAAAAGTAGAAACAGATAAAACTAATTTATGTTATCACTTAAATACAAAATCAATATGAAAAGTATTAACAGAATATTTCACTTTGTCTTTTTTGCTACTAAGTCTTCAAAAGCACTGTATATGTTACAACTAGAGTGTAACTAGCAAATAAATATGCACTAAATATCTAACTTCGGACTAGCCACATTTCAAGTGATCACATGAGGCTAGGGGCCTCCATCCTGAAGAGAGCAGCTCTGTAAATGAGATCAGTTTCTAATAGCAGCTATTTGGAGGCAAAACACTGTTAAATTAATCCTTAAAATACAACTTTGTGTCATCTTGTAACAAACAAAAAGAAGCAACCAACCTTCAAAATGGCTCTCTTCCCTTATCATGGATTAGAACCCAATACCTTACAGATTTTCCATGACCTGATTCTAGACAATCTTTCCAACTTTAGTTCCAACACATACTTGTCTGAACTGGCCACTCTAGCAACTGTTGTTCTATCTCCCAAATTTTGTGTTTTCCTACCAGTATGCTTTTGATTTTACAAACTCTTCTCCAGCAAAAAAGCCCTCTTCATGGTGCCTATCTTTCACATAAATGGAGTCATACAATACGCTGGCCTTTTGTACTTGGCTTCTTTTATTTAGTATATTTTCAAAGTTCATCCACGTTGCAGCACGTATCAGAACGTCATTCCTTTTTATGGCTGAATACTATTCCAGTGTATGAATATACCACTTCTTGTTTATCCAATCATCTGTTGACAGCCATATGGGTTCTTTCCATATTTTGTTAATTATGAATAATGCTGCTATGAATATTCTTATATGTTTTTGTGTGACCACATTTTTTTCAATCTCTTGGGAATTAGGAATGGAATTTCTTGGTCATATAGTTAATTCTATTTAACTTTGAGTTAACTTTTTTAACTGTCAAACTGTTTCCCAAAGTGGCTGCACCATTTTACATTCCCAACAATAATGAATGAGGGTTCCAATCTCTCCACATCCTTAACACTTTGGCCATTTTTCTATCTTCTTTGGAGAAATGCCTATTCAAACCCTGTGCCCTTTTAAAAATTGGGTTGTCTTTATTGTAGAATTATATTTCTTTATATGTTCTAGTCAGATATAAAATTTGCAAATTTTTTCCCTTTCTGTGTTGTCTTTTCACTCTTGATAGTCCTCTGAAGCAAAAAGGTTTTTAATTTTGATGTAGTTCAATGTGTCTATTTTTTCTTTGCTTGAGCTGTAGGTGTCATGTCTAAAGAAACCTAATCCAAGGTCATGAAGATTTATGCCTGCTTTCTCTTACATGTTTTATAGTTTTAGTTCTTACATATTGGTCTTTGATGTATTTTGTGTAAATTTTTGCGTACGGTGTGAGGTAGGGATCCAACTTTATTTGTTTAAATGGCCCAGCATCATATGTTTTTTCCCTATGGAATGATCTTGGCACCACCTTGTTGGAAAATCAATTGCCTGTAAATGTGAGAATGCTATTTCTGGACTCTCAATTCTATTCCATTGATCTATATGACTATCCTCATACTAGTACCATGTAGTCTTGATTATTGTAGCCTGTATTAAGTTTTTAAATTGGGAATTGTTAGTCCTCCAACTTTGTCCAGATTGTATTGGCTATTATCACCCACTCTTTAAAAATCAATCTCTTGATTTTTAATCCATACAAATTCCTGATTTTTAGTTGAAAGGGACTATTCCTCTCTGATTGTTCTGAAACACTGATCTGACAATTCAACTTGGTATGAAGAAAGGAACCCTCAGAGCTGAAAAGACTATGAGAATTCTAATTTACTCTGCCACTCAGTGCAGCGATCCCCTCTACTTTGTTCCTGACAGTAAGTCAGCTCTCTGAAAACACTTCTGTGACGGACAGCTCACCACCTTAGTCATGATTACATTCTACTGCTAGAAAGCTTCAATATTCTCTTATGCTAAGCCTCCCCAAACACTGGTGTTATACAGAATAAGAATATCCTTTGTAGTTATTAACAAAACACATTTCATCTTATTTCACTGACTTCTAATAACTTCTAAGGTGGACATGGTTATTATTCTCCTTCAAAAGTAATTAAAATAAGGTTCAGAGAAGAGGAGGTGTCAAGATATGAGAACAGAACTTCTGAATCCAAATTCCATATTCTTTTTACTCTGCTCCAATATCTTGAGGGACTGAGAGGTTAACTGAAGTTAAGCATATTGTTCTGAAAGAAATGAAGTATGATAGTTTAGAGTGCACAAAGACACTTAAAAGTTTTCATTTTTACAAAGCTAAGCTGGGACTTCCCTGGTGGTCCAGTGGTTAAGAATCCGCCTGCCAATGTAGGGGACACGGGTTCGAGCCCTGGTCTGGGAAGATCCCACATGCCGAGGAGCAACTAAGCCCATGCTCCACAACTACTGAGTCCACGCTTTACAGCCCGCAAGCCACAACTACTGAGCCCACACACCACAACTACCGAAGCCTGTGTGCTCTAGGGCCTGCATGCCGCAACTACTAAAGCCTGCGCACCTAGAGCCCGTGCTCTGCAACAAGAGAAGCCACCGCAATGAGAAGCCCGCGCACCACAACGAAGAGTAGCCCCCACTTACGGCAACTAGAAAAAGCCCATGTGCAGCAACAAAGACCTAATAGGGCCAAAAAAAAAAACTTGAAAAAAAAAATTTTTAATACAAAGCTAAGCTTTCATAAACTGGAAATCTGTCATTCCTAACTGATACTGTGTAAGTGAGGTACTGCTGTTTATTAAGTTAAAAGGCATAATTAAACGAGAAAGATACAGTAATATGGTAAATTCTCAGGTAAACATGAAAAAAATTCTTCAGAGCTTCTCCGTTAAACAGGAGAAAAATTATTCAGAGCCGTGAGGACAAAATGGAAGCAGTACCACCCACCTGGTGGCAACTTACCTAATTATAAGCAGAATACCTACAGAGAAAAAAGCTGTTTCAAGGACACTATTCTGAAAACTCCAACAACAATGTTAGGAAATTCTGGCTTAGGCACACAGATGCTACTCTTGTACCCTCTTCTACCTGGGATGATCTTCCTATCTAAAAAAATTTCCCTTGAGGAATACAAGTGGAATAATAAGGAAGAAAACAGATACCTGGGTAGGTCACCAAACCAGTTGATCCTACCCTGGGAACTGAGGGAGGGCTGGATATGGCAACAGAAACAGTCCAGGAAGCACCACAACTGTCTAGTGGAAAGAATAATGGCCTAGAGTCAGGTGCCTAGGTTCCAGTTACAGCTCAAATGACCACAGGACTTGAGTCAAAGACTTCTCTTTTCGTCCATCTATTAAGTAGATGGAAAAAATATTCTTTGCATTTGTTCCTATCAAATAGGGAAATCACAAGTACATTATGTGTTATGAGTGTATGTGTGTATATATATACACATATTCGTGTGCATGTTTATAATAAAAGACATTTAAAATTCAACAGTATAAGATATTTTTTAAAAACTAGGCTGTTAAGAGATTTTACCCATTGAAAACGAATCCTCTCAAACTCAGTTGAAACTTACATCTGATTGTTCAAAGATTCTGCTATGCTGAAATTATAAATGCTAAGTTTTTAAAAGGTACTTAAAAGTTAATACTGGTTTAACTTAAAAGTCACTGAAATTACAGTGAAAAAAGGAGTCTATACAATTTTAAACCCCTCTACAATTTCTCCTAATATGGCATCAAGACCACCGTTTGCATTAATGTACCTATGGCTATGTGGAGAAAACTATATTGTTCTCCATACACCATAAAAGTCACTTCATATTATATTAGTTCACCAACTTACAATCTTCATTTTTTGTCAAACTTAAAAACAACTGCTATTTTATTCTTTTTCTTAAAAAAAAAAATTTATTTATTTATTTTGTTTTTGGCTGCATTGGGTCTTCGTTGCTGTGTGTGGGCTTTCTCTAGTTGTGGTGAGCAGGGTCCACCTCTTTGTTGTGGTGCGTGGGCTTCTCATTGCAGTGGCTTCTCTTGAGGAGCACGGGCTCTAGGGTGTGCAGGCTTCTGTAGTTGCAGTACATGGGCTCAGTAGTTGTGGCTCACGGGCTCTAGAGTGCAGGCTCAGTAGTTGTGGTGCACGGGCTTAGTTGCTCTGCCGCATGTGGGATCTTCTTGGGCCAGGGATTGAACCCGTGTCCCCTGCCTTGGCAGGCAGATTCTTAACCACTGCACCACCAGGGAAATCCCTGCTATTTTATTCTTAAGCAGCATATATTATCCCACTACCAACATTCTAAAATTTGTTTCATTGTAAGACATAAATAATACCTTCATGGTTGGCAGCCTATTCTCATTCTTCCTTACTTAGCTCTCTCTCAAAATTGCTAAGCAACCTTTGCTTCTTGAAAACTCTCTGTTGACATCTGTGGCCTAAAACTAACCAGGATCTAGATGACTTCTTCCTCTCCCCTTTGCTGACTCATTATCCTACTTGCTCTTCTTGATTTTGCCTCTCATTTTCAACCTGTGCCAAGGACTTCCAAATCTCAGACATAATACTGATCATACATTTAAATACCTATTAACTATCTACAACCTCCAATTGAGATTTTAAGTTTTGAAATTTGACCACTTCCAATTTACTCTATCTAAAATCTTGTCTAACCATTACTTCTTTCAACCTCCCTGTCACAAACAACCACACCATTGCCATTTCAACTGTCATACAACTGAAAGCTTTAATACCACCCCTGTCTTATTTCCCACGTCTAATGGATAACCAGATTTGGGGAATTTTTCTATTTCTGTTTTTAAAATATTCCTTATCTCTGCCCATCCTTAAACTTTCCTATTTAACTAAAAAATAAAAATTATTCACATAATATTTATGAATATTTACAATATTATACTGGAATACTTATGTTGGCCAGACAGTATATTTTTCTATAGCAAAATCTACAGAGAGGCAAATTATGCCAATCATTTGTTGGTCATGAAATCAGAGGAAGGGGAATTAGCTAACTTAACTGAATTTAAACTTCAGCAAACTTCAGCTAGGACTGCCAGATATATCTGTCACCACCCTGTGAACACCATGTACAGTGGAAGGTTTCACTGGGCATGGCATCTTCTCCCTTTAAATCATGCCATAGGTAAAATGACACACAGTTCATCTTTGGACTTGTCTTTCCAGAGTATCATTCTCAATTTACACATTGTTTCCACACAGTAATAGAATATAACTAAGCACAGATTTTTAACAGCATCCTAAATGCCTCCTCCACCATCTCTGCCCACTAAGAAAGCCTTCAAACACATTTTCAAGTCTTCCTAGATCCACTTCACTTTAATCCACATAATGTGGATATAAAGAGCATGGGCAAGAACAAGAGACACCATGCTATAAATAAGAGTTAACTGAATGTGACTGTTGTGCTGGAAGTCACACACGGGGAAAGAGGGGGTCACTGACAGTCAAAATAATCAGTCACTTAGATAACCTGAGTCAAAAGCAAGAGATTCCTCTCAAACCAGCAGCCCCAGTTTGCTGGGAGAGGAAATAGAATTTAGGTTAAATTGGGCAAAACAGTAAAAGAGAACAGTATAATACCACCACTTATTCATTTAATTATATTCCTTAAAACAGATTTTTAATTTTCTATGTTTATGCTGATGACCTAATTATATATAAGTGGGAAATGGCTCCCAACATTGCAGTCAATTAAATACTTGAGGATATAAAATATTCTGCTCATAAAGAAAACAAATGTAAAAATACGTTATCTTAGGCAGGTAATTTAAAAAACATACGCATCTAAGATAGTGTCTGGCTTGTAATATTCAAATGTTAAATAAATGACAAAATATATGCTAGTTCATGTGCAAACCTTGCAGGTCTTCTGTTTCAGGTATTGCTTTATCCACAGATGTACTGTCCACTTGGGAAGATGCTACAGATTCTGATAAAAGTGACTGATTTGATACAGGGCTAGAAAAGCAAAAATATTTAGATTTTAAAAGATGATCTCTATGCATGAATAGTAACTAAAGTAATTAATAAGTAAGAGTTCACATATGTAAGCAGATCATTAAGACAAGAATTAATCAGAGATACTTTTTTTTTATAACTTAAACATAACTACAGAGCTTTGAAACTTGAGACCAATTTGGACCAGAAGTTTATTGCTTTGAAAATAAAGCAACAGTATATGTCCACTGTGTATACGAATTCACTAAATGAAAACTAGTATGATAAAGACATAATTCAGGAACCCTAATACAAAGTTGTATATGATACACTGGCATAGCAGAACTGAACATCTCCCATCATAAACTGGAAAGAGGAACTTCAGAGTAGAAAATTAATATCTGCTTCCTAACAGTAGAGTAAGAATAAAACAAACATTTCTGTGTTTTCAGGCTTCTAAATGATGTGACTTCAAAGTTAAAAAGAAAAAATACACTACAGTACAAATAGATATCAGTACCACATCATGATATTAAACAAAGGGAACCTGTGACAAGACTGTACTTTTTAATACAAAGCACTAGTACTTGCATAATAAGCCTATGACTAGAAGAACTGAACATGCTTCAGAAGGACTTCAAGGGTTGGTCAGGATATATTATGAAGAGAAATAAAGAAAAACCTGTCTGAAAGGAAATCTGAGACTTAAAAGACAACTCCCTACTCCCACCCCAATTTAAAACCAATAAAAAGATTTTTCTGACTAGTCACTAATAATAATAATTTTATGCCAGTTAATCCTAAGCTGACTACATAGTTTTCCTTCTTAACAGAACTGATCATATGGAATATATGCTTTACTTTTCAATAGCTTTCCAATCACACTTCAGAGGCTACATCTTACCTTGGCTGCATAGATGAAGATGTAGAGTCTAACGCCGACTGAGTTTCTGGGACACTGCCATCTGTGCACTGAACTGGTAAAGACTCAGACAGACTACTGACAGAAGGTGCTGTAACAGGACCACATCTCAAGTTAGTGACTCTGTACCGTGGGCAGGCCAACACCTCATCTACAAAAATCAAGATCAGTTTTCCACGAAATATAGTATATGGATTTTGTTTTACTATATAATAAGCCGGTTCATTACTTTAGTTAAAATTTTTTCAGTAGTTTGCCTATGAAAAGAATGCTGGTTTTAACCAAGGAAACCATATACAAAATGTATATATCCAAAATCAAACTACTATTTCTTAGGACTGATTATTACCCAAACCCTTTAGTTCACAAATGTCTTCCAAGTACTAGCACACAAATATTTCAAATAAAGAATTTTGCAGTAAGGCAAACATAAGTTCAAAATTAAAATCTGTGCTCAGGTTATATTATTTTACCTGTTCTTTATAAGGTAGAAATGTGGATGATGACTTAAAAAACAATAATTTATATTCATTTGATCTTAGCCTTAAGTAAAGAAGTTTTGATTAAATGATTCTAGCTTTTGGCTTCAACACGAAGCAATGATGAGAAAGACTCTACACACAATTTTAAATGAACTAAGTAACAGCCTGCACTTTCATTCACCACAAAAACCTATATATTTAGGCATTAAGCTACATGAGAACTATCCTAGATGAGTACCATTAACACTTTACTTTTGCAAAGCTTATACTCAAAATCTTCATGATCCTTCTTATACAACTACTGAAACAAAAGCCACTTCATTTCCAGGAAAATCCTTTGACATAAAAATGCATAAAGAACTCAAATGAACTGGGGATGAACATCCCTTTCTCTGAGTCAAACTGTTATACCTCTCCTTCCTAATGGAGAAAGGCTTTTTCTACAGTCAGCTGTGGCTATATATAACTCACACTTTCCTTCTACAACTGTCTTGGCTTCAAAAGTCATCCTAGATAAAAGAAGCAAGGTCCTCGTACAGCCCTCACTCCCTTACACCTTATTTTCCAAGACAGCTATATATACTTGAATGAAGTCTGCCTCTATTTTCATAAGATAATAGAATTCTCTAACACAGCAAGTAAGTAGTAGTTCTTTTCAATGGGTAAAGATACTCCTATTCCTGTTTCCCTACTACTGATCATCACATTATGTAATGAGACATTTTCCTGATGTAAGTGTAGTAAAAAGTAAAATGTGAAAGCAGAAAAAGGTACTGGGTACCCTGTGCTATTCAGGTGTATCTCAATTATGAATAGTGCTGTGTTTTACTTACCAGGTAAGAATTACTTACCAGGTGGGCTTATTCTACCATTACTACTATTCTGTCTTTGAAGATGTTCTTTATAACATACTGAACACATGCCATTTGTACGAGGGTTTCCATAAAATCCGCAGCCAGTGGAACAAAGCATAGGCACTTGGCTGTGATTAGTTTCTTGAGCCATGTTCCTCTGTTGCACACCTGAAATTTACACAGAATTAGCAAAGAACTCAGACACACACTATAATCATACATTATCCAAATTTGCTTTATATAATAAAGGAAAATGCACTTATACTCTGCCCTAAACCACTCTGTGCAGCTGCCTCAACACACAGACTGAGGTAGAGACAGAAAAAAATAAAGATCAAAAGGATACAAACTGAACTTTTATCTCCGACCCACTGTATACAAGTAGGTCTGTACTGGTTCAAAAAATGTTATGAACTAGAGAAGGGAATCTGTATTAAAGACTCTGCACCATCAGAATGTTAAGGAAAATCCTTTAAGTCTAGGTTCAGCTTGGACTCCTAGTAATGAGAAATACAGTTTGCTATGTGTTGTATTATTAACTTTTAAGCATTTAAACTTTTGCTAAAAGTTCATGTTTTAACTTGCATAATGTTTTCTGTTTAAAAAGCATTGAACAGAATATCAATGCTGGTGAAGATGTGGAGAAATTGGCAGAACACTGGTAAAATGAGAAGTTGGGTCAATCTTTTTGGAAAGCTATGTGGCAACTCACCTTAAGAGTCTTGTAAAAGATTGCCCTTTTGAACCAATCATTCTCGTTCAATAGAATAACTAGGGTATAATCAGGAGAAAATTATATATACATATGTGTGTGTGTGTGTATATATATACACACACACACACACACACACACACACACACACACAAGGGATGTGTTTTACAGTATATTTATAATGCTGAGAAACTTAAAATAACTTAAATATCTAATATTAGGAGAATGGATTTTTTTCAAAAGTTAAGCAGTCATTAAAAATATTTTAGAATTCTTTTTGAAGGAGGAAATTGCTGATAATGAATGAAAAAGCACAATATGA
Organism: Lipotes vexillifer; assembly: GCF_000442215.2. Classification (NCBI taxonomy): domain Eukaryota; kingdom Metazoa; phylum Chordata; class Mammalia; order Artiodactyla; family Lipotidae; genus Lipotes; species Lipotes vexillifer. The sequence goes on from NW_006771642.1 coordinate 517,274, forward strand.
AATGTATATACAATATGTTGCCAATTAGGACCAAAACCAGCATCTATTAACCATCAATAAGGATAAGAAAGAATATATCCAAGGATGGCAAAGCTAACTGTGATTTTTTTTTTTTCTGATTTGTACCTTCTCTGTACTTTTAAAATCCTCTTAAATGAAGATACTACTTATGTAATTGGGAACAAAATATTTATTTATTTTTAGAGTATTTAAAATTTAAAAACTAACAGGCAGAGGAACTGCTTGGGAACCACACAGGCAATAATCAATTACAGCAGATGGAAGAACCCCATGTGCCATTTCTCCCATACAGCAAGTGGTTCTTTGGCATAAATAACATGAGAAGGTAATAAGAAGTTCTATCTCTTACTTTATTAAAAAACAAAACAAAAGCCTCCCAAATGAAATGAAGGTTCCTCCAAAATGCATGTGTACTTACAGATGAGTGTATGTTCAAAGATCATACTTGCTTAGGACAAGACTAAGCAAAGGACACTGTTCTGCCACTGAAGTTTCCCTGAATTGATAAACATTCACTGTTTACCATTAACAGATTTTTTTGCTTCACCTCAATTATTTGAAAAGACAGTTGTAGAATGGAGGGAGGGTATTTAATGCAAATTTCAGAACCAAGAGCAATCAATAATGCATTTGACTCTACAAAACAAAGCAGGTTTAGCATTTGCCTTTAAAAAGAAAAACCTAAAACTGTTTAGAATCTTTAGACCTTTAGGCCTAGGAATATAAATAAAAGATCTTTAGGCCTAGGAATGTAACTTGGGATTTTGACAAACATCTTTTTTACTTCATGATGGCAAGTCATTTCAGAATCTAATCTTGGCTGCTCTGCTTTATATATATGCTACTTTTTAAAACCCTCCCTTTCCTGTAGTTCTGTAAATACATATACAGTGTATCAAACTAAAAAAACCCATTAACAGTGTTAGGATAGAAAAGCAAATGTCAAACACTTTGTTAATTTTGGGGGCCTATATTCATGAGGAGTAGTGTGGTTGTCTGGTTTGGAATCAGGGTAATTGCTCAAAGTCATGGATGTAGCTAATAAGTGATGGAGCTGAGATTCAGCAGAAGTCCAAGCTCTAAATCAGTGGTCCTCGATGTTTGCTCCTTGGACCCCTGGGGAGGTCAAAACTGTTTTCATACTAATGCTAACTAGTTTGCCTTTTCCACCATGCTGACATGTGCATTTGTGGTACAAAAGCAATGGTGGGTAAAAACCTGGAGCTTCATCAAGGAGCCAAACCGTAACAGTGGCAGTGAAGTATACTACCTTGTATTCTCCATCACCACACTGTGACAATAAAATTATTAATTTTATTAAATCTTGAGCCTGAACACACACGTTTTGCTAATATTTTTTGTGACAAACTGGGAAGTACACATAAAGCATTCC